>NC_133455.1:89329292-89656424 GCF_048565385.1 Saimiri boliviensis
CCTTCCTTGCTCCTGGAATCAGACTGGCACTTAGACTATCAGCTCTCCTGCTTCTCAAGCCTTCAGACTAAGACTGTAACTATATCATTGGCTTTTCTGGGTCTCCAGCTTGCAGTTAGCAAATCTTGGGACTTCTCAGCCCACATAACTGCATGAGCCAATTCCTTAAAATCTTTCTCTTTTCTCTTTCTTTTTCTCTCCCTCCCTTCTGCCTTCCTTCCTCCCTTTTTCTTTTTTCTTTCTCCTTCCTTCCTTCCTTCCTTTCATCCATCCATCTATTCATCTCCTATTTGTTCTGTATCTCTACAGAACCCAGGATAATACAGCTACTTATTTATTTTTCATTTATCAAAATTATGAAATATTTTAAGTATACAAGAAAGAGACGTCCTGGACCTGCAATGGGATGCACTGAGGGCACAGCATCGTTTCCATCGTGTTCTGGCCAACAGTGTGTAATCTCAACCTAATCATGAGAAAGAATCTGACGAAACTCCAACTGTGGGGACATTTGACAAAGTAACTGACAAGTGTCAGGTCAAGAAAGGCAAGGAAAGACTGAGGTGCTGTCACAGACTGCAAGAGACTAAGGAGAAGGAACCACTAAATGCAATGTGTGATTCTAGAGAGAACTGTTAGAATGGCGATCATTAAAAAATCGGGAGACAACAGATGCTGGAGAGGATGTGGAGAAATAGGAACACTTTTACACTGTTGGTGGGAATGTAAATTAATTCAACCATTGTGGAAGACAGTGTGGCGATTCCTCAAGGACCTAAAAATAGAAATCCCATTTGACCCAGCAATCCCATTACTGGGTATATATCCAAAGGATTATAAATCATTCTACTACAAGGACACGTGCACACAAATGTTCATTGCAGCACTGTTTACAATAGCAAAGACCTGGAACCAACCCAAATGCCCAACGATGATAGACTGGATAGGGAAAATGTGGTACATATACACCATGGAATATTATGCAGCCATCAAAAACGATGAGTTCACGTCCTTTGTAGGGACATGGATGAACCTGGAAACCATCATTCTCAGCAAACTGACACAAGAGCAGAAAATCAAACACCGTATATTCTCGCTCATAGGCGGGTGTTGAACAATGAGAACACATGGACACAGGGAGGGGAGCACTACACACTGGGGTCCGTTGGGGGGAAATGGGGGAGGGGCGGGGGGTGGGGAGGTGGGAAGAGATAGCATGGGGAGAAATGACAGATACAGGCGAGGGGACGGAAGGCAGCAAAGCACACTGCCATGTGTGTACCTATGCAACAATCTTGCATGTTCATCACATGTACCCCAAAACCTAAAATGCAATTAAAAAAAAAATGACACTAGTGGAAAAATGGGAAATTCCAATACCATCTTTGTTTTAGCTAATCATGTTGTACCAAAGTTAATACCTGATCTGATCATTCTGCTATGGCTGTGTAAGATGTTAACCTTAGGGGTGTAAGCCGAGAGGTATATGGATACCCTGTACTATGTTTGCAACTTCTCTGTAAGTCTAAAATTAGGGCGAAATAAAAAGTTTAAAGAAGGGTTGGACGCAGTGGTTCCTGCCTGTAATCCCAGCACTTTGGGAGACCAAGATGGATGGGTCACCTGAGGTCAGGACTTTGAGACCAGCCTGGCCAACATGGTGAAACCTCATCCCTACTAAATTTCAAGAAATTATCCAGGTGTGGTGGTGTGTGCCTGTAGTCCCGGCTACTTGGGAGGCTGAGACAGGAGAATTGCTTTGATCCAGGAGGTGGAAGTTGTGCCACTGCCCTCCAGCTTGGGCTACAAGAGTGAAACTCCATCTCAAAGAAAAAAAAAAAAAAGTTAGAAGAATACATGAAAGTATAGAAAATGATATGACAAATGCCTATGTACTTAAATCTCGGTTTGGTCAAGTCTTAGCATTTTGCCGTATTTATTTCATTATATCTTTAAAAAGTAAATATAGACAAAACGTAAGCCCCCTTTTATTTCTTTCCTGAACACCTTCTTTCCCTGCTCCCTCCTGAGCACGATTCTGAATTTGATGTTAATCTTGTACATGTTTAAATGCTGTTTTACATATTAGTATATTCTTTTACCTTTGAGGACAGAAACTTATGGAAATTTGAATTAATAGTATTATAGAGTAGTATATACTTAGTACTTAATACTACTGAACTGTACACTTAAAACAATTAAAATGGTATTTTTTCTTTTTCTTTTATTAAAGTCGTTTTTAATATATGTTTATGGGGTGCCATATCATATGTGGTTACATATATATTATGGAATGGTCATATCAAGCTAATCCTGATGGCATAGCCATCACTTGAAATATTTATCATTTTTGTGGTGGGAACATTGAAAAGCATCTCTTTTAGCTATTTGTAAGTATACAGTACATTATTATTAACTGTTATCTCCTTGCTATGCAATAGAACACCAGTCTTATTCCTCTTATCTCACTGAAACTTTATACCTGTTGACAAATGTCTTCCCTTTCCATCTCTACTCCTCAAAATGATACATTTTGTATATCTATTACCAGTAAAAACAATTAAGGAGAAAAAAGAACTAACGTAAATGGGCTACAAGTGATCGTCTTCAGAAACAAGGAAGTTGCCTTATTTCCATCGCTTATTTTGTTTTATATGAATCATTGTGACAAGGACTTACTTCCTTCTTCCAAACCAAATTCTTAGCTGAAATATTTATAATGTTTATTTTTGGGATTGGGGAGAGGATGGGTATTATTTCCTATGCTCTGTTTGTATGTTCATTCCCAAATAGATACAACTTTATCAAAGCTTGTGTATTTAATTAAAGTAAGGGGCAGGTGGTGAAAATAGACAGTTTTGGTGTGTTCAAGGTTGAAAAGTATCATATCTCTGCCAAGGGCTACATACTCTGCTTGGTACTTTCCCATGGTTGGTAATTTAATTTTATGACAGTCTCTGAGTTGTGTATTTTCATTTTAATATTAAGTTGTGCAATTCTGAGGACGTAGATTTGGCTCCAGAGTCCCTGCAGCTGTGCTGCTGCTTTTGAGAACTCACCTCAGCTGATTTGTTTGTGCAGCGTGAGTTAACATGGTTCACAGTGCTAATAGAGGAGAACTACAGGTTCCCTTTCCCGTAACTCTACCATCTAGCATGGCCTTGAACACAATTTACAGACTGAATTCTGCCACACATATAAACATTTAATGGCCGGCAGGCACCAAAACATCACACAACCTTGTTCTGGAAGCTCCGAAACTGTGGTGTCCAACAGGGTGACCACTAGCCACTTGCAGCTACTAAAATTTAAATGGAATTAAACAAAAATTGTTCTTCAGTCACATTAGCCACATTTCAAGTGGCCGGTGACCACCTGTACTGCTACCTTATTAGTGTCATCTAAGCATTTGTGTGGTCTCAGAAAGTCCCTTTGGACAGAGCTGCTTTAGACGGTCCCTAGGTCTGTCTTTTGGCGGATCTGGAGAACACTGAACAAAAGTACATTGCATTAGAAGCAGACGGGACAATATTCCAGCATCAGGATTGGACTAACTTTCTTGTCAGCATCAGGTGACCAAATTTCCTCCAAAGCATCTAGAAACAGGACTGGGGAGAGTCTTCGGCTGAGGACACCATTTGCTCTTCCTCACCCAGCTTTACTGAGGTATAATTGACACATACACATTGTATATATTTAAGGTGTACAATGTGATGATTTCACGCAGCATATATTGTGAAATGATTACCACCGTCAAGTTTATTAACACATCTATCACCTCACTGTTTGTGTGTGTGTATGTGTGTGAAATCTATCTTAGCATATTTTAAGAATATAATAGAATATTAACTGTAGTCACCATGCTGTACATCAGATCCCCAGAACTTCATGGTCTGAGGGCACCCTTTTGAAAGGTTTAGACAACTGGGCTAGATGGATTCTTATTTTCAGGTTATGCAAGAGTGGGGAAGGAAGTCTGTACAATACTAAGAGCCCATTATGAACACCATTTTATCACTGAAAAATCATTTGCAGCATCCATTATTCTGAGTAACAACCCTCTGGTATTCATCAGAGATAAACATGGTTGACTTGGTTTTCTGTTTACATGAGCTTTTGATTAGTCATTCAAATGCTAACTACCCCAGGGTATAGGTCAAAAATAATTATCACCCTTGTGTCACAAAAATATCCATGCTGAAATATTTTTGAAAAATTGCAGACAATATGACTGCCTGTGTATAGATGGCCTCATTTAGTTTTTACAACTCTTTCTAGTAGATATTGCAGGTATTAACCTCATTTTTGTTTCTGTTGAATTCTCCAGTATCTTGTGGCCAGGCTGTTGCATGATGGAACCAGTTGCTAAAGAAATGTGAATTAATTGTACAGTTACCAAACAAATAAGCATACAGCATTTCTTACTGTATTCTATAATGTCAAGGCTCCTACATACTTCAGGCCAAGCCTGATAGTGCTTCATGCCATACCAAATACAGGCAACCTAAGTCCTCTGCTAGCTCTCTGTTGGAATATTTTCTGCACTTCTCAAATTTTTATTAATTCAGCAACTGTGTGCATACCAGTTGAGTGCCTGTCAGGTTCCAGGCCCTGCATCCTGCCACTTCTAGCAGCAGCAGGTTCATTTTTAACCTGGTTCTTTTTCATCTGTAAAATAGAGATGATAATGTTGTCCTTGCAGAGTTTTCAAAATGATTATATATGTGGGATGTTCCATAAATGGTTTCTTTTTATTGCATAATTGAGGAGACAAACTCCTTCCTCTGTCTTTCCTTGGCAATACTCGGGAAAATGTTTGTATTTTATTCTAAAATGTCAGACATAGATTACTTTCCAACTCTGATTCCATAACAAAATCATGTGTACATGCAATAATTCTGCTTGCATTTACGTGATTGTCTGACTGTCTCCCTCAATGGAACGGAGCCTCCACCAGAGCAAGGTGGATCCAAAGTCGTTCCAGGAATTGTCAGCATCTGCCAGCGTGGTGCCTGACCAACAAAACCCTCCTGGATTCTGGCCGTGATGGTTAGGGAACCACCAGAGTTAGCATCCTTTCACAATGTTTCAATTGCATGAGAGCCACACTGGAGACCATCTCTTGTACATCTCTAGTTGAGGTGGAAATGCCCAGGAGGAATCCTTTTGGGTTAAGCAGAGGTTTGGTGAAATGAGTGTCATCTAATCTGGAAATTCGGGGCCAACAGGTCTCCTTTTGGCACCATTCTAAATTGGGTAGGCAGTCCCCTTGGTGGGAAGAATTTTGCACAAAGTATGTTTGCAGGGAAGGAGGAGAGACATAGACTCTCTGGGTGCTGTTAACTTGTATCAGAGGAAACCAGAAAGCACAGATCAAGAGCAGAGTTGGCAATTAACTACTTATCCTTAAAAGACTAAAAGTCAGATGCTCAAAATGTGAACACCTTTGTCTAGTTCTCTAGGGGACTATGAAGGAAAGCTGGGGTGGGGGTGGAAGTAAGAGGTAGAAATGCTCAAGGTTGATTCTTTAAGTGGGACCCCAAGGGTTCAGAGGCAGACTGATTGGCATTCAGCTCCAGACTAACCTAATTGGAGAAAATGGAGATAGGAGGTAGCCAACAGTGTTTTTCTTAAATTCTGGAAAATCAGAAAGATAACATACAGTATCTGAAGAGTGAGTGAAGAATGAATGTAAATAGCCGGAAATGTGAATGCCTGTTATAATTAATACTTTAATTTAATTAGAGAATTCAGGATAAGCAGAATGGCAGCAGGTTAGCCTGGATTGGGGGCTGGAGTGAGATGGGGGTTGGATGTCTCTTGGCGTCTCTCTGGTCATTCTTCTAAGTCATCCCAGAGTTCCCATTAGTAGACCTGTCTGTAGGCCAAAATCTCATGCCCTGCTCCTCCCACCTATAAATGATTTTGCTGATTTAGTGCTTTATATTTCTGTTCCTCTTATTCTTAGCATAAATAAAGTTTTCTCTGCACTTCCCTGAAGCTAAATAAAATTAAGCTATGGGAGGCTTCCTGCCTCATGTATATCCCACAGCATCTGTGAATGGATGCTGTTGTATGTGCACACAGTAGTCTCCATTCAGTTAGGAACCACTTGGGCACCTCTCCTCTAGGAGGAAAGCTCTTTACCCGTATGAGCCCGTGTTCATGCTGCTGATAAAGACACACTGGAGACTGGGAAATTTATAAAAAAAAAGATGTTTAATGGGACTTTCAGTTTCACATGGCTGGGGAGGCCTCACAGTCCTGATGGAAGACAAGGAGGAGCAAGTCACATCTTACATGGATGGAATCAAGCAAAGAGAGAGCTTGTGCAGGGAAGCTCCAATTTTCAAGACCGTTAGATCTCATGAGACCCATTCACTATCACAAGAACAGCATGGGAAAGGCCCGCCTCCATGATTCAGTCATCTCCCACTGGGTCCCTCCCATAACACGTGGAAATTATGGAAGCTACAAGATGAGATTTGGATGGGGACACAGAACCAAATCATATTATTATGCAAAATGCATTGATGGTGGCCTACCAACTTGGGAAGTGGTTAATGAAAAGACATTGGTTAATGAAAACTATAGACAAGGATTTGAAAAATCTTGTAATGTGAAAAACAACTTTAAAAATTATAAAAAATAATACAAAATGGGAAAATTAGAAGCTATAAGACAAAAGGGGGAAATATTTTTTGAAACCTACCAAGAGCAAAACTTTAGGGGTAGAAAGTAGTTCAGTGGTTGGCAGGAGACCCTGGGATTAGGGAAATGGTATAGGCTGCTAAGGGGTAAGGGGAGCACTGTGGGGGACAGAAATAATCCACATCAGCACTGTCCAATAAAAATGTAACTTGAGCCACAAGTGGGAACCACTAATTTTAATTTTCTATAAATTTCTAAAAAAGAGACATAGGAATAGGTAAAATTAATTTTTTGATATTTTATTTAACTTTATAAATTATAATTTCACTCTAAAATAAATATAAAATTAATATGATTTTTTTCATTTTACACTTATGACACATTTGATTTTGTGCTGGCCACATTTTAAGGAGCCATGTGTGGCAGGTCTGTGGGCTACACAGTCAACCCAGTTTTGGTGTTGGTTTCATGGCTGTATACATTTGTCAAAGCCTATCAATTATTTGTCTTAAAAGTGTCACTTCTACTATGCATACATTATATCAATTAAAAAAAATTTCTGATAGCCATTATGATCAATGTATGTTCCATCCATGTGTTAAAAGTATTTGTCTTGAAATGAATTTCGGAAATGGAATTTGGCAATTCCATTGTCAAATTCCAAAATAAAAGTTAAGAGCATACATTAGAATCACCTAAGGCTAGTAATTTTCATAGACTTCAAGGGGGTGTGGGTGTATATGTGTTTCCATTACACAGCTTAGTTTAGAAAGGTCTAGTAAAAATTTAACTAGACATTGCAATTTAATAAAAAAAGGATTTGCGTATGTTTGGCAAGATAAAGATAAGCCCAAATTGTTTTGAGAAAGACAGTGCTATTTTAAGAAAGAGCTTGTCATTTTCTCTTTTGTTTTATGGCTATTTCTCTTGCAGCAGTATTAAAAATCACTGTCTCTTGACTTCCTTCTGCTTCTATTGTATAATGTGTTTTGCAGTAACTATTTTGACAGTGGATCTGTCTGCAGGCATTTTTGGGGTGGGGGAGGGTGGGGCTCATGTACCCACTTGGTAAGAGGAGTTTGTCAGGGAGTAAGTTTAATTTTCATCACTAAAGCTAGGAAATTTTTTTAGCTGTACAACCATGTGTTGGTAGTTACAAATAATATTGTTTGCTATTTGATAGCTATTTTAATGTTTTCTTTTTTCCACCGGAAAGTCCATGTTTAAGTTTTGCTGAAGCTTACATAAACTTTGACAATTTACAGACGAATAAGTCTAAGAGAAGTAGGCCAAAGGATATTTTCAAAATGATTTTGAAGCCCAGATATCTGGGCTGAAAATAAGAAGATCAAATTTGTTGGGGTTGAAAGATCAATTCCGTAAGTTTGGGCTGGGGAAATTCCATAAGTTTGATGAGAAACTTAAATCACAATATCCACAGACTAATAAATCTGAGAGCACAAAATGTAATGTAGTTGTTTGAGTACTTTATAACCCACAGTGGACATTTAACAAGTAGGCCACAGATGAGGCACAAGGTAAACCCTTCTCAGTTTGTTTCACCTTAGTTTAGAGTTTAGCTCGGTACTCTGCTAATCCAAGAAGCAGTTAATCCATCTATACTTGCTATCAAGATGAATTTTATATATAGCAATGAAAATCAGATTTCAATGTGCATTGAAAATGCAAATCCCTGTGTCCCATTTTTAGGAATTTCTGGTTTAATAGGCAAGGAATGGGGCCTAGAATCTGTTCTCTGAGCATGCATTCCACATGATTCTTTTTTTTTTATGTTTTTTTTTTTATTTTACTTTAGGTATTGGGGTACATGTGCAGATCATGCAAGATTGTTGCATAGGTACACACATGGCAATGTGGTTTGCTGCCTCTATCCCCCCGTCACCTACATCTGGCATTTCTCCCCATGTCATCCCTCCCCGACCTCCCCACCCCACTCTGGCCCTCCCTTGGCTCCCCCAACAGACCCCAGTGTGTGATGCTTCCCTCCCTGTGTCCCTATGTTCTCATTGTCCATCACCTGCCTATGAGTGAGAACATGCGGTGTTTGATTTTCTGTTCTTGTGTCAGTTTGCTGAGACTTATGGTTTCCAGATTCATCCATGTCCCTACAAAGGATTTATGCCAGCAGACTCCACCCTGAGAAACTCTAATCTGGAACAACCAGTTAAACTTTTACTAGGTTTTCTGTACAGAGTAGGCACTGTGATAAATTCAAACAAAAGGTAATTTCTTTGTCATGAACATGCTAATGCAACTTACAAAGCAGTATGTTGGTAGTGGTGCAGCCAGTACACATGGGAAGGAGCTAGAGACAGGGGCCAGTGCCACCAACAGTTGATTCAGATTAGTGGATACAAAACTGCGTGTCTACCTCGTGGGAAATAGCATGAGCTCCAAAAGGGAGAATGGCATTACTGGGGGCAGCAGCTGCACTTAGATATCAACTGCAATGTTGAAGCACTTAGGAAGAAAACCGATTATGACAATTAAGAGGCAGATGTGAAAGAAATGCATTTGAGCATTGTCAGAGGTTCTTAAACTTGAGTGTGCATTAGAATCACCTGAAGGACTTGTGAAAATACAGATTTCTGGGTCCTATACTCAGAGTTCCTGATTCAGTAGGTGTGGGGTAGAGTCTGAGATTTGCATTTCTCTGACAAGTTCTCAAGTTATACTGGTCTGGGGGCTACACTTAGAGACCCGCTACTCTTAATTTACCAAAAATCCATAGATGATGATGATGGGTGCAAATTGCAAGAATGGTGAAGGTAGTGATTATCAGGTGTGACCTTGAACTCCTACATATGGGCTATGGGACTGTGTTCCTCCCCCCGCTTTTTTTTTCCTTCTGTGACTTTTTTACTCTCAGAACAACTGGTCTAACCAAAAATACTCTGGGGGTGGGGACAGGAATGTGGCTGTGGAGAATAATTTGAGAACTATAAATCAGGTTTTTTCTTTCCGAATTGAGATTTTATTGGTTGTGTTGAGAATCAGTGCACGACATTCCAATTTGTACACAATATGTACTGAAACTGTAAAAGGCCATTATAATTCTTTTGAAATTCATTGCATTTATTTTTAAAAGTTATACCAATGACTCTCTAGCTTAAAATTTGGAAATAAATTTTCCTTAAGAGGATATCAAGTACTAGTATCTTCAAATGTTGATAAGCTGTTACACACGTAATTCACAATTTAATAACATATACACTACATACTCACATATTCAGTCTTTCACAGCATAATAAATTTATTAGGAAAACAGGACTACCGTGATCAAAGATGCCACACACCGCACACTGCTCTGACAGGGAAAGCCATGACCAAAGAGTAATCTTTTTTAGGAAACAATTTACTAAAAACCAACATGAGACTAGAAGTAGTCGCAAATGTTGGAGACGTTAAATGCAGGACTGTGACTCCATATTGCCATTTACTGTGCTGTGTTATAGGATATGGAAACCAGCCCCCCATCTATAAAATGTTAAGCTGACATCCAAGACAGTCAAAGCCTGCCATAATTAAATGTCCCACACTATTTTCTGGTTGTATACGAGAAAATAAACTATCAGTGAATATTTTCACTTCTTAAAAGCATTTACCCTTAAAAAAATGTGATGAGATAGAATTCTCCCCTTAAAAATATTTCTAGAACTACTAAAAAACTTGCATTTACAAAATAGTGGATAAAAATATTCCTCTGGATTGTGCAAGAAGAGAGACAGGGACCACTGATAAGACATAGTATATGGTATCGGTCAGACTTGCTGTCTTTCTCTGTGGCTTCATCCGAGGCTGGACTCTCCTTGTTTTTATTGTCCCCTTTTCTGTAGGTACATCTTTAGTTTCTTGATCAGTCACTTCAGCCTGTTTTCCCTTTGCTTCTTTTCCCCTTTCATTTGCATTTTTTTTTTTTTTCCTGTCTGAGGATTTATCCTTTCCTCTGCCTTTTTGGGCTTTGTTTTACTTTGCAGGAGCAGATTTAGCTGACCACCTTGCAGATCTCTTCTTGGGGTCTCCCTTCACTGATCCTTCAGCTGAGCTGAACTTCCTTCTGGGCATCTTGGTGCAGGGAGGGTGTGGGCTGGGTGTCTGCAGGCTGCGGTGCACCAAGAGCCTTCCCAAAACTGGGCTGCCTGGCCGCAGCTGCTGCTGCTTCCATCTGAGAATGGCAAATCTTAGATTCAGCATGTAGCCAATTACTTCTAAAACTCTGATCAGAACTGCATGTCTCAGATTTAATTTTAGAAAACCATTGGTATAGAATATAATATTTTATCATGAAGGCCTTTTGATCCTCTGCTTTATGAAAGCCTCAACTCTAAAACTGTACTCATGACATTAACTCCCAAACTTGCTCCTCCTCCAGTGTTCTTTAGAAAGGGGCATCCTCAGCTGCCCATCTTTTCGGTACCGCAGGCGGGCCTCATCCCGGACATCATTCCTTCTCTCGCGCACTTTCATTCCTGCATCCAGTCACTCACCAAGTCCCGTCAGTCCTGTTTCCTAATGTGTGTTACATCTGTCTACTTCTGTTGCCTTCACTACCTCCACCTTGTGCAGTCTACCAACTCTTCACCGGCTCTTCCCACCTCTTCTCGGGCTCCGTTCTGGTCATTACTGTATAGGAGGCAGAGTGATTTTTTTTTGGAAACACAAATCATAATCAGGTCACCCATGTGCTTAAGACCCTTCAATGGCATCCCATTGTTTTTCGGATAATCCTTAAATTCTCAAAATGGTCCCGTGGGTCCCATGGCCTCCCCCATATTTTCATCCTCATTTGAAGCCATTTCCCCTGTTGTTCTCTACACTCCAGTCCACTGACTGCTTCACTTCCTGAGCTAAAGGTGTTTAAAGTCACTGCTCTTTACCGAGATAATCCTCAGTAAAGAATATCCCCGAGTATTCACAGAGAAGAGGGTGAAAGTGACACTTGCAGATGACATTTTTATTAACACTGACAAATGGCCCCATTCTATTACTGTTTGAAAACTAGGTCTTGGGAAAGGACCACTGCTTGTCCTTAGAGAGCCTGTACAAATTAGAAAATGGTGCCCCTCCAGCGGAATGCAGCCCCTGAGCTGCATGGATTGGATTTCAGCCTCTACACACCCAGGGTGAGGCACTCTGTGAAGGACATGACCTGCACAGCAGGAATGGTGACCATCTCTGGAGATGTCAGTCGGTTTGCTTCCAAATTAAAACAGGTCTAAATAGGTTTGTCTTATTTAGAAGCTGAACAACTATGCAACTTCTGGAACTCCCTAGTAGCCCAGTAGTGGTTTTGTAATAATAATTAATTTGAAAAGCTTTTACCATGAGGCTAAAAAGTTCTTTGCATGGCTAGAAAGACATTTGATTTTTACCTTTCCAAGCCAGCATGGTTGTGTCTACACTGCTAGCTCTGTAGCTGTTTTTCAGAGTTGAAGACCAGGTGTGATTTACAACCTAGAATGTCTCTAGCTGCTGGCATCTAAGTTTGGCACTGAGCACTTAATGCCCAGACGATGGTGTTTTGCTGTGTGGAGGACGGCCTCGTTGGGGAGGCACAACATTTTTTCATCTGACATGTTTGTTCTTGTGGAAGTGGCTTGAAGTATTTGAGTCCTGGCAGCAGAAAACATGGGAGGAGACTTAATTCTTGCTGAGCGTGAATCATCCTATAAAAATTAAAATTGAACACTTTTAAAAGCAGTTTCATTGTTGGTATAGAACTATTCATCAATCATTGGATTGCTTTGATGTGTATGTTATATATCTGTGTGTCTCTGCCAGGATCTTAACATGAACCTCTCCCTGAACAAACACTGAATAAATATTTCTATGATTTTGCTAATTACTTATACTTTTGTCATTGACTTAGAGACAGTTTTGTTTCTTGTTTTTAACTCTGTGTTGAATATGAGTTCAGTTCTTTTTCTTTTTCTTTCTTCTTTTTTTTTTTTTTTTTTTTTTGTATTTATAGAAGTGCCTAAATTTTATGAGGAGCGAGGTGGGGAATATAGGAAAGTATGAAAAATAACCACACATGCACAATTCCTTTGTAATTTCAAACACTAATGGGCACTCTGGAGGTCATTGCCAGATCTCTCAGTAGGAACAGAATTTAAATCTGGGAGCAAGTAATCACTCTGTAAATGCTTGCTATGATACTGGAATTACCACAATGCTGTATCTAATTGAATTTCATTACTGGGGCATGAAAGGCAGTTGGTTGAATGTTGTCACTGAAGAGAATATACTGTGGCCAGCAGATTGTTGCCTATACAGTGCTGTAGCTGGGTTTTTCAGGCCACCTGCACTTTGGAAAGTTCTGGATGCTGAAAGTATTGGCAAGGTTGGGTTCTTCTGAGGGCCAGGAGGGAAGGATCTGTTCCAGGCTTCTCTCCTTGGCTTGTAGATGGCTGTCTTCTTTTGTCTTCACATCATCTTTCCTTAATACATATCTCTGTGCCCAAATTTCCACTTTTTATACGGATTCCAGTCATACTAGATTAGGGCCCATCCAAATAATCTTGTTTAAACTGATTATGAAGACCCTATATCCAAATCAGGTCACATGCTGAGGTCTTGGGGCTTAGGATTTCAACATATAAATTTGGGAAGGACATAATCAAACCCATCACACCATTCGTAGTTGAACCTCACCACAAATTAGCCTCAGAAATCAAGCTATATTTATTTTGTGTTTTGTTTTTATTTGCTTATTAGCTATATTATTTTGGAACCAATGTTATTGGTTCAGTCTATAATCTGAACCAATTTCCATAATGTAGTTGAATTTTATTTCATTTTTTCAGACCCACCAGACCGCCATGATATTGGTTCTGCAGTCAACACCGTGGTCACTCTCTCTTGCTCTCTCTCCCACTCTCTTTCTCTGTCTCTCATTTGTTTCATGAGTCATTAAGCCAAATAGTGTTAGGTAAATGAAAGTCCATATGATAGCAGCACCTTGAACAAGAGGACCACTCCTTTCCCCCCAAGTCCATGACCTACATCATGTCTAACATTCCAGTTCTGAGGATTTTAAATGTGATTTGTTGGTGTGTAGTGTGTTTTCACTTGCCACCTTGTTTTAGCTACACCATTCTTGCATATCCCTCCTTTTCCACATAAGCCCTGTTTAGTTGTATGGTTTTGATACTCACAGCTCTCTAGTGCTTTGGACTCAATGTTTATTCTGAGAGCTTGCAGCCGACTTTTCTGGGAGGCCATTCTGATGTTGTCCAGGGATGCTGTCAGAGGTGCTGGTTCCTGAAGCACCTTTTCTGCTTTCTTCCTTTTCTACTCTGGGCCTTTCCCAGTTTCTGGGAGGTCAAAGCATCTGCCAAGCCTCTCGCTCTGCAGCCCACTGGCATCAGTCATACTTGTGTGCTCCATCTGTACTTTATTGTTTTTTTAGACAGGGTCTCACTCTGTTACCCAGGCTGAAGTACAGTGGTGCAATCATAGTTCACTGCAGCCTCAGCTTCCCATACTCAAGTGATCCTCCACCTCAGCCTCCTGAGTAGCTGGGACTATAGATGTGTGCCACCACTCTCAGCTAATTTTTTGTTTATTTTGATAGAGACAAGGTCTCACTATATTTCCCTGGCTGGTCTTGAACTCCGGGTTTAAGCGATCCTCCCGCCTCAGCCTCCGAAACCGCCGGGATTACAGGTGTGAGCCATGGTACCTGGCTCCATCGTACTTCAGAACTCATCCCCCTTCCTGTTCCCCCAGCATATTATGTGCTAATGTGACTGGTATGTACCCTCTTAGGCTTCTGGGCCCTGAAATACAACCCATATTTTGTTTTCCCCTATCCTAAGAGATAGGTGGAATAGAAAATTTTGTCTGCTTTTTTATTAAATCAGTCAAATTCTGGCTCTCCTCAAATATATTCCAAAATATCAGAGATTGGTTAATAAAACATCTTATCGCTTTAGAAACAGCATTTTCCCAGCACTTTGGGAGGCCGAGGCGGGTGGATCACGAGGTTGAAAGATCGAGACCATCCTGGTCAACATAGTGAAACCCCGTCTCTACTAAAATTACAAAAAAACTAGCTGGGCGTGGTGGTGCATGCCTGTAATCCCAGCTACTCAGGAGGCTGAGGCAGGAGAATTGCCTGAGCCCAGGAGGCGGAGGTTGCGGTGAGCCGAGATCGCGCCATTGCACTCCAGCCTGGGTAACAAGAGCGAAACTCCGTCTCAAAAAAAAAAAAAAGAAACAGCATTTAGGGCTGGTTAGATAATACACATTATCAATCATCATCATCATCATCTGTACTTCCCTAAACCTGTAAAGAAAAGCAGGGTGGAATAGCATGAATGATTGATTGTACCTAAGCACAGGAAGGCCTGGGACCCCATCTCTCCAGAAGAAATTAGATGGCTTGAGAAGCTTTCTTCGTTCTGGATAATTTCAGTCCCAAAGACCAAAACCCCTGCAATTAGACTGTTCATGATTGCCATGCCTGGCTTTCTGTTAGAGAAAATCCTAGAGGAAAACAGAAACTCCCAAGGAGCTGGGTAGCTAAGAGAGAAGCCCATACCTTCCAACTTCCATCTGGCAACCTGATGGTTTTTTACTTCTCTGAAGAAAAGCCCAGGGTATTACACATACATTCCAATATCTGAGTTGACAAAAGTACTCTCTCCAGGATCGATGTGCTATCAGAGCTTAGATATAAGGATGTTTTAAAATTATAACTTGGACGCCAGGTATGATGGCTCATGCCTGTAATCCCAGCACATTGGGAGGCCAAGTTAGGTGGATCACTTGAGGTCAGGAGTTTGAGACCAGCCTGGCCAACATGGCGAAACCCCGTCTCTACTAAAAATACAAAAATTAGCCGGGCATGGTGGTATGTGCCTGTAATCTCAGTTACTTGGGAGGCTGAGCAGGAGAATCGCTTGAACCCAGGAGTCGGAGGTTGCAGTGAGCCCAAGCTGTGCCACTGCACTTCGGGGTGTTCTGAGCTTGGGCTACTTACCACATTTATTGCCCCTCTTTAGAACCCTAAAGCCTCAGCAAAGTGTATATCTCTTAAGATCCTATTATCCAGCTTTAACTTCCTTTCTCAAATCCAGGAAATAATACAAGTTATTCAGAAAATTCCTGTGTTGCATGTTTTCAGAAGGATATTGAGAAGTAAAAAATGGCACTCCCCTTTGTGTTTTGTTGCATAATAGAGAGCGAAGAAAGCGTAACGTCAAAAAGACCATAATCATGTATGCAAAATGCGTGTCTACACCCAGCAGAGGGGTGGGTAGAATTCAGGACCAGTTCGTGTTGGATTCCAAGATGAAAAGAGGCTAAGTGGGTGTGCCTGTGTTTCCTCAAGGGAGGAATTTATGGTATTTACTAGCACAAAGCAATCACTTAAAAGTTGAGTCTAATATTCCTGTACTCACTTATAGGCATAGTTTATAATAAGGTAATGAATGATTCATCTAGTTCCAGCTTCACAGTAATAATCTTGGGTTATCGATATGGAAAAAGGATTACATTTATCTGGTTTACTCTCATTTTACAAACAAGGAAAATGAAACCTGGAAAATTTGCTTGAGCAGTATGCTCTGTAACATCTCATAACTCCCGGTGGTATTTTTCACAAAAGAGGTGGAGTAGAGGGAAGAAAATGGTATCCACAGGCCAGGGTCAGGGACCAGCCACACTCCAATCCCTGCTGGTGACTGTCCCCAGCCATCCTGGTGGCCTTAGCTGAGACCCAGGCCCTCCTCCAAAAGAAGTCTCCCAGGATAACTCAGGTATCACTAGTCATCTGGAGGATAAAGGCAAAGTTTGCATGAACGTGACGTTTTGGGGGAATGTTTAAATGTTTCCATGCCTCATTTGCCTCTTTTATAAAAAGGGAATAGTAATAGATTTGCTCTAAATCTCTTGGATACTTACTAAGCACTTAATAAATATTAGTTGTTATTGTTTTCTTTTTTCCATTCTCACTTCTTTTCCCTCTCTGCCTTCCTCTCTCCTCTCTTCCCTCCTTTCCTTTTTATACCCTCTCTCCATTGTTTGCAAGCATAATATATAGGGCATGAGAGATATTTTTCTTAGAAAATCTGGTTATTTCTGTATTTGCTTTCCAAATTTTCTGGAACTCAGTTTTATCAGTATATTTTGAGAACCCCACTGGTGGACATTTAGATTGTTTCCAGTTTTTTTTGGTTCTGTTTGAATCCTTCCTCTTCCACTTTGTAGCCCTGTGATCTCTTCAAGAGATGATGATCTTTGATGGCATTTTGCAGGTGATGTTCAGGTGGCGGCCAAATTGGAGGGGGCCATGAGCAGAATGTGGGACTACTCATTCCAAGGGCATCATTGTGGAGAGTAAGAGCTAGAGCCTAATGTAGGAAGGGTGAGGGGAAGTGTCTGGGAGTGTTTTTTGTTTGCTTTGAGCTGGGATTTTTAGATCTAGAAGATTTTAAGCATATTTATTAATTTAGCAGAAGGAAACAGGAATGGAAGAGATTGAAGATGTAAAAGAGTGAGGGAATAATTGAAAGCTTGGCATGTGATCAAGAATAAAAGGGCGGAGACTTTTCCTGTGACAGAAGGCTAAGAGCCAAGAACAGACAAGACTACACAGGAACTTTAGACAGTGAGTTCCCAAAAATTGGCTTTGATATTCTCAGTGTGGGGGGATCTGGAGTAATCTGCTGAGATTAAGTGTTGGAGGAATAGGAACAGGTTAGGGGAGAGTTTTATGGGAATTTTTAGAGACAGCTTTTATGAGAAATGTGACAGGGAGGGAATTAATGATGGATAAAAGGATTCTTGAGTAACATTAAGTGCCCAGTCAAGATTAGACAGCGGCCATTTGAAGTGGAGCCAACTCAACTTTCTCCAGCTGTGCTTGGTACAGCTAAATCAAGAGGCAGCAAGACGTTTCATGAGGAAAAATAAATTTTTAACACTCTATTATTCTTTAATAGAGGGCAAGAATTCAAGTTTCCTGAGGTGAAGATAATTTGAAGACATCCAATACAGATGGCATAAATAGAAAAACTTTAAAAAGTATATTGTTCCCCCTTGTTTTTAAGCTCAAATAAATACCCCATTAAATAGAATGAATACCCTGATAACTTAGAATACTCAAGTTTCAGGGTGCCACTTAAAAAATAAGGCAGATGCTATCCATAGCTAGGGAAAAGGTATGTCTCTGGCAGGTGAGTTCCCTGCACCAAGTCCATGAGTTGGACTTGATTGGAAGCAAATACAAAATTGGAGATGATCAATAGAACAGAAGCTCCTTAGTTCCTAGATCAGTTTCTGGCACATGGTAGGTAAATGAGAAATACTCTGTGAATAAAATACAATTGTACCTTGGTATCCATGGTGGATTCATTCTAGGATCTCCTGAGGATTCCAAAATCCACAGAGGCTCAAGTTCCTTATGTATATAAAATAATGTAGTATATGCATATAACCTGCATACATCCTCCTGCATATATTAAATCATCTCTAGATTACTTAGAATAACTACTACAATGCAAATGCTATCTAAATAGTTGTTCTGCTGTATTTGAAATTTTTTATTATTTTTTTCTTTGAATATTTTAAATTGGTGGTTGGTTAAATTCATACACATGAAATTCATGGATATGGAGGGCTGGCTGTATGTATATGAATAAATGTATAAATTTATTCATGTCACTTTGGAGCATTAGTCTTGTGAGACATAGTAATATTTGGAAAATTCTGACTATGTTGGTCGTTAGTCCTGCCCACGTCACTCAATATGCAGCTGTGGTAAAAGCAAGTTTTCAAGTTCCTGTCAAGACAGTTAAACACATTTCATCTTTTCTGCTTCTCTGCCTCCCTCATTACCTCTCTCCTGAAAGTTATGGGTTGTCAGAACTTTTACTGAAATGAAAACAAAATCTAAGTTGATATTCTAAGACATGAAAGAGTCAGAGTCAAACAAGTCCATTAATATTCCATTCTTCCCTATGCAGTACTCCAAAGCATGTTTGGTGGTGCTTAAGGAATAGTTTTGTTTTGATGGATGTAAACAGTTATTTAATTCATGATCACCATGGTAAGTGTAACCAAAAATAAAATTCCAGCCACCTGAATTGGCCCCTCCTCTCGGCCAAGGGCATTCCAAAGTTAACCTGAAAAACTAGTTCAGGCCATGATGGGAAGGGGGAGCCAGATATGACTCATTATTCCCTCCTCCTTTTTGAAATTACTGATAGAACAGACTCTTTTTAAGTCTGATAAGTAACATTGACAATCCATTCTCTGAAGCCTCCTACTTGGAGGCTTCATCTATGTGATAAAATTGTGGTCTCCATAACCCCTTATTTTAACCCAGACATTCATTTCTATTGATTCTAAGTCTTTAGGCATTAACAACTTTTTCAACCAATTGCCAGTTAGTAATTTGTAGAATCTGTCCGTGATCTGAAACTAACCACCCTCTCCCTGCCACCACCAATTGTGCCAGCTTTCTGGACTGAACCAGTGTAGATCTTACATGTACCAACTGATGCTTTATGTCTCCCTAAAATGTATAAAAGCAAGTTGTAGTCTGACCAACTTGGGCACGTGTTCTCGGGACCTCCTGAGGGGTGTGTCATGGGCTATTGGTCACTCATATTTGGCTCAGAATAAATCTCTTCAGAATACGTTACAGAGTTTGACTCTTTTCATTGCCATAGATCTAGTATAGAAATTTCAAGAGTGGGTTCTTAGTCCTTAAGAAGCTCGATCTAGTAGAGAAAACATTCCAAGGAGCTGGTTAAGCAAGTTTGCTTGCCAGAGACATACTTCTTCCTTAGTCAAGTATAACATCTATTAGAGATAACTGATGGTTCCAAATGTACTTGGTAACAGACCGAGAGAAAATGGTTGTGGGAGAGACAAGGGCTACAGGAATACTTGATGATGTGGTGATCTTCCTTGAGTATTCTGCCATTACATTCAGTTTTTATATACAAGATCCAGGCACAGTTGTCACTGGGTGTCCATGGGGAATTGGTTCTAGGACCTCCCCAGATATCAAAATCCAAAGATGCTCAAGTCCCTGATATAAAATGACATCCTATTTGCCTATAACCTAGGAATATCACCTGTATCCTTTAAATCATCATTAGATTACTTACAACACCCAATACAATACAGATGCTAGGTAAATCTTTGTTGTGTTGTTTAGGGAATAATGACAAGAAAAGGTCTGTACGTGTTTACTCACAGACACAACTTTTTTTTCAAATATTTTTCATTCATGGTTGTTTGAATCTGCTGATGGGGCACCCAGGAATATGGAGGACTGGCTGTATTTCATCAAGTTTCAGTGTAAAAGATGGCAGGGTAATGACTCACCCAGATCCTACTTTTATAGTTCCTCCTGTTTCTTTTCCTTGGTGGATGAAGAAAATGCTGTCATGCTCAGAAGTTGAGAGTGGGCAGCTAGTTGCGTCAGTAAATGGCCCCTCCATCCTCCTATGGCTTAGACCATAGTCTTGAGTTTGTCCTTTCTCCCAAATGCTATATGAAGTTCTGTTGGCATTTATATCAAAAATATACACAGGGTAATAGAAATGTTGCTATCTTGTTAGGGCTATGTTACATAGGTGTATGCATTTGTCAGAACACATCAAACTGTACAGTAAAGATCTGTGCATTTCATTCTCTAAATTGAACTTATTCATATATGTAATGTATACTAGCATGTATAATGTACATTTTGTATGCAGAATATATATATAGCAATATATGTTTTATATATGTAAATATACATGTTCACTACATGTGTATTCACATATACATACATAGCTAGGATCCAATCACTACCTCCATTGCTCCCACCCTGATCCGAGCCACCAACAGGACACCTCTCATCTGAATTGTTGCAGTCATTTTCTAGCTGCCGTTCTTACTTTTACCTTTGCTGTCCCTGCAGTGTGTTCTCCGGAATAATACGTCTTAAAACATAAATCAGATCATGTCATTCCTTGGCTCAGAACCCTCCAGTGCTCCATCTCCATGCTCAATTGAAGTCAAAGCCTTGCCATGGCTGATGAGGCCCCGCTACCCCACTACTCTCATCACACCTTCTGTACCTCTGGACCGCATTGCCTACTAACCCTCTGGCTCACCACCTTCCAGCCCACTGACCTCAGACATCAACTACAGGATGCTCTCCCTTGTCAGGGCCTTTGCACTTACTATTGTTTCTCCCTGGAAGCTCTTCCCAGACATTCATGTGATTTTCTCCCCTTGTCTCCTTCAAGGTTTTAATCAATGTCACTTTATCAATGGGGCCTTCCCTGATTATCAGATCAAAACTTCAAAGTCCCTGCCATGCCCTTTCTGTACAAAGGGCTGGCACAATATATAATTAGGAGGATGTGTTCTGCTGCCAGACTGTCTGGCTTCACATCATTTTCTAGCCGTGTGACTTGGTGCCCTCTCTATGCCTCAGTTTCACCACCAATAAAGTGGGGAAAAGTGTTGTGTCATTAGAGTTGTCATAAGGATTAACTGAATTGATATATGACAAGCACTTAATACAGTGCCCGGTACATAGTAAGCTAATGATAATGTTATTCTTCTTCCTTGCATCATTTTTCCTATAGCATTTGGCAATCACCCTCTCACCTGCTCTCTGTTTATTTATTTTTTGTGGTTTCTTGTCATTAGAATGTATGTGCCCATCAGAGCAACAACTTTTTACTTTCTTTCTCCTATTTTCTTTTCTTTTTCTTCACTACTATACCTTCATCACTTAGAATAGTGCCTGATATACAATAGGTACTCTGTAAATATTGTATAAGCAATGGGTGAATGAGAGAAGAGTCTGCATACTTTCAGGAGGCCATAGGATAAGGTAGGTTAGAGAAGGGGCTGGAAACTTTTTCTGCAAAGAGCCAGATAGTAAATATTTTAGGCTTCGTGCATTACAATTACTCAACTCTGCTGTGGTGGCATGAAAGCCACCATAGATGATACGTAAACAAATGAATGTGACTGCGTTCCAAAGAAGCTTTATAAAAACAGGCAGTGGGCTAGATTTGACCAGAGGTCATAGTTAGCCAGCTCCTGGGCTGGGGAATAATTTTTGGCCTTACTTTCCTTGTTCTCATTATTCCTCCCTTCAGCCAGCAATTAGTGCTATTCACTCAGAACTGAAATATAAATAACTTGAAAAGCATGACATTACCCCTTAGTATTTGGCTCAGTATTCGTTAATTGTACACATTTTCCATATGTCTCTTAATATTGTAATAGGAAATAACAATGTTAAGAATGTATTTTGAATTTTCTAGCTGTATAGTTTCAGGGCTCTGGTTTTCATTTCTCTTCTCCAACAGCTGAAACCTGGTGATTCCAGCCAGGAGCACGTACACTGTAAGGAACAAGCAGTGTCGTCATTCCTCTTACTATATGGCCAAGAGTGTAACTCACACCCAGTTGGAATTGAAACCAACAGAAATTACCTACAAGACAAACTGTTTAGTTTATAAAATTATTTATAAACTTATTTCTCCACAGAACTGTTTCCTAGCCCAGTTTTTACCAGTCTTCCCAATCAATTTCATATGCTAGCAAGTTTCTTCCAACTTTAATGCAGTGTTTTTGACTGTGTGACAAACTGAAATTTTAACACAAAACACATAGCTTTTATTGCTGTAATTAAAGCAGCTGAGAAATTATACACATTTTGCTGATATGCATTATATTTAGACAAATAAGCAGTTCAACTCTGTGACTGCAACTGATGTGAATTTGATGCAAACAGAAATGGTTTTTGTGCCACCTCTTCTGAATTTATTGTCGGTGCTAGCAGTTTTCCACTTGCTGTTTAATTTTAATTTTCTTCGTCATTGTATGTGTGGAAAGAGAACAAACCTGGAACATACTCCCCATTTGTTGGAGTTTTCTTGCTCCCTGTGTTGTGCCTTTTTATGCTTGTGCAGTTTCCAATCAGTGTGGCGTAACCTACTTCCAAGACATCTGGCCAGTGTGCCCCCCAGAGCAGTGCTGCTCAAACCATCTCTGGGGAAAGACCATTTTCTTTTTCTATCAGAATTGATTCATTTTCTAAAATTCAACTTGAAAAGTGGGCTGGGTGTGGTGGCTCACGCCTGTAATCCTAGCACTTTGGGAGGCCGAGGTGGGTGGATCACAAGGTCAGGAGATCCAGACCATCCTGGCCATGGTGAAACCCTGTCTCTCCTAAAACACAAAAAATTAGCTGGGCGTGGTAGCGGGTACCTGTAGTCCCAGCTACTCAGAAGGCTGAGGCAGGGGAATCACTTGAACCCGGGAGACAAAGGTTTCAGTGAGCTGAGATCATGCCACTGCACTCCAGCCTGGTAACAGAGCAAGACTCCATCTCAAAAAAAGAAAAGTGAGTTCCCAGCAGAATTATCACATAATTGGATATCACAGCAAGGTCAAGTTGCTGTGCAGTTGTTAAAATGGTTATTCTCAATTTCTATACTTATAGTAGACCAATTAACAGTTTGTGCACCAGCTCCAGTCCGCAGACCACATTCTAAGCAACGCTACTTCAGAGCAGTGGTTTTCAAACATTTTTATCCTAGTATAAAGGATGCATTCTTAGGCTGTAAAACACATGAGTGTGTACACACCTGTGCAGGCACACACATACACACATACTCTGAAACTGCTGGAATGTCAGCCCTCTGAAGGCAGAGATTAGATTTTCTTGTTCTTTTTCACTGTTCTGCCTCTAATACCTGGCACATAGTAGGTCCTCAATCAATAGTTGTTGCAGGTGTGTGTGTGTGTGTGTGTGTGTGTGTGTGTGTGTATCTGAATAATCAAATCAAGATTTTCACATGATACTCAATGTTTACTCCTGATGAAATACCCTTTTGTTGTCTATTTAATTAAAAGAAATGCTGATTTTAGCCTAATAATTCTATTTCAATACATTCTAATTTTAGAAATTGCAACCGATGGTTTATAAAACATTCCTTTAGAAGGTGCTTGTGTATAGGAATTTATTATTCTTTTCTTCTGCTTCAGAGTTTTGAGTAGCTGTTTCTTACTCCTGTCTTCCTATGGGTGTACACATCCCAGAACTGCTTACATCTAGGCAGCAGTCCACCTAGCCTGCATACGTTGGGTTGGTGGGCCTGTGAAGCCTGTGAAGGAAAACAGAGGGAGGTGAGTCTTGAGATTTTTAAGAGCTAAAAGGAAGGGAAGAGTGAGGTTAGAGTTAGAGTGGGTAGAGCAATAACAAGTTGAAACAGACCCCCTGATACTCCCACGTAATATTGGCAACTAAGTTTGCAAACTCTCAGGAATAATGTCATTCTAAAGTAGTACAATGAATTTGATTCATCTACATCTAGAAGAGCGTGAAATTTTAGTTTTTAAGGTTGTGGATGGCAAGGCTGATACTAACAATCACGTTTATCTAAATGTATCTTAAAAGTTAAGGTCATGGCCGGGTGCAGTGTCTCATACCTGTAGCCCCAGCACTTTGGGAAGCTGAGGGGAAAGGATTGTTTGAGCTCAGGAGTTTGAGACCATCCTGGGCTACATAGAGAGACCTGGCCTCTACTAAAAATAAAAATTAAAAAAATCAGCTGAGGATGGTGGTACCCACCTGTGGTCCCAGCTACTGGGGAGGCTGAGTTGGGAGGATCACTTGAGGCCAGGAGGTCAAGTCTACAGTGAGCTATGATCATGCCACTGCACGCCATCCTGCATAACAGAGGTAAGACCTTGTTTCAAAAAAGCAAAACAAAACAAAAAGAACAAGTAAAGGTCAAGATGTAGTTTTCTGGTTTATGCCGCTCAGAGGAAGGTGATACTATCAGCCAAAACAGGGCATATGGGAGCCAGAATTCTTACGACATTAGAGTGTGCATGTTTGCAGAACCACTGAGTCATAGCTGTACATAGCAAGCATTTGGTGTCTACCGCACTAGATGATGGGGAGCAGATAGCAGAAATATAGTCTGTATTCAGGGAACACACAGCTTCATCCAGGAGACAGTCACTATAAAATGAGGACTGTCATGGTGGTGGCGGTCAGGCTGGCCTTGGAGAGAAAAATGCCTAAGCCACCTTGAAAACATGTGTCCCAGGACATAGAAGAGGGCCCAAGCAGTAGGGGGATCGGCACGTGTTATGGCACAGAGGTGACAGAGCAGCAGCGTCTTCCGAGGAGAGCATGTCTTTGTAGTATGGTGGGAGGTCGGCAGTCCTGTATATAGTTTATAGTTTGAATTAGAAACGTATGAGGGAGGTCAAGGCTGGTGGTGATCCTAGTCAAGGCCTAATAGTCGTTTGATAAATCCCTACTGAATGAGTGAGAGACATGCATGGGAACAGCGTGGGTTTTTGACTCAAATCTCACTTCTTCAGTGACCTTGAACAAACTCCTAACTTCTCCATGTAGTCATAATAATAGCCAGTGAGAGTAGATATGGAGAAATGGAGCTTTTTTTCAACTTATCACAAGATCTTCAAATCTGTTGACGTGTAATACACATCACTTTTCCAATAGCAGCAGCATCCTTATTTGAGAAGTAAAAGATCTTGGTTTATTGTATGAACCTTTTCATCAACTCTCTTCTGGTTCTCATTCCTAAGCATTAATGGCAGAGAGCCACAAGGCTTATTTCCTTTTGCCTCATCCTCTTTTCCCTTGCTGCTTCATTTATTTGGTTACTTACTAGTTTTGCCTCTTTGTATTTTGTGGCATTTCATTTTAGTAAACAAGAGAAGTAACTTGTACTTTGGGAAGCTGAAGGGAAAGGATTGCTTGAGCTCAGGAGTTTGAGACCAGCCTGCGCTACATAGCAAGACCTGGCCTCTACTAAAAATAAAAATTTAAAAAATCATCTGAGCATGGTGGCACCCACGTGTGGTCCCAGCTACAGGGAAGGCTGAGGTGGGAGGATCACTTGAGCCCAGGAGGTCAAGGCTGCAGTGAGCCGTGATCATGCCACTGTATTCCATCCTGTGTAACCCTCTTTTGAGCTCTGCCTTACAATCCTCTGTGAGCGGCCATTCCATTTTCTGAATGTGCATGTGCATGTGTGTGTTTGTGTTTGTGAGGGCGGTTAAAATAACAAGTAGTTTCTTATTTGGTTTATAAATATTTGGTGAGACCTTAGTATGCTTGAGGTTATGATAGAGAAATAAAATATCTAAGACAATATATCATGGTTGAAGGTGTTTAAACATTTTGTGGTTTAACTATATGGATGAAAAAACTGAAATGTTTTATTATGGAAAACTTTAAGTATATAAAAATAAAGATAGGATACCCAGTTGGGTACAGTGGCTCACACTTGTACTCCCAGTACTGTGGGAGGCTGAGGTCAGCAAATTACTTGAGCCCAGGAGTTCAAGACCAGCCTGGGCAACATGACGAAACTCTGTCTCTACAAAAAATACAAAAATTAGCCAGGTGTGATAGTCCCAGCTACTTGGAAGACTGAGATGGGGAGATTGTTTGAGCCCAGAGAGGTTGAAGCTATAGTGAGCCGTGTTTGCGCCACTGCACACCGGCTGGGGCAACAGAATGAGACTGTTTCAAAAACTATTCATATAGATAGACAGAATAATATAGTGTACCCCCACATACCACACCCATTTTCAACAATTATCAACTTATGGCTAATATTGTTTTATCAACATCTTTACCTTTATTTTCTTTTGTTTTATTTTAAAGCAAATTCCCAATATTGTATCATTTTATCCATAAGTATTTTGCTACTTGTATCTAAAAAATAAAGAAATAAAGACTCAAAAAAGATAACTATAGTAACATTATTATAGTAACCTTAGAATGACAGTAATTTTTAAATCTCAAATACACACTGTTCAAATTTCCAGTTATATCATCCATTCTGTACTTTTTTTTACAGGGTTTTTGGTTTGTTTGTTTGTTTGTTTGTGGTGAGGGGGAGTGTTTTGAAACTGAGTCTTGCTCAGTCACCCAGGCTAGAGTGCAGTGGTGCTATCTCAGCTCAGTCTCCTGAGTAGCAATCTCAGCTCCCTGGATTCAATTGATTCTCCTGCCTCAGCCTCCTGAGTAGCTGGGACTACAGGCACATGCTACCATTCCCAGCTAATTTTTGTATTTTTAGTAGAGATGGGGTTTTACCATGTTGGTCAGGCAGGTCTCGAACTCCCGACCTCAAGTGATCCACCCACCTCAGCCTCCCAAAGTGCTGGGATTACAGGCGTGAGCCACTGTGCCTGGCCTTATTTTACAGCTTAAAGTCTCCTCAGGAGGCTGAGGTAGGAGGATCATTTGAGCCCAGGAGTTTGAGGTTAGCCTGGGCAATATAGCCAGACCCCATTTTATTTTAAATGTGTGTTGTAACGTTAGATATCTCTGTGGCTACCAATACCCCCAACCTTTTCTGGTTTCAACACTTCCCCTGCCCTTTCCAAGTGATTCTGAATTAATTTTCTAGGAATGTTAGAGCAGATTGGTGGTGAGAAGGCTAATGGAGTGGGGATGAAAAAAATATGTGATGACAGATATGTAGCAGAGAACCAGAAAACAAGGAGGGTTGTATTTAAGAATCTCCAAAATATTGCAGACATAAGGACCTATAGTGGTTGAGGGTTAAAGGGAGAGATTTGTTGAATTAAAACCTGAATGACTTCTTCAGAGCTGTTATGTTTGGATTAAAAGTAAGAAGCTGAGGCGTGGAGAGAGGAATTCTGCCCTTATTTACCTTGGTACCAATTCCCACCTCATCTGGGCAGGGCTTGTTGTCCCAAGGAGGAAAGACAGGCCTCGGTGTGTGTGAGTCTAGCGATTGAGTGTGCCTTAGAGCCACTGGGAGGGCTTGGAGAAACACAGATTGCTGGGCCTGGCCCTGGAGTTTCTGATTCAGGAGACTTAGGGTGGGGTCCAGGGATTTGCATTTCTTTCAGTCTTTTTTGTCCCCCACTTAGATGGAGATGCGCTTTGTCACTCATGCTGGAATGCAGTGGCGCGATCTCAGCCCACTGCATCACTGCAACCTCCGCCTCCTGGGTTCAAGTGATTCTCCTGCCTCAGCCTCCCAAGTAGCTGGGACTACAGGCACACGTCACTATGCCCGGCTAATTTTTCTATTTTTAGTAGAGGCGGGATTTCACCATGTTGGCCAGGCTGGTCTCTAACTCCTGACCTCAAGTGATCCTTCCACCTCAGCTTCCGGAAGTGCTGGGATTACAGGCGTGAGCCACCATGCCTGGAGGGATTTGCATTTCTTACTAACTCACAGATGATGCTGCTGTTCCAAACAACTGACCTGCTTCTCCCTTTTGATCTGGTTTGGGTTTTGTTTTAAATTAATTTTTATGAGTACATAGTAGGTATGTGTCTTTATGGGGTACATGAGACATTTTGATACAGGCATACATCTCATAGTAATCACATCAGGGTAAATGGAGTATCTGTCACCTCAAACGTCTACCACTTCTTTGTGTTATGGACGTTCCAATTATTTTAGTTATTTATAAATGTATAGTAAGTTATTTTGATGTAATTTATAAATGTATAGTAAGTTATTGTTGATGGTTGCCACCCTGTTGTGCTATCAAATGTGCTGTGTTTTTAAGATAGTTTCTCTTTGCTGCGATTGTATCGCTGCAAACATTGGCAATCGTTGCGTAGTTGATTAATCTTCTGAAACTGCTTCTTGGTGAAAACAAAAAACTAAGCTGTTGAGAAAGGTATGAGTAATTTGTGTAAAACATATTCTATTTTCATAATGACCACAGAATACGCTGGTGTTCTACCAGCCTAGACAAACGTATGTGAACTTTCTCTCTTTCACAGAGATTTCTTTGAAGTGTCTTCGTCTCAGTGAATTGTGTCTATTTGGGTAAGAAGTTCAGGGTTCTCTTTCAAACCCAAGTATTTTACCTAAAGAAAGCTGAGAAAGCTAGGGCAAACGTTATTCTCACAAAAGTTTCAAAGAAAGAAACTTGCCGATTTTCTTACGACCGTTCTTTTCTTCACAGAAAGACTGGGCAGCGAGCCCGGCCTAAAACATCAGTTAGTCAGCAACCCAGCAAAAAATTATGGTGTCCTGCCAACGCTTTAGGCACCACACCCATGCCCGGAACTTTCCTTGATAGTTTACCCCATTCAAATCCACTCTAAATGGGTCCTGAGCAACTCGAAATACACCCTAAACATACATCTGTTGGGTGTTGTTTTTTTTTTACTTTGGTCTCTTACTATAATATTTGAATCTTATCCCCAAGAGCTTGCTTATCTAAGACTTTCCTAAATTTATTTTTATTAAGCCATTGGAATAGGAAACCATTAGCCCGAGGACTCCTGCAAACAGAGCTCATTTCACTGTCTACATCACCCAACAAATAAGAGGCTTCTCCAGTTAGAACTATGACTTTGAACCCCAGCTTCACTCCTTTGTTGTGGTGGTGATTAATATATTTCTTGGTACTTTTTTCTTTAGCAAGTTATTCAAAGAAGCATATATTAGCCACTTAGAATCCAGAAACAAATTTGCTACTTTGTGAGAATTATTAGATGGTGAAGTTTTTTATTCTATAGGATTTTTTTTTCTTTTTTTTTTTTTTTTTTTTTTTTTTTTTTGAGACAAGGTCTTTATCACCCAGGCTGGAGTGCAGTGGCACAATCATGGCTCACTGCAGCCATGAGCTTCTGGGTTCAATTGATCCACCCACCTCAGCCTCCTGAGCAGCTGGGACTACAAGTGCATGCCACCATGCCCAGCTAATTTTATATTATTTTTTGTAGAGACAGGGCCTCACTATGTTGCCCAGGCTGGTCTCAAACTCTTGGGCTCTAACAACTCTCCTGTCTTGGTCTCCCAAAGTGGTGGGATTATGGGTATGAGTCACTGTGCCTGGCCTTGGATGGTGAAGTTGTAATTTTCTAAGTGGTTTTGTCTACCCAAAGAACTAAATTATAACTAGCAGGTTTCTGGGTAAGTAAAAAATGAGAAGTAATGGAGCTGCATATTCTGAGCCTTTTATTTTGCACCATAGGTTCATATAATTGGATTATTCATGGTCCTTGATTTGTGACATATTATCATCATGGTCGTGGATACAGAGGTCCAAGCATGTCCAATGTCATTCATTATTATTTAGTTTATTTTTAAAGTGGGATTTTTCTTTCCAATTTATAACAATCAACTTCTCTTTACTAATTTTACAAATACAAAAGTTTTATTTGGAAAGTCATCCTAGGAAAGACTTGAAGAAATAAAGAAGAGAACTGATAAATGATGCATTATGAAAAAAATTACCACTCTGAATAGATCTTAATTGTCTGGATAATTCTGGGAACCAGTGTAGATTACATGAATCAGAATTTTCTCTTTCTGGGGAAAGTGTGCTGGAATACTTAAAGCTGATAACTTTAAATATTAAAAGGACATTAATTCTCTGTTATTTTTAGATCACCAAATGCAATGGCAAAGGGCTCCCTGAAATCTTGGATAGTTAAAAGTTGGGCTGGCATGCATGGAATTACAGAGAGGGCACCAATCACATCTGCCTCAGTTAGAAGCTAAACAGTATTATTAATGCATATGTTTCAAAGCCATTCCCGATTAAATGTGTTCTAAATGAATTTTATGCTTTCAACATTTAGCCAACAATGAATGGTTCTTTCTTGGTTAAAATAAAGAACTTAAATGGGATTGACATTGGGATTCTTAATGCCTGACAAGTTTTAAAGGCCATTGCATAGTTTGATGAGTTTTGGTAAATGTGTAAACTTGTGTAACCTATATCCCAATCAAGATATTGAACAGAAATTCTGCTGGTGTCTTTCAGTCACTCACAATTTCCTGAAAGTAATTATTGCTCTACTTTCTATTATAGGTTGTATATTCTTAAATTTCATGTGAAAGTAACATGGTCCTTTCTGTCTGGCTTCTTTTGCTCAGCATAATGTTGCATGCATTATTTGTTCCATCTTTCTACTGTAGAATAATATTCTATTTTTTAGAATAATATTTCATTATATTAGTTATGTGAGGAAGCCTAAGGAATCTTTCTCTCAGAAATGTTTTTGAGGATTTAAGAAAGTCTTTTTAGAGACCAGGGGATTTTCTAAAGCTTTTTTATTTAGCCTTTTCATTTTTAAAAATACGTTGACCTAGCCCTGAAAGTTAACATAGCTTTATCAACACAGATGCCTGCTAAATTAGGCTGCCTCTGAAATAGTTCAAGCCATCGGCAAGGCAGAATTTTAATAAATAATGGACGATCTATTCTTAGTATTTTACCACTTCAGGTTTCTGTTTCTTGTTCTTCTGTGTAGTTCTTTAAAACCCACTCGAAGTTTATTAAAACTGATTTTGTGGCCTTGCCTGGTAAATGTAACATGTAGACTTGAATGTATATTCTGCATTTAGGTATTTTGTTCTACGTTGAATTGGATCAAGATGGTTGATAACGTTGCTCAAATCTTGCGTGTTACTCAGTTTTTTTTCCCTACCTTATTTATCAATTCAAAAGAAGGTTGAAAAAGAACAAATCATAGATGGGACAAACAGAAAAGAAATAGCAGGGCAGTAGACTTAAATCCAGCCTTATTGGTAGACTTAAATCCAATCAGAGCAATCATATTTATATCATTTTAAATATAAGTGGATTAAATTTGTCTAATTCTCTGTTAACACTATCAGTTTTTGCTTTACGTATTTGGAAGCTCTGTTATTAGTTGTACAAACATTTGTGCTTGTTATGACTTCCTGATGAATTAACTCTTATCGTTGTAAAATATCTTTCTTTCTAGTCATACTTCCTGATTTGTGGTTTTTAATATACCCACTCCTGCTTTCCTATGCTTACATACGTATGTTATCTCATTTTTCATCCTTTTACTATTATATTTCTTTATATTTAAAGTCTCTATTAACAGTACATAATTAAGAATTAAAAAAATTAATCCGATGATCTCTGGCTCTTATCAGTGTTTATTCCATTTTTATTTAATGTAATTTTTTAAATGCTATTTTTAAAAAAATTATTTTATTTCAGTAGCTTTAGGGGTACAAGTGGTTTTTGGTTGCATGAATGAATTGTATAGTGGTGAAGTCTGGGATTTTAGTGCTCCTGTCACCTCAATAGTGTACATCGCACCTAATAGGTAGTTTTTGATCCTTACCTCCCTCTCACTCTCCCTGCTTCTGAGTCTCCATTGTCCATTATCTCCATCTCCATTTGCATATCCATGGCTTAGCTCCAACTTATACAATATTTAATCTGATTATTTATATGCTTCAGTTTAAGTCTACCACCTTGGCTATTGATTTTTCTTCTCCTCTGTGTCCATTGTTCCTTCATTTCTGCCTTTCAATTTAGTAAAATCGAGGCTGAGGCTGGAGTATTGTATGAGCCCAGGAACTCAAGATGAGCCAGCTGGCAACATAGTGAGATCTTGTCTCAAAAAACAAACAAAAAGTAAAGATTCTGTAAATTTATATTCTCCACAGCACTTGGCTATGTGAATATTTTTAATGAATTGGTTATAAAACTTTATCATATTGTTTTAGATTCCTCATTTATTAATGATATTAAGCATCTTTTCATATTTTTATTGGTTGAAAACATTTCTTCTGCCAAATCATATCATCAGGCCTCCCATTTTTTCTTTGATTTCTAGGAATTCTACACATGGAATATTACTGAACTGAACCACTTTTATTGGACTGTTTTTAAATTATTAGAGAAATCTTTGGTCTTTGAGTCTGTCACCAGTCCCTGGCTACCTATTTAATTTGCAGAGTCTTTCAAATTGGGCCCCCTTATCCTACTCCATTTTTTCCTTAGCACCTACCACCTTCTCCATGTTACATCTGTGCTTATTACTTGCATGTACTGTCTTTTCCTTACTAGTACATGTAGGCTGCTACCTGATAAATATAGAGATTCAGAGTTAGCATTTTGAACTTTCATAACAATTTAACATTGTCATCATATTTTTATTAAATGAAGGGATTGGTCTTCAATGAATTGGGAAAATTTTTTAAGAACTAGTTCTTCACTACTTTGAAAAGCATGGTCTAGGTTGTCCCGTACCTTCACGTAATAGCATTTGAAAGGCTCATTGAACAGAACAGAGAAGAACTCAGTAATTATCACACCTGTCGGACTTGAAAAAGTGTTTATACTCTACACAAAATATCGTTGCTAACAAAGATGAATTTTTTTTCTAATTTAATGAGATTGTATGTTTTTCTAACATGGGCATTACTTTGTGATATTGGTATTCCCATGTTTATAGCTGAGCCAGGTTCGTGTCTCTTTGTTTTGTGTATACACATATACAAATGTATCTATATAAAATGCTACTTTTTAAATGAAAGAGAATGCAAGCCACTTAATTATGTAATTTAGCTTAATCCTTTAGGCTCTCATTTTTCATGTTTTGAGTTTCCCAGACTGGAGTGTGATTATTAAATGTGTGTTCTACATCTTTGAATGGTGCACTCACTGAGTGTGTGAGTACATTTTTTAGAATGACGTAAGTTCATAACCTAACTGCTTAACTCCTTGTTTGCTGGGTAACTGTAGACACATACCTTGAGTATTTTCATGCTGTACTATTTCCACGTTAAATGGTAGTGATATTTTTCACATTTGGAAGTGAATAAAGTTCTGGAAAATCCTTAGGTGAAATGACCATAAAATCAAAATAATATTTTACAACAATTATATGGCATTATGTTAGAATGAATGCATAATTGGGAACTAATCCAAGAAGCTGATACCAGAACTGTAAATATATTTGTGAAAATAAAGTGGTGAGATTTGGCTGCTTGGAAACAGAGGGCAAAGGTTTCTGTGAAACAGCATGCCCTTTATTTCCCAGGTATTGACTATATCACAGTATTGATAATGTAGTAAGAGCTTTATCCAGGTCTGTTAGGAGAATCTACTGGGTGCTTAATCTGGTACCTGAAATGCACTAGTGAATGTTGAAAGTCACATTATCTTGACTTTTTCCTGTCAATGACCAAACTTTTTGCAAGCATTGTCTCAATATAATTTTTAACAGGTAAACCAATGAGTAGATTGGGACATAATTTCAGCATAAATTCATCTTCAGATAGGGTCAGGTAAATAGAAATTATGTATTATAGTGGAAGTTAGACAGACCCTAGGTTAGAAACTGAACTTTGCTATATTTGCTTTGCTGTGTTTCCATGCAAAAATCAAATATCTTCGATCCTCATTTATAAAATGGAGATGAATTTACGCATTCTATTGGGTTGTTGACTGAGGATTATGGATAACTTATGTAAACGTGTGGAAATCACTATCGGCACTCAGTATGTGATAGCTATGGCTCCATTACAAAACGTTTAATATCATTAGGGGTGTATATGTGTGTTTGTGTGTGTTTCTGTGTGTGTGTGTGTGTGTGTGTGTGTGTGCGCCCACACACAGGTACATTTAGTATATGTGTTAATGAATCATTTTCTTAGACAAATCTTAAGCCCTTATACAGAAAGTTAAAAAAACAAAATTAAGAGAGCAGAGATCGGGTGGGGCTGGTAGAGGGAGAAAGGAGTCTTGTCTGGCCAGTGCTTGTCATGGCCCTCAGCAAGCTTCCATGGTCATCCCTGTTGCCCTTTACGGAGGCCTAGAGTTCTAGAGAACAGCATGGAAACCATGCTAGTGGATTTTAAACACCCCAAGTGCAAGAATGGAATCTTTTTATTAACTGATTCAAGTATCACATGTGGTCTTGTGCTACAGTAGGTGATTGGCCACAACTTACTACCCCACTACTGAAGTTCTTCCTTCATATTTGACTACACAGCAGTTATAATTTGAAGCTGAATTAGCAAACCCACTAGCAAGCTTATGTCATTTAAAGGATGTAATGATGACATCATTTTTTTTTTTCAGATCTAGGTTGTAATTTGCCCCTGAGAAATAAGAAAATGATGAGTGATGCAAGTGACATGTTGGCTGCGGCGTTGGAGCAGATGGATGGTATCATAGCAGGTAATCTGCATCCTGTGAAAGACGGAGTCACAACATTGACTCTGCTCACTTGGCTTTTTCATTACAGCTTTCATATTATCTTCTCACTTTATTTTCATTCTTTAGCCCTGTGTCTTTTGCTTCCCTTAATTTCATTTTTGTTCCTCTTTTCCATTTTCTGCAAGCATTATTCTCAAACATTATTTTAAAATATCAAAAAATCCTAGGTTTCTAATCATGGGTAAAGAATCTGCATCTCAGGTGGTCTGGTGTAGGTGGTCTGTGGACCATACTTTGAGGACACCCCATAACCATGAACGTTCTGATCTGTTTCCTTGAATTCAAAATTAACTGTCCACCAATGACGCTCATATTTTTTTAATCTTTTGAGACAGAGTCTCGCTCTGTTGCCCAGGCTGGAGTGCAGTGGCATGATCTCAGCTCACCGCGACCCCCACCTCCCAGGTTCAAGCAGTTCTCTGCCTCAGCCTCTGGAGTACCTGGGATTACAGGCACTGCCACCACACCGGGCTAATTTTTTTATTTTTAGTAGAGATGGGGTTTCACCATCTCGGCCAGGCTGATCTTGAACTCTTGACCTCATGATCCCACCCCTTGCTCAGGCTCCCGAAGTGCTGGGATTTCAGGCGTGAGCCACCATGCCCGGCCATATCTATTTTTCTTTTAAGAGAGGAGATCTTGGTCTACTGCTCAAGCTGGAGTGCAGTGGCTATTTACAGGCATGATTGCCTATGAATAACATGCATAGTGCAGTCTTCAAATGCTGGGCTCAAGCAATTGTCCCACCTCAAGTACCTGTGATTACAGGCACACACCACTGCACCCTGCTTATTTACATCTATTTACCTTCCCAACTCTTTGCTAAGCTTCCAGTCCCTATCTCTAAGTTCCAACTAGATATCTCCCCTGAAATGTCCTGCAGGCATATCAGTATAATCATTTAACATATTAAGCTCATTATCTTTCCTCAGAATTTACTCTAATAGTCTTTATCTGGGTTCATTTCATAACCCTTCATCCACAGATTTTCTAAGCCAGAAATCACTTGGTTCAGTATTGGTCCAGAATGGACCAGCTCTAATATTTGTATTTTCTGATCTGCCACTTTGTTATCCATCATCCCCATGAGGCCAGAACACCTCACACCAAAGCCCACCAGGCTCTTTTTCTTTCTATACCACATGATTGGCCTCCTTGTTAGGAATTGGACCATTGATATTTACCATCAACTATATGATTTTAATTTTTGCATCACATAACGCTGACTTGGAGAGATTTATGTGATTGAATTCTCCTTTTTCTGTTTCTTTTGATTGTTCCTTTCTGTGACTAGACTGGTTTACCGCCCTTGGCTTTGATGTTTTATCTAACATAAATCCCATTGCTGTCTCTGTGATTTTGTTTAACTTAGGTTCTAAGGCCCTGGAATATTCCAATGGGATTTTTGATTGCCAATCTCCCACCTCTCCATTCATGGGAAGTTTGCGAGCTCTGCACCTTGTGGAAGACCTGCGTGGATTGTTAGAGATGATGGAAACAGACGAGAAAGAAGGCTTGAGATGCCAGATCCCAGATTCAACAGCAGAAACGCTTATCGAATGGCTTCAGAGTCAAATGGTAGGTGTCTGCCTGTTATAAATTCTGTGTATGACTCTTTTGTTGCTTATTCCAAAATTTGGAACATAGAATAGCTGATTAGAACAAGAAAAAAAGTATGGGGCAACAGATGTGCTCTCATTTTATTCCTTAAGATATCTTAATTTTCTTTTGACTCTAAAGATAACTTTTAAAAAAGTGCTGTTAGTGTACATTTTCTAAGTACCAACAACAGGTCACCTTATTCTGCCCATAAAAACAGACTGGCTTTTAGAGTGTGCCTGAGTGATCTATTGTGGCTTAAAACAAATAGTCCTATAAGGGAAAGAATCTTGCACATAATAGATGATTTCTCCGTCATATTGGGTTATTCACTATAAAGGACCAATGGCAATTCTAACTGGAAAGCGTAATGAAAGACATTCAAAAAGCAACAGGGGTTTACAGCAGTATTTAACATGAAATGCCATCTAGTGGTTTATAGCAATCACTTCAGTTCCAGTTCCCAAATTAAATTGTGCAGCTGGGCCTTTAACCCATTCATGCCTAGTGTTCCATTATTGGAATGGTAAGCTTGTGAGAGTTATTTATATCCTACTTCTCAAGGTTATCGCCAAGGTCTGATTTTTCACACAAAAAAATTGTAGCCTCCAGCATATATGGGTTAATGGTGTTATTCACTGAACAATGAGGCCTCTTTCTAGGCGTCCTTCTCAAAAACTGCCTGTGTGACAGAGCTACCCTTTATTTAGGTGTAATGGTAAATACTGTGGTTTTAATCTGCAATGAACATGTAAAATCTAATGAATGTCACAGAAACAAATTCAATGGAGGCGAAAGGAAAGGAGACATTTTCTGCTTAAAGGATATTCAGTTTTCAGAAGATGCACTAATATGCTTATGAGTTAACTGTGTTTATATAAAAACTGATGAGAATTATATGAAAGAATCATGATCTACTTTTGGATCTGTGGTAGACAGGAAAGCTGCTTCCTCTGGGAACCTTTAGAGTGCATCCTACAGCTAAAACATTTTCATATGATTGGACACAAATACTGGTGCTCCCAGCCAGTCCTGTGCTGAATGCTCAGTGTTCCCACCTTGTTTACCTCTACATTTCTGAGTGCAGATAGTACAATCCATCCTTTAGCAGTGGTGCAGCTACACAAACCTGACAATTGGAGATATCTTGCTTGTCAAAACACATAATGCCTTACTATTGTTCTGTGAATTTCCCCTCCAGAGATTTAAGGGTCCAGGTTTGCTGATTTCCTTGGGAATTGCTTCATGCTCCCAAACTGGTGTTTCCTAGCATATTCCTTAGTCTATTTCAATGTCCTATCTCACACCTTCTTTACTCCATGTTCTTCTGACCATTTAGCATGCAGCGAAAAAGGAATTTACTATTGTTAGAAGAACCTGTTCCTAGCCCACACCCAGAGGCCGCCAATGACAATAGTAGCCTAAGTGTACCTGTAGTTCAGTTTTTGACATGTGTCTAAAACATTTCCATTAGCATGTGCTTAATCCGTTCTGTGAAAGTATTTCAGGAAATGATAAAAAGCAGTGATGATTACATGTGAATATAGGTTAGATCTTGACACTCACTCCTTTTTCAGAAACTGCCAATGGCATCACATCTTAGAGTAAAACCCAAAGTGCTTACTGTGGGTTGCAAGGCCTCACAGGATTTGCTCCCCATGACTTTCTGACCTTATCTGTCATCACACATCTCCTTTTTCACTCCACGCCAAGCACATTGGCTTTTTCACTGATTCTCTAACATGCCAGGTACACTGGCCTCAGGGCTTTTGCACTGGCTTTTCACTCTGCCTGGAAAGCACTTTCCCCAGATACCTGTATGGCTAGCTCCCTCACATTCTTCTGGTATTTACTCAAAAGCTGTGCTCTCAGTGAGGCCTTGCATCACCACCCTAGCTAAAATTATACCCATTTATTCTTTGTCTTACACCTTCCTGCTTTATTTTGTTCTCAGGATTCACCATTTTCTTATGTGCAAGGTACTCGTGATATTTATATTATTTATTTTCTGTCTTTCCAATTGGAATATAAGCTTCATGAATCTGATTTTTGCCCTTTTTTTTTTAAAAAAATTACGGTATCCTTGGTGCTTAGAACAATGCCTGGCTCAGTAGTTACATTTGTAATGAATGATGTTCCATGAATGATAAAGCAGAATGCACATTTGAATGAATGGGAGTTGTTTTAAATTTATTCCTTGGATAAGGAACGGCTTGTTGATCTGTGTTTTTAGTTGCTATCTTATTATTTAACATTTTAACCTTGAGAATCCACAAAATGACAAATATTTTACAGAACTAATGATTCCCTTTTTATCCTAAAAGTAACAATATCAAAATAAATTAGATGTAGATCTAGAGAGATGTGTTGTTGCTGTGAAGTTTATTTCTGTCTATCGAACTTATTTATATGTCTTCTTCACCTTGATCCCAACCTTCCAAATTAAGTGTGTTTTCTTGATTATGCAGAGAATGACAGGATGAAAGAAGAAAGACAGCAAAAGGCAAAAGCAAAGTAAGGAAAGGCGAGCAGAACTGGACGTTTGGCGCCGTAACAGCATAGGTGTGAAATCGAGTTGTCACTACCTGCCATGATAGACTTTATTTTAGAACCAAAAAGGAACTTGGGCCAGCATTGGGAATCCAACAATCGAAGATTAAATGCTTATAATTTAGTGATTTGCTGGTAATATTAGATTTTTCCAATTTAATATTCCAGAAATTGGGATGTGTTTTATGATCTTAAAATGGGGATATGTACACATTTCAGCTTGGATCCATGCTCCCTTTCTCTTTCCCTTCTTTCCTTTTTTAGGAGCTTGGGAGAGGTGCAGAAAGGGAAAATAATACTTACTGTGCATAGAATTTCAGTTTTGCAAGATGAAAAGACTTATTTAGGTGGATGATGGTGATGGTTGCAACACAGTGTAAATGTACTTAATACCACTGAACTATACACTTCAAAACGGTTAAAATGGTAAATTTTACATGTGTGTTTTGCCACAATAAAAAATTAAAATTGATGATACTCTAGCATTTAAGAAACACAGAATCCTAGCAAATTCTCCCTTCATATTGAATACAGGGAAACTGCCCAAATAACAAATAGAAGAGATTATGATATTTAAAAAATGGAAGCAGTGAATTACAAGGCAGGATTGTTATCTAGGCAGTTTCAAATGCAGGCTATAGTGACAGCAGACCTGAATTTTAATGTTGGCCCTAACTCTTCTATGCTTGTATGACCTCGGGAAATGCCTTAAGCTCTGTGTCTTGGTTTTCTTGCCTGTAAAATGGGGATGATGGTTACTGCCACTTAGGATTGTAAGGATCCTTACAATTGTATGAACTAAGATCCTTACAATCCTAAGTGGCAGTAACCATCATTTTACAGGCGTATGCTGAGCACCTATCAATACACCCGATAAAAGGCTAGTCGGAAAGGTAATACTGAAGAGTAGAGCATAGAGAGTAGAGGGAAAATGTTTAACAGGATCCCTTTGCAATGAGGGAAAGAGAGTTGGGTCCAATTACGAGGGGAGTTAGGTTACAAACCCTCCATACATAGTTCACATCTTGCGACAAAAGACTACAAACATTTCTCAGTGAAGAGGAGCTTCTGCAATATTTTAGAAAAACTGAAAAACTTTTTGGAAAAAAAATATGTATCTGTTAATAATAATAGATACATACTTAAGGTTTGGTTCATCTTTAATGATGGCCAACTTCAGAGGCTATGTAATTTAAGATGGATATTAACCTTTTCATTAGTGCAACTGGGCATTTGCAGTTCTAATTATTATTTTGCTGGAGCCAGGGAGATCCCCTGGTTTCTTGTAGGATGCAGGTTATTTCTTCACTGTTAATTGTTCCTCCCTGTTTATTTCATATGATCAGAAGCTAAATATGATAAAATACCAACACTAGTGGCCTGTTACAGTGAAGGGACATTAAATGTATAAGAATGAATTTACTAGTGTAGCTGTAGGTTTCTAGAAATGAACAAATTTCTTTTAAAACTCAGAAGTGTGTCTCTTGTGGTTAGAAAACCTGTAGACTATGATGTATTTGTTTAATCAAATTAAGGCTGAGTTTTCTGTTTTGATTGTGAAATATTATAATGTGTTAAGACAGATATTAATAATGGAGAATTATTTGCTTCATGAAGCTCCAGATTTAAGAAGGCAAATGGAAAAATATGTCTAATTGCTTGAGTCAAGCAAGTAGTTGTTTACTTTAGGTCTAACTTTATAAGTTGCCCTAGAACGTTCTTATAATATTTTATTAAACTGAGGATCATGACCTGGATCCATGTCAGCAGGGGATCAGGTAGTGAAATCCCAAAGGTGTCTGACCATTTGGCAGTTTTAATTTTGAGGTCATCTGAAAATCAGCAGAAATTTTAAAAATACAAGTTTCAACAAAGTAAGTGAAATACTGATGGTGAATACTAATGGTAATACCTCCAAAACAGTCATTAGCACCCACGAGATAGGTAGAGTGTAAACAGGGAAAATGAGGTGTTCTAGATTGGCTTCTGATCTGTTAAATCATCATAATACATTCCCTCTTATTTTTACATTAAAAGTTAGATAATATTAATTCCAAATTTATATTTTTAAAAGTTGCTGTAAAAATAAAAATACTCATAACTTAGAAGAGTTCAGGCATGGGACGCACTCTCTGCAGGGCTGCTGGCTGTTCTCCATGAGTCCCCGTCCTACCACCCTCTGATCCCTGCTGCTTTCTGACCAGCTTTGCTTTTCATGTGAGCCTCCAGGAAATGTTTTCTCAGGCCTTGGCAAACAAGGTACATCTTAAGATTGTATCCCATATGTGATCACAATTATCTGAGTTATGCGGTGCCTCACTGAGACGTCCTAGCTAAAATTAAGGCAGTTTTCCCCTTCGAATAGCTTCAAGTAAACTCCCATGGAATGTGTCCACAGACACAGAAAAACGCATTGACCAAATCAGCAGAATTCCTAGTTTCCAGAGGTAAAAGATGTACTTTGCATAGAGTCCTAAACTACTGGTATTTGTTAGGATTGAATGGAAAGAGGTTTCCCTGTTCCTTTTGGAGAGTTAAAAAAGAAAAAGTGGCGAGAACAATAGAGACTCTTTTCTTGATCTCAAGTTATCCTTCCCAAAGTAGAAAAGCAATTCTTTTGCTAGATCTCTGTATCCTGTCACACCTTGCTGGCTTTCAGCAAATGTTAAATAAGTGAGTGAATGATGATATTGAATGAATGAAGTTGCTACTGTACTGGGATAGGAGCTGGGGCTTTGCTGCTAGGGAGACTGGGACCTTCTTTTCTCTGTCCTCCCCAAATTCAGGGGACTTAGGTGTAAACCTATGACTAGGGTAATGTTATATAGTCTAGACACGTCCCTGCCAGCCCCTCCGCCACACTGCGAAGCTCCTGCCCTCATTCCATCACACCCAGTGAGAGGACGGGAGCAGAGTACTGCCACTGCCTGGTTGCTTGGTTTCCAGCATCACTGATACCATGTTCTTTGACTCTTTGGACAGTAGCGGTGTAAGATGCCTGATTATGGTATTGAACTCAAATGCAATATGATTATGCTCTTCATGGCTGAATGATTCAAGTCCTATCTCAGTCTTTCCTCATAGTTCAGAGTCTAGTGGAAAGCAGGCATGCAGTAAATGTTTGCATGTGTGGCAAAGGTATAATTCTGAGTACAAAACACTGTCATAGTAACTATTTCTTTTGGTAACTAGAGCTAACGTTTATGTAAAGGAGATTTCGTGGACTGAGCCTTACTTTTTCATTCTTGATACTGAATGTTTAAAAACAGAATTATGAAATCAAGACCATGTGACAGTTTTAATAACTAGTTTAAAAATAAGTATAATGAAATTGGCTGGAATGTGGTATGTGCATGTATTTGTGTATATGTAGTATTAGTAATCCAGCTATGTTTTTTAAGATTTGTTGTCCTTAAAAAGGGGGCTGTTTTCTTTTCCCCATTTTAATTTAGGTACTAACCATTCTGATTTGGGAATATTACACTCAAAATTAGTTTCTGTTTTAGAAAATAAATAAGCATGGTTGTGGCAAATCGCTACTTGTATATTGATTTTGGATTTAGACAGGACAGCAGAGCTCAGGAAAGAACAAAGTGAAACAAAGAGGAAATAGGAAAAACAACTCTAGACCAATGCAAACCAATAGAACCCAGAAAATAAAGGAAAACACAACATGCTGTTATAAGTAAAAATAGCAGGTGAGACGCCTACCTTCCGTGAATAATAATGATTGAAATGGAATGATGAATACGTGGTGTTTCATCATGCTCATTTCTCTAATTTAAATCTATTTGAAATTTTCTGTAATAAACATTTTTTAAACAGACAGAAGGGATAGATGTTAACATTTTTTACATCTTTATGCTTGATTGTAATACTTGATAATTAAAAGTAAATTTATATAAAAAGAAGGCTTTCCACTTAGATGGTGAGGGGAAAAGTGGACGGTATGCTAATGTTATGTGTAGCACCTGCCATGTAGGGTCAGGGAATTTGTTTTCCATGTGAGATTCCTGGCTAGCTCTAAGATTCTGTAATTCTATGAGGGATAAAGCTTTTTAGATGTATTTATCTCCATCATGCCAGAAAAACCTGGCAGAGGCCATAAGTTCTTCAATTAAATCAAACTGTCAATGTTACAGTTGAGCTGGATATCCTAGCCTGACTCTCCACAGACACTATTGGTTGGATACTGTACTGTTGAAATCCCCAAGCTGATTCCAATTTCAGCTTAGCTGGATTGAATGTGGCCAGTAAGGGGTTGCACCGTGAGCTAAAGTAGAAAGGTAGTTATTTAGGCTGCTCTTCTGTGTTTTGAAAATCAGATTGACTCAACAAGAGTTTATGCTTAAATACATTGTAAATTATGTGCTCAGGATTTTCTGAGCACCATGGAAGAATCAAAAGAAGTAAGAGAGTTTCACACTGAGTAACTTAGGCTGAGTGACCAACTCGCATAAAATTATTAGTCATCTACCTGAGGCAGAGTGTGATGGAACACTAAATAGCAAGGTTTAAGACAAGACCCAGAAGGTCAGCCAGTAGAAGGGCAAAGAAGAATGGCACAATATAAGGAGGAGGAGGTAGAAACAGGTTATAGAAAGATGGATTGACCAGAGAGAGAGGAGTGGGAGGTGAGTGGAGTGGTGGGTACAAAACCCTGGGGTAGTTGTTGTAAACAAGAATGGAAGAAAACTCATTCAAAGGAAAAAATGGAAAATAAGTAGAAGCAGTGATTACAGGTCCCAACGAAACAAGAAATCAAGATTCCAAAGTAGAAGTGGAATGATGAGCTTTCAGGAAGGACTTAAGAATCAGATCTCCCAAGCCAGCAGGAAGAAAGAAAGGAAAGAGGTAAGAGGTCATATATATTATAGTATTATGCACTGAGGGAGAAAGTGTCTAAGGGAGTTCACACAAGATGACCTTAACTATTGTCCGTTACAAAGGCTCTGAGATCACCTAAACATAGTGGGAAGAGAGAGTACAGGCTTCAGGAGAAAGGAGCCCATCTAGATAGAGGTCAGCCATGGAGTGCATGCCGTATTTTAGAGGACACATAAATAAAGACCCACTGAGAAGCAAGAAGGCCAGATCAAAACCAAACATGCAATCATCTTTTATTCAACTAGTGTTTATTGAACATCTATTTTTCTATTCAACAGGCATTTTAATTATCACCCACTGTATGTCACATGCCAAGACAAGTCTACTTGCAAAGAATGCAGAGTCTATTAGAAGAGAGAGACATGGATGCAGTCAGGTCTAACCTTAGTGCATTCAGAGTAATGCCTGCTGTAATGAAGGCTCGTCTAGATGCTGTCGCTGACATGCAGTAAACAGTGAATTCAAGGAAGGCTTCACAGACCAAGCCCTAATAGAGGTGGACCTTAAGGAATGGGAAGGGAAGAAGAAAGGGTGGGAAAAGATGGTCTGTGCAAAAGGAATAAAAGTAATGTGTGAGAGAGCGTGCCATATATGGGGAGGTTTTGAGTGACCTGGTAGGTAGAACATGGGAGTTGTAGGAAGAATAGAGACAATAGGGTATTTACCTAATGGATCTTACTGCCAACATTCTTAATGCAAAGGGAACAAAATTGGCAGAAATGTAAACACGTGTGGACAGAATAGTCTTTACCTGCTTAACACAAGGATTTAACATAGGTCGCTCTTAAATTTTGCTTTATATTCCAATAGTGACTTTTTTTTTTCGTTTTTTTGAGACGAAGTCTCGCTCTGTTGCCAGTGGTGTGATCTCGGCTCACTGCAACCTCTACCTCCTGGGTTCAAGCAATTCTGCCTCAGCATCCTGAGTAACTGGGACTACAGTTGCACACCACCATGCCCAGCTAATTTTTGTATTTTTAATAGAGATGGGGTTTCTCCATGTTGGTTGGGCTGGTCTCGAACTCCGGACTTCAGGTGATATGCCAGCTTTGGCCTCCCAAAGTGCTGGGATTACAGGCACAAGCCATTGCACCTGGCCTCCAATAGTGACTTTTAATATACTAAACTACCCTTGAGCATTATGAGTGCTTATAAATTTCAATGCAGTATTGAGAAACATGAATATGCTCATTTTGAGCCAATTTCAGTATCTGTTTCTATTTGGAGCTAATTTTGGAGAACTGGTTTTTGGAACACCTCACTTCCATATCATATAGAGTAGCTTGGGAGGAAACACTGCTCTCATCTTGCTATAATTTCCCCCAACTAGAAGAAAGATCAGTTTTGTTTTGTTTTGTTTTTCCTAAGACAGGGTCTCACTTTGTTGGCCAGGCTGGAGTGCAGTGGTGCAAACATGGCTCACTATATCCTCCACCTCCCGGGTTCAAGTGATTCTTCTTCCTCAGTCTCCAGAGTAACTAGGACCACAGGTGGACACCACCATGCTTGGCTATGTCTTTTTTTTTTTCTTTTTTAAGAGACGAGGTCTCACCATGTTGCCTATGCTGGTCTCAAACTTCCGGGGTCAAGCAATCCTCAGCCTCCCAAAGTGCTGGAATTACAGGCGTGCACCACTACACTTGGCCAGTTTTGCTTTTTGTCTTCTCTAAACAGCAGGGGGTTTTCTTCCTACTTACTGAAATGTATCTATTTCTAAAATGTTATTACTTGTATGGGATTTTAAAAACAGATGCCTGTTAATGTCCATAATGAAAATGAGGAATTTAAAGCTGTGTAGGGCCTGTCTTGACACTTTCTTAAAATTGAGAACATGCATTATGCACCCTGGCTCTTTTCCAAAAAACTGCCCTCAAGAAGTTGTGTACATTTCATTTTCATGTTAGTCCCCAGGGGTGGAAGTTGTCCAGGCCACTCCATCACACTCTTCTTAATACTTGTAATTTAATGCTGGGCACTTCAGTTAACAACATAGAGAGAATTATGCTGTGGTAATTGTGGAAGTATGTGGTGAAACAGCTGATTTTAAAATTTTAATCCACTCTAAATATGCGTTGCACCCTTACAAAATTAGCCTCTGATTCTTTGTGGCCTTTGGAAAATGTATTTAGTATGCTAAAGTTTTTAGAAAAAACATTCTGAAATTTTCTTTTTCACTCGAGCTCTTGTTTTTCTTCCCTTTCGCAGCACATGACTTTTGTTATTCTAAGAATTGATACTGGAATCTGCATTTATTGGAAAGATAGAACAATGGTATCAGTTAATTCTGGTAAAACAGTAGATGTCACAGAAGATGTGCTCTAGGCAGTAAAGCTATACAGTTTGTGTTTTTTCTGGTTCTAAATCAGAAGGTATTATTTTCTTTTTCAGCTGAACCCTGGGTGGCCCCATCTAACACTTTTGGATTTCAGCTGGCTTTTATTTCTATTGTATTTGAATGAAGAATCAGGAAATTCTATTGGGATTACTTATCTTATGGTTATGTTGAGATTACAGAGACACTACATACTACATACGTTTAATGATGTTTTTAGGTTTTCTGTTCTTTGTGAGCCTCTTTGTGTGTCTCTTTCATGACTTGCATATGAGACAGCTGAGGAAAAAACAATCTGTATGTCGTTTCTCAATCTATACTTCCTTTGGCATTTATGCCTTGCATAAATATACCGAAATATGATTTTTTAAAAAAAGGGTGGGGGCAGGAGGGAGAGGAAGAAATAATAAGCATCAATATATGCAGAGCACCGAGTCAGATGCTGGGGAGGTTACAAAATGATTTATAGGCTCTGTCCTGGAATAGAAGGTAACATACGAACAAGTAAACTCACAAGAAGTTAGTAAGATCAGGACACAGAGTGTTCAAATGCAGATAAGTAAGGCTAGTGAGCTACCAGGGGAAGTCATTGTGGCCTGAGTGTTTAAGCTTTTGGAGAAAGAGATACAGACTTTGACAGCCAGAGGTGCCCCCTACTAACTCACAAAGCTTTGCCTGCCCCTGGGCATGTGTCTGCTCTCAGTGAAGAATACCAGTTTCCCCGTTCCTTGTGTGTCATTATTTTCTACTTGTTAAGAAGTGTTTAGTTTGGCGAAAACATGCCTATATGCTTAACATGCCTGTCTTACCTCTTTTGTGATAAATGAACCAAATTGCATTCTTATTTTCTGTTTGACAGTGACAGCTGTCCCAAATTCAGTTCAGGCCCCTTGGACTAAGAACACTTGTGATGTTCATTTATCCACAATGTATCATTCTTAGAGAAGATCAGCCTTACCCATATTATTTCCTTTTTCAGACAAATGGACACCTACCTGGGAACGGAGATGTGTATCAAGAAAGGCTGGCACGTTTAGAAAATGATAAAGAATCCCTCGTTCTTCAGGCAAGTGATTTTTAAATATTATTCTTTCCTTGCAGCATACTTACAAAGACTGTTTTAAATTGGAGTGGCAAATTCAGAATGCTTGCAGCAACCGGACTGCTAATAGAAATAAGCATGGTAAGTCATTCTGTACACAATAGGGAGTGCTGAGGACTGGGACAGAATGATGGTGTGTACACCCAGTTTAAAAGGAGCTGCCATTAGTCAACCTCAGCTCTTTCAGGGCCAGTCTGAATACAGGCACAATGTCATCTGATCTGGTTTTTTTTGGAGGCAGGGTCTTGTTACATTGCCCAGGCTAGTCTTTAACTCCTAGGTTTTAGCAGCCCTCCCATCTGAGCCTCCCATGTAGCTGGGATTGCAGGTGTGCAGCACCATGCTTGGCTGGATCTGATTTTTAAATATATCTTATTATATAGCAGAAATTCAGATATATGAATTTAGTATAAAATCTGAATATATATAAGTTTATATTTCTGAATCTGAAATATGAACATATATATGTAATTTTTCTGTGAATTTAAAAGTGATACCATGGCTGAGACAAAACACAACAGTGTGTAGAATCCTCCTTGTGGGCTACATTTGAGTTTGCTTCTTCATAATGTTTTAAATGTCTGACAAACATTTTTCTTTGGTATACTGAGCAAAATGAATTGAAGTATATTTACAGGGTGATGATTATTGAGGAAAAACTCAAAGATCTGCTATAAGCAGTAGAGTTGAAGGACTAACCCAACAGCTCCTCATGGACCTTTGAGTCTAATGAGTTGCCTCCAGCTTTGAACACATCTGTGATCAGTGTCATCTTGAAAGAGATCATGGAATTTGAATTCCCTTGGTCTATCTTTCTTTCTTTCCTTTCTTTCTTTCTTTTCTTTTTTGAGACAGAGTCTCATTCTGTCGCCCAGATGGGAGTGCAGTGGTACAAATCATGGCTCACTGCAACCTCCACCTCCCAGGTTCAAGTGATTCTCCCACCTCAGCCTCCCAAGTAACTGGGATTATAGGTGCACACCCCACACCCAGCTAATTTTATATTTTTAGTAGAGACGGGGTTTTGCCATGTTGACCACGCTGGTGTTGAACTCCTGACTTCAAGTGATCCGCCTGCCTCAGCCTCCCAATGTGTTGGGATTACAGGCATGAGCTACCGTGCCTGACACCCCCTGGGTTCTTCTTCTCATTCTTCTTGAAGTATCAAATTTTAATAGTTCTTAATGATTTCTATTTCAAACATTAACTTCGTTTCCTCTCTTCTAATACTATCTGCACCCTGGCCCCCAAAAAGATGACTTCTGTGCACATTCTCTTTCATAAATGGTTGAAGTAGCTGTAACCAAAAAGTATTGTACATTCCTAATCTACACTAATTTTCTCCAAATTATATAGGACTCTTTAAATTAAATAGCAACATATAAATAGAAATGCAAAGGACTACTTGTATTTCTCAGATTTTGTTTTCTTTACAATCGTATGAGTGGTAGGATCATTTCCCTTTTTTTTTTTTTTTGTCCCATTTAGAGAAATAACATATGCAGTGGGACTCAAATTCTTTCTCACTCATTGCAATATTTTGCTCTAAATACAGGTAAGTGTGTTAACAGACCAGGTGGAGGCTCAGGGGGAGAAGATTCGAGATTTGGAGGTTTGTCTTGAAGAGCACAGAGAGAAGTTGAATGCCACAGAAGAGATGCTGCAGCAGGTATGTGCCGAGGCTAGAACCAAGATGGGATTTCCCTGCCGAACTATTTGAGATGCTGCATTTCAATGTTGTGTTTGCTCTGATGCCGCAGTAAGTTTCCTGATTCTTTTAGACCAGCACATTTTAAACAAATATCGAGAGTAGCAGAGTCTCAAAATATATACATACAATATAAAGTGTTTATGTAATTAGAATCCAGAATAAAATGACAATAGGATTGTGGCTTATTTTAATTTTCTTTTTTTTTTTGCATTCAGATTGTTTCCTCTCACCCATAAGCATATGTTTTATAATTAAGAAAAAAGATAATAGTAAAAAATCTAAGGATCCAATTTAAAAATGGGCTAAAGATTTGAATAGACATTTCTCAAAAGAAGACATACAAATGGCAAACAGGCATATGAAAAGATGCTCAGTGTCGTTCATCATCAGAGAAATGCAAATCAAAACTATAATGAGATACTATCTCACCCAGCTAAAATGGCTTTTATCCAACAGACAGGCAGTAACAAATGCTGGCAAGGATGTGGAGAAAAGGGAATCCTTGTACACTGTTGGTGGGAATTAAATTCATACAGCCACTATGGAAAACAGTTAGGAGGTTCCTCAGAAAACTAAAAATAATACTACCATATGGTCCGGCAATGCCACTGCTGGATATATGCCCAAAGGAAAGGAAATCAGCATATCGAAGAAATATCTGTGCTCTTGTGTTTGTTGCAGCTCTGTTCACAGTCACCAAGATTTGGAAGGCACCTAAAGGTCCATCAACAAATGACTGGATAATGAAAATGTGGTACTTATACACAATGGAGTACTATTCAGCCATAAAAAAGCATGAGATTCAGTCATCTGCAGCAACATAAATGGAACTGGAGGTCATTAGGTGTGAAATAAGCCAAGCACAGAAAGACATACATCTCATGTTCTCACTTATTTGTGGGATCTAAAAATAAAACAATTGAACCCATGGAGCTAGAGAGTAGGGGGATGGTTACCAGAGGCTGGGTAGGGCAGTGGGGGGTCAAGGGAGAGGTGGAGGATGGTGAAGGGCTCTAAAATAATAGTTTGAATGAATAAGGCCTACTGTTTAGTAGCACATCAGGGTGACTATAATCAATAATGATTTAATTGTGCATTTGAAACAAGAGTATAACTGGATCGTTTGTAACACAAAGGACAAATGCTTGAGAAGATGGCAACCCCATCTTCCATGATTATTGCATGTTGCATGCCTGTATCAAAACATCTCATGTACCCCATAAATGTATATATCTGCTGTGTACCCACAAAGTAAGAAAAAAATTTGAGTACCATCTATAACATACAGGAGAGGCTCCGTAAGGCCGTGGATGGAGGGCGCACTGGAGCAAAACCTCGTAGGTTTCCATTCCTGCTGTGCCTTTATTTTTTTTTCCCCCTGTATGACATTAGGCAAGTTCCTAACCTCTGTGTTACTAAGTTTCCTCATACTTTGATTAAGGATAATAAGAATTTCTACCTGATAAGATTTTTGTGAGGATTAAAACAGTATATGTCACCGTGGGTGCCTGGCATATAGCAAACAGTATCATCATCATCATCAACGTCATTGTCAGACTGAAGAATATATATGGTTCATGCATGTGTATCTACATAACTTATGTTTTCCTCAGGAAACTGACATGTGCTTATTTCTGCTCAAAGGAAGGTAACTAAAGTGAATAAATTTTTATTTTATTTTATTTTTGAGACAGTCTCACTCTGTTGCCCAGGCTGAAGTACAGTGGCACGATCTCGGCTCACTGTAACCTCTGCCTTCTGGGTTCAAGTAATTCTCCTGCCTCAGCCTCTCGAGTAGCTGGGATTACAAGCACCTCCCAGTACACCTGGCTAATTTTTCTATTTTTAGTAGAGACAGGGTTTCATCATATTGCCGAGGCTGGCCTCAAATTCCTGACTTAAAGTGATCTGCCCGCCTCGGCCTCCCAAAGTGCTGGGATTACAGATGTGAGCCACCACACCCAGCCTCAAGTGAATAATTTTTTTAAACTGTGTATATTTAGTAATTATACTTTAGCACATCCTCTACTTGATAGGTGCTGCTTTGCAATCATAAATAAGGTAAATTTACATGTGGCTGTTCATAATAAAAGAATTTTTGAATGTCTCTTTTAAATTCCAATAGGAGCTTCTGAGTAGGACATCCTTAGAAACTCAGAAGTTGGATCTGATGGCTGAAATATCTAACTTGAAGTTGAAACTGACGGCTGTAGAGAAGGACAGATTGGATTATGAAGATAAGTTCAGAGACACAGAGGTAAGTGATACAATCTCTCTCTCTCTGGGTCACTCTGTCTGTCTCCCTCACAAACATACATTCCTAGGGAAAAGTTGAAATTCCCTGGAGGTGTACAAGGAAGGCAGTTAATTGCTGTGTCTCCTCATCGTGCTTCATTTTAAGAGTAATCTTGGATTATATTGAGTTTTTATCACTAAATGCTAATGTCAATTTTTATTTCTACATTTTTGATATGCAATATTAATTCTTTCATCAACCTTTAAAATACTTTTGACTTTCTGATATTTGGAGCATCTGTCCATCCATACTGGTTTTCTTAATTTTGTAAATAATGGGCTTAAATGCATGGTTTTACTAGTAGTTATTATTTAGGCACACTGACTATTTGCTATGCAATTGGATTTTTTAAATCTGTGTAGAAAACATGCTAACATTCTGTAATCACAAAACCACAGAGCTTTTTCAATGTCTTTTAATTTGACTTTCTATTTTTGGTCTAATCCACATGTAAATCATTCTAATTAAATAAGACTTGCTGCACTTCTGCGAACCTCAGGGTACATTCTATAACTTGAAGTATCCAGTTTAGTGGCTAAACAAGCTTTACAGTTTGTTCTATTTTATTAATTCAGGCCTTCTAGTTTGTTTGCTGTGTGACATTTGGCAAGTTCTTAACCTCTGTTGTTTTGTTGGTGGAGGGAGAGAGCACATCCATTTGAAATATATTCATTTAAAATGAAGTATAAAGAGCTGCAGAAATTTCTTCTCTCTGCAGGCCCTCTCTCCTCCTTTTTTTTTCTTTGTATTTTGTTTCCTTAGTAGGAGTATGGGAAAGTGTCACGCTGGATTAGAAAATGGGTACCAAGGAGAGAGGAGAGAAAATGGTTTACTTATTTTCCTCTTCTGTGTTTATTTCAAACATGTATTTCATGCTGACTCTATGCCAGCATGGTACCTGGCATCACATACATTACCCACTATAGGGAAGTCCTTTATAGATCTGGAAATAAGAAGGTTTACTCCACTGCTGTTTTAAAAATTAAATTTTCTGTCAAAGATTCAACTGTAGTGGAATGTCTTGGTATATGTCTCGTTACTGCAGTAGCAAAATTCATTTGGTTCATGTTTTAATCTCTCTTTTTTTTTTTTTTTTTTTTTTTTTAGATGAGCTCTCACTGTGTTGCCCAGGCTAGTCTGGAACTTCTGGCCTCAAGCAACCCTCTCATTTTGGCCTCCCAAAGCACTGGGATTATAGGCATAAGTCACCATGCCCAGCCGTGTTTAATCTTAAAACTCTTTGTCAGTTGCCTATATGAGCATGTTTCTCATTTGATCAAAGCTGGGGATCTCAACACAAGACTTAGAAAGTTACCCAATTAAAAATTCTTGCTTTTGTGCTTTCTCTAAAAATCTGTTGATATTTTCCTCTTTCCCCTCTTTTTGTCAGGTCATAACCCCATCGTCACTGTGTGAGGTAATAGTAAAACTGTCAACAAATGGACACATGGCAGTGGCGCTGGCTCTGCTGCAGGGAAGAATTTACAGTAGATGTGGATAGGGGTAGTCTTCTACATTGTGTCTGCAAAGTCAGGGGGAAATCTTCATCTATTGTTAACTTAATCTGGGTATGAGATGCTAACCAAGTGTTGGCATTAAACTGCAGTAGATGTGTTCTTTATTTATTTTTGTAAGACCCCAGGGCAATATTTACATCCCCTGAGTCTGACTGCTTTTTTTTAATCAAACTTTTTTTTCTCCACTTTCTCATTATTTCATGCATGCTCTCTCCAGTCACATGTAAAGTGATCTGTCATCAAACTTCTAGTACACTCAATCCCTGATAATCTTCTATTAAAAATTCAGTGTTATTGCTAAAACATATGTGCATACTGGAGATTAGAGACTATGGTAAACTTAGTGATGTTACATATGAAAATAATTAAAATAATCTTCACTATTAAACTAACTTGAATATTCTCATGTTCCTGTTATCGTTCACTTAATAAAAATATTTTCCTAGCTGTTTCATGAATCCATAATATTTAACTTTCTCTTAGAATTTTATATTATTTAAATATTAATTTCCGATAAAATAGTGTCATGGGGAAGAAGTAGAGGCATTTCCAAAGGACTAAGGGTAAAAGTTCTTAAACTTTGGAAGATTCAGGACTTGCTTGTCCCTGGAATTGCTAATGGGAGATGGTTGGCATCATTCAACAGTGCCCCCTTCTGGTAAGAGCATAGGTATTAGAGACAGTTCCTGAGAGGCGCCCTGAAGAGTCCTCTCAAAGGGAAAAGGGAAAAGAACAGGGATTTTCTTTTTCAAAAGGACTGAACTTCTGGTAAGAAATTGACTGAAATAATTTGTATTTCATTTTATAAAGTTTTACATTAGGGAGCTATTTCCAGATTTTCTAGCTTGTGTTGTCAGGGGAAGATATGATTTATTTCAGATTGGAAATGTAGACCATATGTAAATACTGCCATGAAATATAGTTGAATCGTTTTTGTTAAAACAGATAAATTATCCCAGTTTATAATTCCATTTTTTTTCCCATAGTTTCTTCTTTGCACATTGCCGCTGTTTCTCAAGGAAGCTGTAACATATAATAATAGCAGACAGGAATTGACTGCTATTTCTTAACAATGAGAAAGTGGGAAAATATGTATTTTAAAAGATCATATTGACAAAGATGACGAAGGACTCATATTATTCAAGGATGATTAGTTTCAAAAACTTGGAAAAGCTGATTTTTTCTTTGAACTTGAATTCTGACCTGTTAGAGGAGGAATCACAAATATTTTATTGAATAATGTCAAGCAGTTCTTGAACTAATTCATAAGAAGATGATCGATATCATCTAAGTGAAATATTGTATGATTATTAAGTGTTTATTAAGGAGAAATTGTATAACTATGATAGGTAATACTTTGCCCATTTTATAAGAGACTACAATTTAAAGTCTGTGGGTTTACTGGAAAGTGTATTTCGCTGTAGCATCCCTTCTTTTAACCTTTGTGAACTTGAATCATTGCACTTGGAAGCTTAAAATAATCCCTATTCACAAAGTTGTATTTCTTATAACATTGTTCTACTTGTAATATTTGGCATTCTTGGATAATTTTGTCCTGTAATATATGAATTTGTGACCCAGAAATACATGCATGTCTTTTTAAAAAGAGAAAAGCTGGCTGGGCACAGTGGCTTACACCTGTAATCCCAACACTTTGGGAGTCCGAGGAGGGCAGATCACTTGAGGTCAGGAGTTTGAGACGAGCCTGGTCAACATGGTGAAACCCCCATCTCTACTAAAAATATAAAAATTAGCTGGGCATGTTGACAGGTGCCTGTAATCCCAGCTACTCAGGAGGCTGAGGCAGGAGAATCGCTTGAACCCTGGAGGTGGAGGTTGCAGTGAGCTGAGATCGTAGCACTGCACTCCAGCCTGGGAGACACAATGAGACTCTGTATTAAAAAAAAAAAAAAAAGAAAAAAAAAGGGAAAAAGAGAAGCAAAACTATAGTAACCATTGTAGGGATCTTTGTGGCTTGTAGTAAAATATAAGTCATTTCCCATGCAGGGTATTTGAGTGTCTCTTTTGGAGGAGTTAATATTGTGTAACACTAATTTCCTTTCTACTCTCTGGGCCCTGGACAAAAATACACCACTACTTCTCAGAATACTCGGACAGGTTTTATGAGCAAATTGGTTCTTTAAAAAGTGGTACTAAAATAAAATAAAAAGTGGCTGTAGAAGAGGTACAAAATCATGTTGTGTCATGTAAACATTGGCATTGGTTTCTCTTATTTTCTAATTATAAAATTAGGTAAAAGGCAGGGCCCTCATCCACTTTCGAGTTGAGAATTGTCATCAAACTTATAATAAACTCCATCCCTGATAATATCCTAATAAAAATTCAACACTATTGCTAAAATGTATGCACATACCCAGCAATTAGAAAACTGTTGATAAACTTTGTGATGTTATATATGAAAATAATTGAAATAGTCCTCAAAATTAAAATGAGTTTGAATATTCTCATGTTCCTGTTATTCACTTAATAAAAACAAAACATTTTCCAGGCCATTTCATGAATCTTAAGGATTCGTGGGCTTAAAGGATTTAATTTTCATTCCAGTCTCCCATATTGGGTTGATGAGCGATCCATATTTTTGTGGACAAAGGAAGAAATTATAATTTTTTTTAATAGCCATATATCACTGAGAAGGTTCAAAAGGTAAATGGCTTTACTAAAGAACATGATATATTTAAACCATGAAATAGCATTCTATTAAATAGCACTCTATGAAATAGCAGAGAGTCATTTTTAGGATAGAAATATCTGACAAATAATAGAATTTCTTAATCAGAATTGCAGTCACCTTTTATTTTCATAAGCCCATCACCTTAGGGCAGAGGCATTGGGGATTTAAAGGAATGTTTTAAATGGAAACATGCTTTGGTTCTTAAGGAGGTACATGTATTTCCATTTGTCTCATCTGATTCATACAACTTTAACCCTAGGCGCTGGTGACTTCTTAGGATTTCCAAGCTGCTCCTTTATAGGTATAAGTAACTGTGTTGCCACTTTCCTGATGTACTTTCTTCTTTCTTCTTGGACAGGGGCTGATTCAGGAGATCAATGATTTGAGGTTGAAAGTTAATGAAATGGGCAGTGAAAGACTTCAGTATGAAAAAAAGCTTGAATCAACCAAAGTAAGCTTTTCTTATAGGTTAACCTTTTCAGACAAATGACTCCACTATTAATCTATGACCAATAATATAAGTAAGATGTTTTCTACTTAATGTATGATAAAGAAAGTATTTTAAAAGTAAATGAAGCTTTCCCCGAAGCTGGAAACCTTCTTGAATTTAAACACCACCGATCTGAATTTAAAAACAAGGCTTAACTCACCTGACAGAACATAACCTGCCCTTTCTCTGAGTTGTATCTAACCTCTTTTATAAATGGATACTATTTTCTTGGTTATTTAGCTTGTCTTTTTCTCTGTAGTTTTCTTTCACTCCTCTGTCTCTCTACCAGTCTTTAATGGCCAAACTTTCTAGCATGAAAATCAAGGTGGGTCAGATGCAGTATGAAAAGCAGCGGATGGAACAAAAATGGGAGTCACAGAAGGTGTAGTAGACGTTGGGTGATGGGGTCCATGGCCTGTTGCTTTCTGGCTTGTGTTGTTTTGCTGTGATGATGTTTTTAGTGGCATGTGCATTCATTCCGTATGTGTGTCACCTGTTGATTAGAAATCATCTCAAGCTGCTTGAAGGGATAATGGGATCCCTGATGTTGTTTTCAGAAACCGTGAAATAGTGAAAAATAATAAACAAGTAAAATGAAAAAAATTATAAATTAAATTTAACTCTCTTAGACTGAGACCCAAGCCTAGTTAAATAATTATAAACATTCACCTGTGAAAGAATTCTGTTTTGTATCTGCAGTAGAGATCACTTTCCTCTTTAGGGACTTTCTTGAAGGTACAGCAGTTGACATTATCATGGCTGTGAATAGAAATGACTGCTGAGAAGCAGCTCGGTGAGAACAGGTTCGCACTTCCTGCCAATGCTGCTGAAAAATGTTCAGATCTTGTCCGCTCTGTTCTTACCAGAGATCAAAACTATAAGGCCAACTGCCTCGCTTCACTGGAGAACTACATCTTCTCATAGTACTAAATGTAATAAATATATTTTTAGAGATTCTGAAAGTAAAGTGTAATATCGAATATAAAGCCATACTTCTTAGAACTGCGTAGCTGTTTTCTGTGTTAAATAGAGCCAGCAAAATGTGTTTGCTAACGCTAATTCTTTACTGAAATGCAACTGAAAATTTAAGCGTTAGTACATAGAGGGATGGACTTGAAATCTTCTACGTTGTATGGTTAAAGAGTAGAAGAGGGCTTAAATATCTGTTTTCTAAATTTATTTTTTCCCATTTTTATAGGAGATTCTGTCCTTTTATCTTAGTGATGAGGGTGAATTATTTAGTTCCGTGATTTGGCTTATTCATGACTTGCTGCCTTACCCATTAATGAAAGTCTCTGCTTGTCAAGGAAGCATGAGTGCCATCTTGAAATGCCGAATAAATGTCAAGCTAGTCTTTTTCATTCTGCATTTTATTTGGCGTTTATGACACTAAGTATCTAATTTGATTATCTTCCTTGATTAACTTTGTTGTAGTTTTTAATTTACCGTAAGATTTAAACCTTAGTGCTATCCCATCCCTAATTGTACTTTAAAAGATCTCTTTTTAATTTGATTACAAAGAAACTTGAAATAATTACACCATAACTATTATAAATGGGACCTCCGCTAATAGTCTTGCTTCCTGCTTTTCGTTGACTTTGATTTCTGATGCTTGCCTCTAAATTCTTGTAGATTTTCTTTCATTCATAAAATCTGATTATTGATTTAAAGAGCTAATATACTCTCTGAATGTTCTCTTTTAGTTATGATCTGCTGATTTTAAATGAATTTGTAACTCCTAGGATGAACTGGCATCTTTAAAAGAACAACTAGAAGAAAAGGAATCTGAAGTAAAAAGACTGCAAGAAAAATTGGTTTGCAAGATGAAAGGAGAAGGGATTGAAATTGTTGATAGAGGTAAGAAGATATATTTCATATTTATCATCTTATTTTGTTAAAGTCCTCCAAAATCTATAAAAGAAACTGATGATAGGCAATGTGTAGTTTTAACCTCAAAGAAAGAATTGCAGAATCCAGCCAGGCCCAGAACCACAGGGAATTCTCCAAGATTCTTTACTGTGACTGGGAATTCATTAACGTCCTCTTTAGCAGCTGGGAAAGGGGAATTCCATACTTTATTCAGTATTGAAGATTACTAGACTATAAATTCTCATCACAAGAATGGACTGGTCTTGATTACAATGCAAGGGAATGCCAAAAGAGTTAAAAAGAACCGTCACTATCCAGGATTGTTGCCCTCAGAACTGAAATGAGATAAAGTAAGGGCTTAGAAACTGTTCTCTCCCTTTTGAGAGGGGAAAGACGGCTCTGTAGATTTGGAAAAATTAGTAAAAAATTTATACCAGGGATTGAGCCCGTTACCTTTTAGAAAGCAAAAATAGACTAATTCCGTTTTTGGAAAAATGCCTTGATTTGTCCAAATTTTTTTTATAACTGAAGAGGTTTATTCTGAGTATTATATGGACCATAATTTCTAATAAAGTAGGTTGTACATGATAAAAAAAAATTGCCTGAATGAAATATATTTTAAAATTATATTTGGAAATATAATGTACTTAACACCTGACAACACTCGGTTAAATTTAACCTTTCTGTATGATTACGAATGATGACTGTGGCACTGTGAGATACCAAAGCAATTTCTGAGTCATTCAAAACAGTATAAATTCCAGTTAGTGTAGCTTTGTTACATGTTTATCTGTTATATGAAAATCAGTAGCATTATTGTCTGTCCAATGAGGGACTTGAAATCGATAATCTCTGAAGTCCTTTTTGGCTCTAGAATCCCATGGCCTTATATACCTGTAGGTATCACAGTTCCCTGTCTGTCAGAAAATTCATCAAACCTGAGGGAAATGGATTCTCACCCCCAACCCTTTTCTGCCCAATCCACATCACCTGCTATACAGCATATATAGAATTGTGTATTGAAAAGGGACATTCAGAAACAGGTCATACTGATCATGCTTTTATGGTTTTAAGAATCAAATGGACTGGGCACAATGGCTCACATCTGTAATCCCATCACTTTGGGAGGCTGAGGAGGGAGGACTGCTTGAGGCCAGGAATTCAGAACAAGCCTGGGCAACACAATGAGACCCTGTTTCTACAAACAAACAAAAATATCATTTGAAAGTTTTAAGTTTCAAATTTCACCAGGCATGGTGGCTCACTCCTGTAATTTCAGCTACTTGGGAGGCTGAGCAGAGAGGGTCACTTAGGCCCAGGAGTTGAAGGCTGTAGTGTGCTATGATGGTGTCACTGTACTTCAGCTTGGGCAATGGAGCAAGATCCTGTCTCTAGGGAAAAAAAAAAAAAAAAAAAGAATAAAATGGCATCACAGGACCTGTGGGCTAGAAGATATTAGAGTAATGCCACCCAAAGTCTGATCTGAGACTGGAACCAACCTGGCAACTGTGTGTTACCAGTGCCCACCAGCTAAATACGGGGATTGAGAGCAAGTCTTTAGAAACCTCATGTCAAGGTGATATTGGGATGGCATCTAACTGCATCCTCAGTGGACTCATCTCATTGGACAGGAGATAGATCCTTTCAGTGTTGTTGAACTTGAGTGGTGAGTTGCATGTAACACAAGTAGCACTCTAGTTACCTTCGGGAGGACCAGGTATCAAACTGTGGTGGAAATATAAAAACAACCGAAGTGACGTTAACTAGTTGTTCATTTATGGTATAAGAAACACTTGTACTCCATAAACCTAATTTTAATGTGAGAAAACCAAGGTCCAGAAAGATGAAGTGAGAGAGGTAGTTATTCAAATTTAAGTCTTATATTTTCTTTCTAACTTCACACAGAGCATTATTGTCTACAGTATGTCTACAGTCACAAAATAGTACTGAATACGTTTTTATAAGGTTAGATTTCCTTTATTTTAGATAAAAGGAAACTAAATAATAGTGATTTGAAAGTATTTATTGTTGTAATATATGCTAACTTCCAATTCGATGGGTTTTCCTGCACAGATGAAAATTTTAAAAAGAAGCTCAAAGAAAAAAGTAAGGTTTGGTGCATTTCCATCAGCCTTTACATTCACCAAAAATACTACCTTGGACTGTTCTTTGCATGTATTTTAAAATATTTCTGTCACCAAAGATGTAAAGTTGCTTCATCAATAAGCCCTCCATTTCTTCAGAGTGTACAAAATAGAGGGTGGATAATAAAACAATAAGGTAAAAGATTATTTTGAAGATTTTGTCTGATTAAACCCTTCCACTCTACAGGGTACAGCAGGGCACCCAGCATTGTGGATATAAGAAAACATTTTCCCTGCAGTTTAGGTGATACAGGGTCAGAGGAGAAAATCACTTTTATACTATGAAAACTCAGAATTTTAAAGGTTTGCCAGAACTGAAAGATAATTTTGAAATTTGCTTTTGCCTTTCAGTGTTTTGAAGTCTGCTATTTGTCTGAGATCCTATTTGTCTAGAAACTCCTTTGAACATATTCTCTTATTACAACAGAGATTATATCCAGCTTATTAATAGAACCTGATTATTTAATGCAACATCAAGATAAATCCTGCCACACATAGTGGGAGGATCGCTTTGGAGGCCAGGGATTCAAAACCAGCCTGGGCAACATAGCAAGATCCTGTCTCTACAAAAACATTTTTAAATTAGCTGAGGATGATGGTGCATGCCTATAGTCCCAGCTACTCAGGAGGCTGAGGTGGAAGGATCACTTAAGCCCCAGGCATCTAGGAGTTTGAGGCTGCAGTGAGCTATGATCTTGCCATTGTACTGCATCTGGGCAACAGTGAAACCCATCTCTTAAAAAAAAGAAAATTAACTCCTTAGGGGCTCTTTTCCTCAGACATTAAATTCTCAATTCCTATAGAATATATTTTAATTTAAAATGTTACAGCAGTGCTGAATGATGCACCACTGTTTTAAAAATTATCTTAAGAAGAATGGGTGTGGTGGCTCACTCCTGTAATCCCAACTCCTCAAGACGTTGAGGTGGGAGGATCACTTGAGCCCAGGAGTTCAAGGCTACATTGAGCTGTGATTGTGCCATGAACTCCACCTGAATGACAGAGTAAGACCCTGTCTCTAAAGAAAATATTATCTTCAGTAATAATTTTTTTCTCAGAAGTAGGCAACTTTAGCAGATTTGTTTTTTTCTGTTTCAATTTTTTAGTTTGTGATTTCACTTTTGAGTGACTTTTCATTTATTTATTTATTTGAGACAGGGTCTTGCTATGTTGCCCAGGCTGTTCCCAAACTCCTGAGCTCAGTCCTCCCACTTCAGCCTCCCAAAGTGCTGGGATTACAAGCATGAGCCACCACACCAGGCCCTGGGGTGACTTTTCATCTTTAAAATATTTAAGGTTTTTATTATTCAAGTAACATGCTTTTGTAATTGAATATCAAATTTTAAGGAGAATCACATTCCGCTTACTTTGGCCTTTATGTCTTGAAGTCTATCTTAAGGCAGTATTGGAAATGAAGTTTATAGATGAAGCAAAGTACTTATTATTCTTATGTATGGAACCACAACCAGCTTCTTAGCATGACTACTCATGTAAATACTACACTCCATCAGGCTCTTACCATTCATGTCTCCATCTTGGTTATAACTATCATTTTCTCTGCTTTTGTCTTTGTATATACCATTCATGACTTTCATGCACTGCTTTATAAATTCCTTTTTTAAAAACATTATGTGTTTATTACTATAGCACTGAAATTTCATCTTCAGTGTTCTCATGAAGATTCTCTTGCTGCTTTAAGAGAGGAGAGCTAGTTCTCACATACCCTTGTTTTCTTTCTAGAATGGCCGCTGTTCAGGTGAGAGAAAAGACGTCCATCTTTTCAGATTTTTTTAAAAAGAGAATATGGATGTTAAATGTGCCCTTTTAAAGAATAAATAAAAGAAATCATTAACATCTTTACCTTAAAACATTTCAGTCTGGAGAGTAAATGACTTATTCTCACTGTCACACATGTTAACTAAACTGACTTCTGATTTGATGTTATTTTCAGACGTCGAAGTACAAAAAATGAAAAAAGCTGTGGAGTCTTTGATGGCAGCAAATGAAGAAAAGGTATCCAGATGAAATTTAAATATACATGTAGATGTTTTTTAACACCATTTCGACCATTCCATGCAGTTTCATGAGCTATCCCATTTTAAAAGAGCATTCCCAGAACACTGCTAGCAGTGAGGGGCAGATGTGCTCTCTCCACCCAGCTGTGCTGTGTGCACAGGGATATGGAGCAGCAGCACGGGCTCCACTGAGAACTGCTGCCCCCGTGAATTCAGGAAATGTTCAGCCTGTCTGATCAGTTCCACATATTCAGGTGGCATATAAGAGAGAGGGTACATTCCATAGTATACCCTGTCTGTGGGCACTGAAAATTCTGGGCTGACCTGCAGGCTCTGAAGGAGGGAGCTCGTGAAACCCTCAGCTTCAGGGTCATGGTAATTTTCTCCTCCATTTAGTCATTATTTCCTTTACACTCCTGGCCTGTTTCACATCTGTGATTGTCTCTGCTCTCCTGAGAGAGTAAATATCAGAAAACAGCGGCATGGGCTTTACTTTAGCTACATTGGCCTCATTCCAAGGTTTCCACAGGTTTCCCCCGACCCCAGCTGGTTCTTGTTACCTGTATCTGATGTTTCATCCTACTAAGGGCCGGGATGCAGTTACCCCATGAAAGCAATGGGTTTCTTCATGGCTTACCTGACTATCTACCTCCATATACCTACAGGTAGCCATAGTTGTGTTCAGCTGATGTCACCAGAACTTCTCTCCCCTTACCTGCCCGAATGAATAGAACTTGGGGACATTTTCCCAAAAAAGGGTAACTTTAAGCAAGTAAAAAAAAAACAAAATGCCAAAGAATTTTGGCTTGATCATTTTTCTCTCAAGAATGAGAGTAAGTTTCTTTCTCTCATTCTTGATTACTCTGTTTTTCTTATCTCCTTTTTTATTTTTGCCTTGAATCCTCTTTATTGCATGGAAATAAACTGATTGTCATACCCACTCATATAGGCTTTTTGCTAATGTTTCCCACTATTGAATAAAAAGAAAAGTAATTAGCAGGTTTCCCACCATTTTATTTTTTTTAAATCACTGAAATTCATTTTGTTTTCATTTCTGCCCCTCAAAACGCAATGCAAACAGAACTCCCAATGTTGAATGAGGGCTTATGAGTTGCTCAAACTGTTATAGGAGCCTCTCGAGTAACATAACTTCCTCATGCGGTCAGGGGTTCAGAAGACTCCAAAGAGGACATATAAGCAAATTCTGGGGAAAAGCAAGAGTTGTTCATTGGGATTTAAATAAAGGTTCTCAAGCAAAGGGTCCATGAGACAAAACTTGTCTCAAGACCAGGCTTGAAACGACACGGTGCATGCTGGGATCGTGCTGGCACATGAGATGCTGGTGGAGTAGGGGGTGTGAGGCCAACCACAGAGCTCAGTCGGGGGCCAGACACCATGCTCATGATTTAGGGTCTTAGCTCGTAAACCTTAGGTAGTGACATGATTGAATTGCCATTTTAGAAAGCTAACTCTGGTAGCAGAATGGGAGAGTGAAGACAGGTAAACAGTTAAGAGTCTGTTAAAATAGAGAAATGAAGAGGGCTTGAAGTAAGGCAAGAGCAGCGAAGTGGTAAGGTGGGAAAAGGCTTTAGAGAAATTTTTGGGTTGACAAGATTTAAGGTCTCTGGATTTGAGAAAGAAGAGTAAGTTTCCGGTTCAGGCAACTGGGTCAGTGGATGGTGCCCTTAAGGAGTTAAGGAGAGCCAAGTAACACAGGCTCAAATACTAAAGGGAAAGAATGAACTGAATTGTAGATATAGTCCATCCAATATGCTTATGGGACCTTGTAAAGGAGATTTGTTATAGAAAGTTGGAACATGAATCTAAATTTTAGGATAATTGTGGAAATATAGATTTGTGGGGAGTGAACTCTATCAATTTTAGGAGAAATGTGGAGTTGTAAATTGGTGGGGATTAAGCCACAGTTGAAGTGTCAGTTAGTTTTTACTTTGTGACAGACCACATTTATTTTTTCTTGTACTTCTGTGAGTTGGCTAGGTGATTCTTCTGATTTGGCTTAGCTGGCATCTGCAGTCAGGTGGTGGCTTAGATGAGACTGCATGCATAATTTAGGATAGTGTCACTTACGTGTCTGGTGATTGACAGCCTAGTTTAGGTTGGCCTCAGCTAGGAGGACTCACCTCTTCTCCAGATGGTCTCCCATCCTCCAGTAGACTGAGCTAGGCTTCGTCACATAGTTCCTTGGGGTTCCTTAGAGCCACTCGGGCAGCCACAAAGGGCAAATGCTTCTCAAGCCTTTGCTTGAATCACATTTATTGATATCTCTTTAGCCAAAGCCATCCACATGTCCAATCCCAGAATGAGAATGAGAGGAGCTAAGGAGGCCATTTTTATAACACAGTTGAGCACATGGGAAGAGCAAAGAGGGTCACAGACAGAACCTGGTAGCTTAGCATTTTATAGTCCAACAAGATAATGGGGGTTGTAGAAGTTTGACAGCTATCTGGTCAAGGGATTAAGAAACCAAAATGAAAGAAAAGAAAGAGTGTTGGAGAAGTGAGAGGAGAAGGAAAGAGTGAGGTCAGTCAAGTGCCACAGAGAGGTCAAATTAGAAAAAGGTTGGAGCCAGACATGGTGGCTCCTGCCTGTAATCCCAACACTTCAGGAGGCCAAGGTAGACAGATTACTCGAGCCGAGGATTTCAAGAGCAGCCTGGGTGACATGGTGAAACCCCATCTCTCAAAAACATGAAAATTAGCTGGGCATAGTGGTGCTTGCCTGTACTCCCAGCAACTCAGGAGGCTGAGGTGGGAGGATGACTTAAGCCAGGAGATTGAGGCTGCAGTGAGCCTAGATTGCACAACCGCACTGCAGCCTGCATGACACAGGGAGACCCTGTAAAAAATAAAAATAAAAAAAAGCAAAAGAAAAGAAAAGAAAAAGGATGAAAATTGTTCAGTGTTTTTAATAGATAGGAGGTCACCTTGGTAGAGGGTTTTGAGAGGGGAGAAGCCAGATGGTGATTAATGATGGCTAATAAAGACAGAAGATGGAGGCCTTTCTTTCAAGGTTTGACTTACAAGTTAGACAGGAGAGTAAATGAAACTGACTTTTTTCTTTTGTATCTTATTACCTTGTTTTGTTTTTGTGTTTGTTTTTATTTTTTTAAAAAGATGCCAGCTAAAGGATAGGATCTCTAAATTTAGAGGTACTTTTTCCATATCTTTAATGTATGTAGGAAACATAGTCTAGTTATCACCAGTTAGTTCTGCTGAAGCTTAGAAGTATTCTTTAAATAGTGTAAATAATTCACATCAGCTTATTCTTTTTTTAAAATGCTCTCTCAGCAGAATCATGCTTATTCTTTATGTAAAAGCAATCACTTTTACTCTTTTATGATCGTAGGATTAAAGGTTATAATTTATTTTATTCCTAGGATCGGAAAATAGAAGATCTTCGACAGTGCCTGAGCAGGTACAAGAAAATGCAAGATACTGTGGTACTGGCCCAAGGTAAAAAAGGTAGAGCGTAGTTCTAAAAGTTTTTCTACTTTGCATGATTCTGAGTGGCTATAAACTTACACATCAGTCTCAGTTTCTTTCCTGGATCATACCCATTGTCACAAATTAGGTAGCTCATTCGTTAATTGAACAATTAGCAACTACACTCTGCCAGAAAGTGTCCAGGCTGAGGAGTGAGTGTATGTAGAGTCATTGGTCAGGGAGCGCCTCTTTAAGGAGTTGAGATAGCATTCCAGAGAGAGAAAATGACAGCATATGCAGAGAACCCAGGGAAAAAGAATGTGGCATGCCTAAGAGGAAGAACATCAGTGCAACTGCAAGGTGGTGGGTAGTGGGGAGAGGGGATGAGATGAGACCATATGATGAGCAACCACTGGTCGTGCAAGGGGTAGAGTTCAACCCTTGCTAAAGTGCAGAGGGACTCGCTGAAGGGCTTTAAAAGTCAACAGTGGCCAGGGGTGGTGGCTCATGCCTGTAATCCCAGCACTTTGGGAGGCCAAGGCAGGTGGATCACCTTTGGTCAGGAGTTCGAGACCAGCCTGACCAACATGGTGAAACCCCATGTCTACTAAATACAAAAATTATCTAGGCGTGGTGGTGGGTGCCTGTAATCTCAGCTATTCAGGAGGCTGAGGCAGGAGAATCAATTGAACCTGGGAGGCGGAGGTTTACAGTAAGCCGAGATTGCACCATTGCACTCCAGCCTGGGCAACAGAGTGAGACTCTGTCTCAAAAACAAAACAAAACAAAAAAAATAGTGGTCAGCACCATGATCTGTGTAACATGTGGGCCATGGAGGGAAATGAGCAGTATTGGCAGCAGCAGAAACCAATTCAGAGACTTGCATTATTCCAAGTGAAAAAATCTAGTAGTTACTGATTGGGAATATGTTATGGTGGACTGACACAGCAGTGTAATGAGAGAGAGGAGGAGAGGGAAGAAGGGGGAAGAAATCAAGAAAGACATTTCCAACTAAAGCAACTGGGTAGATGATGGTTCCATTTACTGATATGGGGAAGCCTAGAGAAGGAAAACTGGTCTGGGTAAAGGGGATTGAGTTCAGCTTTGATCATGGTAAGTTCAGAAAAATCCTGTAAGACATGTACATAAAGATAGTTGTGCATTTTTTTTGTATTTATTATTTTATCTGCAGATGGGCCCATCGGCCATCTTTAAATGCGGAGGAAATTTGAAAGTGCTCTTGTTTTTTAGCAATGCATAGGTAGAGTTATCTGCTCTTTTTTTTTTTTTTTTTTTTTTTTGAGACGGAGTTTCGCTCTTGTTACCCAGGCTAGAGTGCAATGGCGCGATCTCGGCTCACCGCAACCTCCGCCTCCTGGGTTCAGGCAATTCTCCTGCCTCAGCCTCCTGAGTAGCTGGGATTACAGGCACGTGCCACCATGCCCAGCTAATTTTTTGTATTTTTAGTAGAGACGGGGTTTCACCGTGTTGACCAGGATGGTCTCGATCTCTCGACCTCGTGATCCACCCGCCTCGGCCTCCCAAAGTGCTGGGATTACAGGCTTGAGCCACCGCGCCCGGCCGAGTTATCTGCTCTTAATGTAAGCACTGGAAATAATTCTTTTGGGAGTTCCCCATGAAACACTCAGATTTTGAATTTTTAATTTTGATGAGTTAATAGAGAAGGAAAATCCTGCTTTGGATCAGGATTTTTGAAAAAAAAATCAGCAACATATTTTTGTATGCAGGATCTGGCGTATTAGATTTTATAAATATCTGAGTAAGCAAATGAACCTCTAATTATCAATGTTGACTAGCAATTCTCATCTCTCAGCATTTTCCATGCCTTCAGAAGAAGAGTCTCTATTCTATGGAATATTGCAAATTTGTAAGTGATTAATTTTACATATGTATAACATTTAAAATATTGTTTGATTTTATAGAATTTCAACTGTGCAAGTCTTATGTTTAAAACCAAGGAAGAAAAATATTAATTCCTTTAATTAAACTATATTGTAAAACATTTGGAAAATAAAGGAGATAAAAATCACTTGTAATTGCACTGGAATGATTACTATTGGCTTTTTTGAGTATTGTTTCTTTCTAGCTTTTTTTTCCCTGTGCATACAAACATGTAAATAAAAGAAGTAGTTTTCAACCATGTACAGCATAATAGATTTTCATAAACCATTGAAAACTATGTTCTGTTACAATAAAGAGTTGTCTAAACAGTGATTTCTCACTAGGAGTCATATTTAGTTAATCCTCATGCAATTCTAATAAGACGAAATTCTATTAAAATTAGGATAACATTCTAGTGAAACCTAAATTAAGAAGCTGTGGTCTGATTAAGATCTTTAAACAAGTAGGTGATTTACCATTTTATATTATTTGTAGATTAGAGTCTTAAGTATCATCTTTTTCTATTTTTAAAAAAGAATATCTGGCAGTGCTCTGTTCAGCAGTTAATCCTTTTCATTTCTAGATATGTAAAAAAAATTCTCAAGGTTGCAACTTTGGTGACTATGTGGTTGCTTTTTTCCATCAGACTTTTTTTTTGCTTTAAAATGGCATAAAAGGATCCACTTGAGAGATTAAAGATCATCTGTCTTTTTGCTTTTCCTGTTCTCCTTTCTATGTTTTTTCAAGAGCACAACAGTGATGAAAACTAAGTTTTTCAAATGGGACTTTGTTGCTATTTGGAATTTGGTTTTTGTACCAGGTATTCTTCAGCTTGATTATTTCTATACTAAAATTTGTAAGCTCCTGATTTTAAAACAAAATTACAAGAGAGTTGTTGGAATAAGTTAACTTTAAATTTTCTTTCAATCTGATGACTCAATGAGTATGACTTTGTCTATTAATATCACAGGTAACCCACTGTGGCCCAAGAGCCCCTGGGCCTGGGTGTTCACAGTTTCAGATGCTGTTTCCTAGGTCCTATGTTGTTTTTCAAGGGATGCCAGGAGAAGCTCCAGAAAAACATTTTATTTTCAATATAATTGGGATTCTTATCTTCTTGTAAAAGTGAAATATAAATGAAAACCTGCTGTTCTCTTCTCTTTGCTTTGTCTTTTCCTAGGCAAAGATGGGGAATATGAAGATCTGCTCAATTCCAGTTCCATCTCAACTTTGCTGGATGCACAGGGTTTCAGTGATCTGGAGAAAAGTCCATCACCCACTCCAGTAACGGGATCTCCTAGTCGTGACCCATTTAACACAAGTGTTCCCGAAGAGGTAGTAATAGACTTTTAATATTTCCTTCATGTTGAAGAGACTGTGTTATTGAAAGCTAAAGCACTGTTCATAACATGAAAAACATGGGTTCCTCTCTGTTTCATTACCAACTCAAACAACGTTACATACATACATTGATTTTGGCCACTTCTGATGGCGACTCTGAAAGATAATTGAATAAAATTTTCCTCTGACTTCTTTAGACTTGGAAGAAGCAACTGGAAAGTAAACAGTTATACACTCCTTACTTTGCATCAAACTGGCTTCAAAATATGTTTGTTATCTATTGTATACCACGCCAAAACTTTGTGGCTTCAATGACAGCATTTCTTTTGCTAATGACTCTGCAGTTTGAGCAGGGCTCAGCATGAGCATCTTGTCTCTACTTTATCTGGCATCAGCTGGAGTGGCGTGAAAGCCTGGGCCTGAGTCATCTGAAAGTTAACTCACTCATATGTCTGGTGGTTGAGGCTGGCTTTTGGCTGGGACCTCAGCTGAGGCCCCATTTAGAACAACTACATATGACTGCTTGGCTTCCTCACAGTCCTAAGGGTGAGCATTCTCAGAGGCCCAGGCAACTTTGCATCACCTGTTATGATTTATCTCAGAAATCAAATGGCATCTCTTCTGCTGTGGTCACAGGCCTATAGGCCCACTCACATTCAAAGAGAGGAAGCATAGACCCTACCCCTTGATGGACAAATGACTACATTACATTATAAGGACAGGTAGGATGGGATATATTGGTGCAACCACATTTGGAAAATAGAATCTTTCACTCTACCCTCTAGCTAAACCACTTTACAACCATATCCCATGCAAAATACACTCACCCCTTTCCGAAGACCCCTGAGTCTCATTCCAGTGAGGCATCAGCATCCCAAGATCTTGTCATCCAGACCAGGTCGAGATGTGGGTGAAGCTCCTCAGGTACCGTTCCTTGCGCACAGCTTCTTGAGGACTTTTCCACTGATTTAAGGAGCTGTGGACTTCAAGGACGGTTATTTGCCCTCCACACATCCATATGATGGTTAGATAGGCATAATGTAACAGCAATAGCCACTCCCATTAATAGAGGGGAGCTGGAAGGCTCACAGGTGTCACCAGTCCATAGCACTTCCAAAATCCAGCCAGGCACGTATTGCCAGTCATCTGGGCTATTGATTTTTCCTTCCAAGTCATTCTTTCTTTGCCTGTATTTGCAGATGAGTAGTTTTCTCAGTTTTGTGCCTGCAAAAGTGTCCAAAGATGTCCAAATCCACCTCTTCATTTTCTACTGTCTCTGTCCCTTTGGGTCTAATTTGGGATAATACTTTAAACATTTAGAATTTCATACAAATCATGTTAAAATTCACTGTATTAGAGAAGATCCCATCCGCAGCTTCACCATAAGCCTATCTCTAGCTAAGGTTCCCTACAAAGCTACAATGGGACATCCCATTATTTTTAGAGCCTTTGATCATTTTTCAGAGATTGAATGAGACAGTACTACTGTACTCTTCCTAAGGTTTTCTGTTTTTGTTTTTTTTTTCTATTTTTATTTGATTCTAGTCTAGTCCATCTCGAGGTCTTAACAAAGGGTTTTACGGCCACACCCTTGGCTCATCTGAAGACCACGTTTTCCTGAGAGCACTTGTGCTTGATCTTTGCCCTGAAACTGTTTCTGAATTTTAGTGTAATTTTTTTGTCTAGAGAGAGAGGGAATGTGAAATAGTTTCATTGTTTAAACAATCTTGACTTCCTTATATTTAGCAGTTCCTTTTTGGTCATTTCTCTTACTTGATTGGGCTAAGGTGGGAGGATCACTTGAGCCCAGGAGTTCAAGGCTACAGTGAGCCATGATCGCAGCATTGTACTTTAGCCTGAATGGTAAAGTGAGATCCTGTCTCAAATAATAATAGTAGAATGTTGAAAGCAAAACTTGTTACTGAAATCTTACATTAAATCATTGTGACATACAGGGTAGGCTTTGTCATTCTTATTTTACAGAGGGTGAGACTGATGAATGCCTAGTGAAGTGATTTGCTAAGATCACTGATCACTTAGACAAGTGTGTCAGAGCCAAGATTTTAGCCAGGGCTTCAGGTTGTTTGAATTTACTATTATTACCTGGGTATGGTAGCACAGGTATGTAATCCCAGCTACTCAGGAGGCTACAGCAAGAGACTGCTTGAGCCAAGGAGTTCGAGACCATTCTGGGCAACATAGCAAGGTTCCATCTCAGAAAAAAGAAAAAAAATTACCATTAACTTGCTCAATGATACTTACTAAGTTTTATTCACAATATTCAGTGTCTTATTCAGAATAAAGTTAAAAAATTTTCTTCCTTCAGGATGATTCCTTGATTAGTACTTCATCTATGTAGATGTTTATATTCTGAAATCATTTTGCAAAAATAGAGTTCTGAATACTGATTATGAGATTTTATCAATAGACCATTTAATTGTCTTACTTTTATTTAATTACTCTGTGACTTGTGTTTTGTTTTGATTGATTGATTTTTGACTTTTAATAATTGCATTACAGTTCCATAGCACCATCTTGCAAGTTTCCATCCCTTCATTATTGCCAGCAACTATAAGCATGGAAACTTCTGGAAAATCAAAGTTGACTCCTAAGCCAGAGACTTCATTTGAAGAAAAGTATGTCATTTATTAACAGTGCAATATAGCTGTTCAAAAAAGTAGATCAACCAAAGATGAGGATGTATTGCATTTATTTATAGACACAATTTTTACCTGGAGATGCAAGAAACAGCAAGACATCCACTGGGGGATCTGTAATCAGTTCTGTATTATGGAAATAAAAGGTGTGAAGCAGAAAGTAATAAGAGATGAGGCTGGGAAGGTAGGGTGGTCAGGTTAGAAAGAGAGCATGAGCCAGATGTGGTGGCTCATGCCTGTAATCTCAGCACTTTGGGAGGCCGAGGCGGGTGGATCACTTGAAGCCAGGAGTTCAAGACCAGCCTGGCCAACATGGCGAAATCTCATCGCTACTAAAAATACAAAAATCAGCTGAGTGTGGTGACACATGCCTGTAATCCCAGCTACTAGGGAGACTGAGGCACTAGAATCATGAACCCAGGAAGCGGAGGCTGAAGTGAGCCAAGATCACATCACTGCACTCCAGCCTGAGTTACAGAGTGAGACTCTGTCTCAAAAAAAAGAGTTTAAGGAACTTGGATTTTTATATCCTGGGTCATGGGTAACTGTCAAAGGATTGTAAACTAAATAGTCACAGTCATTTGCTATGAGTCCATTTAAGGATGGATCTGAAGGGAACAGGAAAAGGGTAGCAGTAGTTTGTCTGTAAGCAATTACAATGCTTTGCCAGCATATTCCCAAATTGTCTAGTCTTACATTAGGCCAAATAAAATAGAACATTTTAAAAAAATAGAAATAGCTTCCTTTGCACAATTTTTTGTTTTTGACATACCTGTTCACTTATAACATATATGATGTTTTATTCATGAAGTTAATAATTACCTTTCATTCTTTACATTTTAGTGATGGGAAGATGATCCTTGGTGCTACTGCTGATACCCAACTGTGTGATAGTCTTTTGTGAGTTATATTTTATTGAATGTAAAATATGTGATTGAGGCTTGAGAAAGAAGAGAGTTCTGTTATACTAACAATAACTAAATATTAACAGCAAATGACTGAGGCTGTTAAATTCCTGAATAAATTAATGCAGCTATAATAATTGGGTGGGGGTGAAGGCAGGGAGCTGTAAGTTTACAAATAAATACTTGCTCATTTGTTGTTATCTCATGCCGGAATTTTGCAGATCTTTAGCCTGCCTTCATCAGTTTTCATTTGAAGTTCAGTGCTTTAATTCATTGTTCTACTGGCATATTTTGAGTCCAGTGGGAAGACATCACAGAGAATGATGTGATGTGGGAAAAGCTGAGATGGGTTTTTTGTACTTTCAGTTTTGTGAGCTGACCTAATATCTATGTTTATCCAAGTGAAAGTCTGGATTAAATTAGGAAAGTGTATTTTCAGAGCAGTATTCAAAGATGAGATTTTTTTCTTTTCTCACTATATTATCTTTTATTTTGGTAGTTGATATTCTGGCAACATATATACAGAAAAACAGAAGAAATGCCTTTTTTTTAAAAGTTTGTAAATTTGCATATTTATATTCTGTTTCATAGAGCCAAACACATGACTTCTGTCTCTCTCGCTAAACTGGTCACATATCTCTGCCTTCAATTTTTTAGTAACACCAGCTCTATACTATTGAATACTAGTTACGTGAAAGAGGAAGTCTCTGGATGTTTATAGTGTCATGTTGCCTTCACTATCATAGCAAATGAATTATTATGGGCAGCATTAGGGATTCCTCTACTATGCTTTAATTAGAACTATAAAATGAATTGCTTTGCCAGACTCAGAAAAGTGATTCCCTTGTGAATTAAAAAGTAAAACTTTCATTCTTTATTTTAATTAGAAGGATTAGATTAAATAGTGCTTGAGTATTTTTAAAGTTCCTAGTTTAAATGTGTACATGCAAAGGATACACCACTAGTCCATGGAAAGAACTGGCTTATTTTTGAATATTGGCATCACAAGGCTAGTCCTAAGTGTTTTTCCAGCTCTTCTAACATGTGCAGGACAGTTAGAATTATTGGCAGGACAGTTAATCACCCCTGCTTTTCACTAAATATTGTCATTTAGTTAAGCATATAAGTGACTGCCTGATTCCAGATTTTCTTTTATCACCGGGATTCAAGCCACACAATTTTAGTGTCTTTCCAAGATGTTTTACTTAGTGGCACCAGAGCTACTTATATTATTAATCTTAATTGTTATTACTGTTATTTTTAGAACTTCAAGTCTGCAAAAGTCCAGCAGCCTGGGCAATCTGAAGAAAGAGACATCTGACGGGGTGGGTTCTGTGTTGTTGTTGTTGTTGTTGTTGGGTTTTTTTGGTCTGTTATCCTGAGAAAAAAATATTTAGGGATCCTCATCTTTTCCCTTTTTGCAAATAAAACTCTTATGAAGAGTTTGTGGTTTCTCTAGTGGAAAATTACTTGATATTAGAGTTAACAGTAAATATCAAGAAGTCTGAATGTGAAGGATTGAAAATACTATGTAAAACCAAAAATGGAGACTTTAATACAACATTTTAGAAAATAAATGATACTAAGATTTTGTAGCTTAGAAGTAGATATAAAATTATTTTAACTTATAGAGTCATATATGACAAATTCAGGATTATATAAAAGATTTCCTTAACAGCCTCACATATTGTTATTGCTTTGAACAGGAAAAGGAATCTATTCAGAAGACTTCAGAGGTAACTTTTTGTCCAAATTACAATGCCAAAATATTTCTACTTCCATTACATGTAAATTGCTTAAATGTCTCCAGCAGATAAAAACTTTCAGAACTGGCCGGGCATGGTGGCTCACACCTGTAATCCAAGCACTTTGGAGGCCAAGGTGGGCGGATCACCTGAGGTCAGGAGTTCAAGACCAGCCTGACCAACATGGTGAAACCCTGTCTTAAAAAAAAAAAAAAAAAACTTCCAGAACCTCTAAAACATTATGCTAAGTGAGAGAAGCCAGACACAAAGTTCACGTATGATATGATTCCATTTATGTGAACTATGCAGAACAGATAAATTTGTAGAAATAGAATGCAGATCAGTGGTTACCAGTAGTAAGAGGAGGGAAGAATGGGGAGAAACTGTTTAAGGGGAAGGGGTTTTGCTTTCAAATGATGGAAATGTTTTGGAATCAGGTAGAAGTGGTGGTTGCACAATGTCGTAACATACTAAATGCCACTGAATTGTGCACTTTAAAATTGTTAATTTTGTTATATGAATGTCACTTCAATAAGTTATTTTTTAAAAAACCCATTTCTCCCAATCATGCCACTTCATGTTCTTAATGACCATAACTGAGCTTCCTTGGATGTCCCTAAAAGCCCTTCTTAGATTACCATTAGAATATACAACCAGTGTCCATCTAAAGCAAACATTTTTGTGTGCTTCAAGATGTCATCAACACGTGCTTGATTCTTCTTTCCCCTGATTTTCTTTCCTTTATTTTGAGATAGTATCACTCTGTTGTCCATGCTGGAGTGCAGTGGTGCCGTTATAACTCACTGTAGCCTCAGTTTCCTAGGCTCAGGTGATCCTCCCACCTCAGCCTTTCAAGTAGCTAGGATTGCGGGTATGCACCACCATACTGGGATTTTTTTTTAAATTGTTATTATTTTAAGAACAGATGAGATTTGTTATGTTGCTGAGGCTGGTCTTGAACTCCTGAGCTCCAGTAATCCTCCCAATTCTGCCTTTCAAAGCACTGGGATCACAGGCGTGAGCCACTGTCCCTGTTCTGTCCTCTGATTTTCTGTCATTAACCTTGCAAAGATTATAGCCTGATAGGCTACTTCCAGATGTACTCCCTTGACTGTTGGCTCTTAGTACCTGAGTCATATGTGGATAGGATTGACAAAGCAGCCAGTGATGACAGCTCTAATTAGAGTCCTTTTTGTCCTCTCAGTTCAATAAATGGTTAAATGATTTGGGTGTCATTGTTGAGCCATGGATAGTAATACCATTAAATTGTTCCATCTATAAACTTTTAGTTTCTATGATCTGCATATATATAGAGTCAAATAACCACCTAAAATATCTATATCCCCTCACCCTTCTCTCTACTTCTGCAAAAAAAGAAGCAGAGGGCAAGAATTATTAGAGAAGTGAGAGCAAGAAGACAAAAACATCTTTGTATAAAGTGCTAAGAACATACAATGGGAAAGGACACCCACTTCAATAAATGGTGTTGGGAAAATTCAATATCCATATGTAGAAGAATGAAATTGGACTCCACCTGTCACCATATCAACAAAAATAAACTCAAGATGGATTAAGAACTTACATATAAGACCCGAAGCTATGAAACTGCTGGATGAAAACATAGAGGAAACACTTTAGGACATTGGTCTAGGGAGAGCATTTTTGAATAATACTAAAACAATGTAACATACTATGTTACAGCCAGCTCTAATCGCCAATTCAAAGAACTGAAAAGCTCAAAATGAAGTTTCTGACTGTGCCTTCATTTTATTATTTTTGAGGAGAATATTTAAAATAACTGGAGTAGAATCTTCTTACACTGCTGGCATAGACGTTTGGACTAATGCCCGCTTTGTAGAATAATTATATTATATTGGGCTTCTATTGGCATAGTTGTAAGAATATAAATGGTATTACAGCTAAATCTGTGTCATAATTGTTAGAAAAGTCAGAAATCTGCTGCTCCTATTCTGGTTATGTGATATCTCCATGTCTTTTGAGGAATGAAGCAAACAAAATTTAAGAATTTTGTATCCTAAATATTTAAAGCCCTAAACGTATTGATTCTAGATTAGTGATGAACATGGTTTTTTGTTGTTGTTGCTGCTGCTTAAGTAGCTTTCAGAACTGATTTGTTTTCAACTTGTGATAAGGCATTTGACATTGGTAATCAATGTTTTAGTTCAGTTACTTTTTAAATAAACTCATGGATGTGGCGTGAGTATTTGCTGTTAGCCTGGCGTGTGCTAAGGATGCTGCACCTGAAAGCGGTTTCACTATTCTTATCTGCCTCTCAGGACAGAGCTCCGGCAGAAAGCAGGCCATCTGGGACCCTGCCTCCCAGACCCCCAGGGCAGGTCACCTCTGTGGACGACAACCCCTTCGGCACTCGAAAAGTCAGATCTTCCTTTGGCCGGGGCTTTTTTAAAATCAAAAGTAACAAGAGAACAGCAAGTGCACCAAACTTGGGTACGTGTGGCCAGAATGCCTTTGCCCTAATTCTTCCAGAGGAGGAAAGGAACAGTGTCTTCCCTTCCCTTATTCCCTCCTTCATTGATTCATTTCTTTTCCTCAGAAATGTTTTTGAATGACTTTGGGGGAAGTTAACAAAAAATGCCTCAGTGAATTTAATTTAGTGTTGTGAAGATACATAGATTCTCACCCTGCTCTCTCCTGTGATATAAACCTAGTGGAAAGACCTAAAATCAAGATTCCCTCTGACTTCATCATGGCATTTCCCATCTATTGTGATAGTGGATAAATTAACACTGACATTGAGCCTGTGTGTAACATCAGAAGCACAGTGTGGTGCATGCCTCTCCTCGACGGTGTGCATTTGGCAAGGAGGAGTCTGATCTGTGTTTCATTTTGTCATCTCTGTGTTCTCTCCATTGGGCTGCGTGTGATTGTGTGCATTGTTGGGATATCTGAAGATCGTAAACGAAGTGCCAGTGCACCCACCTTAGGTATCGTACCCCTGCATGCCAGCCTTTGTCAGCACTGTGCTCCAAACCAATCTAATCCCTGCTCTTGGCATCTGTGAGCTAGAAAGCAATCTGACAGCAATCAGAAAATGTAGTTCTCTCTTTCAGAGTGTTCTCGCTACCTTCTGCTAAAAAGGATTCTGTAGAGGCTTTGCTTCTAAGCCTAAATGCTGTTTTAACCAGTGCTGGTAACACTCATGTGTGAGTAGCTTTGAGAGGACCTAGATGTGTGCAGCATCCCTCAGAGTGCAGGGCAGGAATGTCCTGGCATTGTACATTACAGCTCTTGCAGCCTTGAAGTGCACATTACCACACACTAACTCCCAGATCCTTACAGTCCGTTCTCCATGCTTACATTTTCCCCGGCCTCCAAAAAGAAATGTGTTTAGCCAAATAAGGATGTTTATAGAAGACATTGAATATTATAGTTTTAGGCTTACGTCTCTTAGGGGAGCATTCTTCTGACATATTATTACTTTGAAGATAGAGATAATATTCAGTGATGACAGAAGCAACTTTACTTGATATCTGAGGAGTTACTCCTAAAGTGATTTTAGAAGAGGGACAGCTCAGTTTTCCTCTTTGTAAGGCAGGGGACAACTGGGAAAAAAAAGTTTTCAAAATAAAAAAGAGAAATTTGGTGGTGTTAAGATGAGGATAAGCCAGGCAGCATTTTCAGGGGCACCTGTACCCATCATCATTGAAGAATGTGAATTGGAAAAGTTCTTTTGGGTTTTTCCAATAGGTGCTGTTACCTTACATAGATATCCACCTATCTATTCATGTGGACCAGCAAACGGGACTTCTCTCTCTGTGGATTTAAATGTCTAGAATGAACATTGGATGCATAAAATAAATTGATCTATTCAGATAACTATTTTCAAATAGTTTTTTTGTATCTTTCTTAGAAGAACTGTATTGTTAAGGCTAAGAGGTAAATGCTGCTTATTATAACCTGTAATCACAGCTCTGCTTTGTAGAAAAACCAACTTTCTGCAACTTGTAGATCTTGCTGTTCCTGTGATTTTAGTACAAATTTTACTTTCCTTTATAAAGCATAAAATGTCACACTGAAGACAACAGTAGCCCTTGTGTTTGCTAATATGGGATTGTCCACTACGGGACAGCTAAAAGAACTAAAATAGTTAATGTTTGGAGATCTGAGAGTGGCAAATGTGGATGTGATTATTTTAAGGTAAAATCAACAGGCACTTACTTTATATCAAAAGAAGAATGTATGCATATTCATTTTACTCTTAGTGCTTAGGATATGATAGATTGGAATACATTTCATAAATAAAGAATTGCTTGAACTAGGTAACTGATTTGATGTAAGTGCCAAAGAAGAAGAAGAAGTAAAAGGAAAATGACAAGAAGTTTGAGCTAGAGCAATAGGGACAGTATTAATAAGTATTAACCAAATATCAAATAAGAACATTTAAGAGAGGAAAAGACTTTCAGGGAAATTGGATGAGTTTGTGAAGTCCCAGGTGTCCCAACACACTGAATTGGGACTATTACAGGCATTTGGATATAGAGCCTGGAGAGAGAGAGAGATTAGGTCCAGAGATTTTGATCCTCTAGAGGGCACTTAGAACAGAATCTTAAAGTGGCATGGGGAAGGAAAAAAAAGCAGGGGTGCTACAGCAGAGACACTATCAGATGACAGATGTAGGAGACTCATGTCAAGAAGCAAAAGGAGATGATTTTGAAGGATGTCAGAGATAATCAACAGTACTGTGTGCTGTGGAAAGATTGAGAATAATTCCATTATGAATTCAGATCACTCAAGGAAAGAATATGACAATCCTATCACACTCTTTTAATCTCCAAAGGGGTTGTAATTTTATTAACTTTATACAGTAAACTATGGAACAGAACATGTGTGTTCCATTTTTAATGTTTACAAGGTGCTCTTTGTAAATCACTGATTTATAGAACAATGAGAGAATTCTTAACAGTTCTAAAACCAAGGAGATTAATATCTTATCATGTTCTTTCCGTATTTTAACATTCATTGTTTTTATTCTGCTCTTGGAGTAGCTGAGACAGAAAAAGAGACAGCAGAGCACCTAGACCTGGCTGGTGCTTCTTCTCGGCCAAAAGATTCACAGGGGAACAGTCCCTTCCAGATACCACCGCCATCTCCAGATTCCAAAAAGAAATCCAGAGGTATCATGAAACTCTTTGGAAAGTAAGTAAAGCAGTGAACAAGTGGAATGGGCCCTGTCTTATATGTTGCTTAAAAGTGGCTGAAAATGGGTATGAACTGGTAAGGCCTTTGTAGTCCTCTTATGGAAGAAAGTTTGGATTGTGATGTGGGATTTATTAACTCACTGGGTCTTAGTTAAAGTTTAAACTTAAATGTCTATGTTAACGGCACAAAGAGGATTAGTTCCAGTAGCTGCACTAGTTAAAAACGCTGTGATTAGCAAGTCTAAGGCCTCCTCAGGTCTAATACTGGCCGTGTGTGTTATGTCTTCTACAGACTTAGGAGAAGTCAATCAACTACATTCAACCCAGATGACATATCTGAGTCTGAATTCAAAAGAGGAGGGACAAGGGCAACTGCAGGGCCCCGACTGGGCTGGTCTCGAGACTTGGGACAGTCTAACAGGTGAGAACAGCCAACTGATGAAGCGTCATGACCTCACGAGTCCTGCAAAGTTAGTACTGTCATGGGGTTAAACAAAGTCATTGCTTAATGCTGTCCTAGTGAAAGGAGCCATCATCTTTAGAGCAGTGCAATTTGTCTATGGTTAATGAACATATAGAAGGTGAAGGCTGTGTGAACTAGGGGAGGGACCAGAGCTAAAGCATCAGCAGCATCTGTGTTAGAATGGCTCTCAGACTTAAATTTTACATAGATGGTAATTTTAAGTACTCTAAAATGTAGCTTTGGAAAGATGGGATAGCATAATGGTTAAGAGTATGTTCTAGAATCAGAGCACTTGGATTTGCTTTCTGGCTTTACCATTTTCTACCAACTTGGTGACCTTGAGCAATGGCTTCCGTGCCCTGTGCCTCAGTTCTCGCATCATCATCATTAGTGCCTACCCCAAAAGCTGATCGTGAAGATTAAATAAGTTAATATGTGTTAAATATTTGGCAGATAATAACTGCTCAAGAGACATAGTATACAACAAAATCTATGAAAGCACTTAAAGACAAACATTCTCTCAGAATTCTTACATTTATCAAGACTATATAATATTTTATCCATTAAGACTAAGAACTGCTCCGACACTCTTATCAAAGTTTAGGGCTGGCTCGGAACTACTACATCGACTCACTGAGCATAAAAGGGTGGAGTTGGCAAACGTAAAGTACAAGGCATTGGTAACAAATCTTTTAACAGAATTATAGGCTAGAAACCCTTTAAATACAGCCCCGCCCATACGGGTGGAACACTGGACGCAAGTTTCATCAAGGAGGAAACTCTCTTTGGCCTTCTTCAAATACCAAACAGTTTCATTTGCCATATGCTGTCTTTGAACACACTAGAACTCCTTGTGCTATTAAAAAAAAAAAAAAACACGTTCATCTCCTCCTCCGCAGCCTGCCCCCACACCAGAACAGGAACACTATTTGTGTATCTAGGTAAAAGAAAACAGGAATTTTGCTTTGATTATTGTTTCCTGTCCTCAGTGACAACACACTGCCCTCTTCTCATTGGTTACCATATGGAAAGAAACCATAATTCTGCTGAAGTTAATTCAAATTAGGCTTAAGTTTCTTTCAATCCAACTGAGCTTCCTGTTTGGAAATCCAAACTTCAAACAACGTTGGTTGAAACTAATACAATGATTTATCTTTGTCCAATTCAGTCTTTTTCTGTGGAAATTGCTCTTTCACATTAAATCTTTTGTGTTTTCATTTGAAATGAAGGCAGGTGGTCTTAGAAGATAACTTTCAACTCCAGTACCAATCGTTCCTTCAATGTATCCTAAAAATTAAGCTTTTCATAGTCAACTGTGTATCACCAGGGAACTTCTATGTCTGTTGAATGTATAAGCCACAAGATTGGCTTTGGATTATTTTTCATGCAATTACTCATTTTCTTGTAGTGACTTGGATATGCCATTTGCCAAGTGGACCAAGGAGCAGGTTTGCAATTGGCTCATGGAACAGGGCTTGGGCTCCTACCTGAATTCTGGCAAGCAGTGGATTGCATCTGGCCAGACGCTTTTGCAGGCTTCTCAACAAGATCTAGAGAAGGTGATTGCTTCTCTGTTTTGTTTACACAATGGGTACTGAGAAGAAGACATTATGAATGTCGGGTTGTGTTATAGTCCAGAAAGGGCCATGAGTGAAGCCAGTAAATACTCTCTAAATAAAAGGTTTGGTTTTCAGTTGCTTTATGCTTATTTTTTCTGATGGTCTTGGGAGGACCTGGTCTTAATGAGTCCTTATGGAACACTTAAGCCATGCGGCATTTTAATGAAAAGTAATTACAGAAGAATAATTAAGCTCATATTTCTCAAAATCATTGTATGGCTTTATCATTGGCCTATTTTCTCAATGTAATATATGCAATTCATTTCACTTTGCAAAAGGAAAAAAAAACCATACCCTACAATTTATGTCTAATTATTTAAAATTTCTTTCCAATTAGAATATTTTGCACAAAGTAAGAGTCAAATTCTCTTTATGCATGCTACAGTTCCTAGCTTACAAAGAAAATGAGTCACTGGGGACTACCTAATACATCACTGAGCTAATTGTGGTGGGCTTGGCTTTCAGGGACCTTTTGTTCAACAACACTTTCTTAGACCAAGTTAGTATTGTAATTTTATATTGAATTGGGTCTTTAGTGTTAGCTTCATTTTGGAGAAATTTGCATCCTTTGCCAATGGCACCCAGCCTATATAGATAGACTTATAAAGTCAATGTTTATTGTTTCAGGAACTTGGAATAAAGCATTCACTTCATCGAAAGAAGCTCCAGCTGGCACTACAAGCCCTGGGATCTGAAGAAGAAACCAATCATGGGAAGCTGGATTTCAACTGGGTCACTAGTAAGAAGTTTTTATTCTAAAAAAATAAAATAATTATATGCATAGCCGCTTTTTCCTTTTAATCACAAGAACAGGTGTTTTGTGGCATGGTGGCAACACTGGCTTCTCTCTCCTTTAGGATGGTTGGATGATATTGGCCTTCCTCAGTATAAGACCCAGTTTGATGAAGGACGGGTCGATGGTCGAATGCTACACTACATGACTGTTGTAAGTGGCTCACTCCTGGGGTTCGGGGGAGGAAAACTTTTTTTCTCTGAAAAACATAGAAATTGAGTAGGGCAAACAGTGTTTTCAGTGATTCCACCAGAGTTTGAAGGTGTTGCTTGAATTGAGGGGAGTGGCGAGCATATTTGAAGATGTAGCACTTGGTGATTGTGATTGCAGCAGCCTTGGGATAATTTGAAGCACCAATGTAAGCAAAGGGAAGCCTAATTTACACTCTTCAGAAGGTTGATTTTACATGTAATGCATTCAACAATATAAACACTGAAGTGTACACTTTAATTGGGTACATTTTCTGGTATGCAAATTATATCTTATAAATATATTTTTTACTTTTTTGTTTCTTTTGAGATGGAGTCTCACACTGTCGCCCAGGTTGGAGTGCAGTGATACAATTTTGGTACACTGCAACTTCCACCTCCCAGCTTCAGGCCATCCTCCTGCCTCAGCCTCTTGAGTAGCTGGGACTACAGGCCCACGCCACCACACCCAGCTAATTTTTTTGTATTTTAAGTAGAGATGGGGTTTTGCCATATTGGCCCAGGCTAGTCTCAAACTCTTGACCTGAAGCAGTCTGCCTGCCTTGGCCTCCCAAGGTGCTGGGCTTACAGGCATGAGCCACCATACCTGGCCTAAAGATATTTTTTAAATAGAACGTAGAGTTTTGAAGCCCAGGCTATCTCTAAGTTATGTGTTTCTATGTGCAGTGACAATTTGGAAGAGGCTACCCTTTTGGCCTGACATCTTCAGGATCTTGTCTTCTCCCTTCCATTCTTCCTTGAACAACTGTTACCTGAAACCCTATCACCCATCTCACTTCAGCCTGGTTCTGCTACAGCAGGAGTTATTGGGGTTAAAGGAGGAGGGAGGAAGGCCAGACTTTCATCTGGTTCCTTCATTATTGTATTTTCTAGCCTTCCAGCCAATGTATACAACTATTTCCAGCTTTACAGCAGTGGGAAAGATGGATTCCGGAGAACTTGTTTTAGATTCCACAGCACTACTAATATTCTACTTAAAATTCATTAATTAATTTGTTCATTCATTCATGGAGATGGAGTCTCGCTGTGTCACCTAGGCTAGAGTGCAGTGATGCAATCTCAACTCACAGCAACCTCCACCTCCCAGGTTCAAGCAATTCTCCTGCCTCAGCCTCCTGAGTAGCTGGGATTACCAGTGTGTGCTGCTGTGCCCAGCTAATTTTTGTATTTTTGGTGAAGATGGGTTTTGACCCAACTACCCAAAGTATATCTTTTTCAAATAAGTGGAAAGTTTTAAACAGCCAATTTAAGTAGGCATTTCTCAGTATCAAAAAAACTTGGAGTTCAGTTCACGGATTTTTCTTCTCTACCATTGAACCCAAGCCCTTACCTTCGTGGGCAAATCACATAAACCTGTGTGAAATAATATGAATGTGTGTAGTATGTCGCACATTTACTAGGTGTCAAACATTCTTTTAAGCATTTTGCTCATATTAATGGATTCTCAACAACCCTTTTAGTTAATATTACTATTATTGCAGTATGTATACTATATATACATGTTTTTAATACTTTTTATTTTAAAATAATTTTAGATTTATGGAGGAGTTGCCAAAGATAGAATAGAATTCTGTATACTTTCACTCTGCTTCCTCTAATATTAACATCTTACATAATCATGATTACCTTCATCAAAACTAAGAAATTAACATAGATGACAGTATAATCAACTAAACTGAAGAGTTTATTCACATTTCACCAGTTTGTCCAATAAGTTCCTTTTCCTGTTCCTGGATCTAATCCACATTAAAACACATATTTTGTGACTTAGGACTTCTGAGGTCAAATTTTCAGGGTCATTTACACTTTTAGAGCCATTTCACATACGCTGCTTGTGATTTTAAGCTTGAATTTGTTCACATATATACAATATAATTATATAGTATTATATAGAGATATATTATACACATCATACCATAGATTATGTGTGTATATGTATATACACATACATGTGTGTGTAAACACACACACACTCTCTCTCTCTCTCTCTCTCTCTCTCTCTGTGATAATAATAACATTATTATTATCCCTACATTTTTTACATGTATAAAGGAAGGAATCCAGAGATTGGGTAACTTGGTAACCACGTTTCCGCAATTAGCAATAGAAAGTCATGGACAGTTTGAACTCAGGCTGTTTAAAGATCCCTGCTTTTAACAGCTCATGATTATGATGGCAACCCATTCAGTAAATATTTGCCTTCCTATCTAAGTATGAGTATGTTCCCCCCGACAATGTGAACAAATTCAAGCTTAAAATCATAAGAAGTCTGTGAAATGGCTCTAAAAGAGTAAATGATCCTGGAAAATTGGACCCCAGAAATCCTAAGTCTTCAGTTTAGTTGACTGTATTATCGTCTGTGTTAATTTCTTAGTTTTGATGAATGTAATCATGATTATGTAAGACGTTAACATTAGAGGAAGCAGAGTGAAAGGTATACAGAATTCTATTCTATCTTTGGCAACTCCTCCACAAATCTAAAATTATTTTAAAATAAAAAGTTTTTAAAAATCCAAATTAAGAAGAAAATCACCCAGAAAGTCTGTTTTGATATAAAAGAACTCTTAAAAATCCTTCAAAGTATAAAGAATTTCAGAAATAATTAACATTTTAATCACACTGTAAACATTGTGCATTCAGGTATTTTTTAAAGCTGTTAGACTTTAGTTAGATGAACATAACCTGCATTGAAATGTTTGGAATGGGTATCTCAGTCTTAGATTAAAATAAATACTTTTTCTGACTTAGGGCACTACTTTTAAGAAATTAATCCAGAAAAAAACTTAGGAAATAATTTTTTCCCAGTTAATAGCCTTAAGGATTTAAACTGATTAATATTTGTATTCAGTATTTCTGTAGTAGATCATGTTTTTTTCTTTTTTTCACGAGAAATGTTTTATCAGAAAGGTGTGTCTAAGATAGATGTTTTCCTTGTTTATTTTCTGGGTGTGCTTGGAAGTAGACTGGTGTTTATCTTGACACTGCCTGCAATATCACCTTCTTCTGAAAGAATTTGTTTTGGTGTGTTTTCTATATTTGAAAATATTCCCAAGAGCCACAGCCTGGTGAAAATTCTTCCTTGAAGGGGTTGATTGGTAATATATGTATATGTGATACTTATAACTTCATTTTTTCTCTCCTTAATTCTGACCAAAACCTTTGCACTGATTGTTATAGTTTTTCCAAAATGGTTCACAATGTTTTCTAGATAAACTGTAATAATCTAGAGCTATTCAATAGCAAACAGGTCCTTACTAAAAAATTAATCTAGAACTAGAGAATTATTAAGATCAGGGAATAGTATAACAAGAGCACTGTTCTGAATGCCGGGCGCGGTGGCTCAAGCCTGTAATCCCAGCACTTTGGGAGGCCGAGGCGGGTGGATCACAAGGTCAAGAGATCGAGACTGTCCTGGTCAACATGGTGAAACCCCGTCTCTACTAAAAATACAAAAAAAAAAAAAAATTAGCTGGGCATGGTGGCGCGTGCCTGTAATCCCAGCTACTCAGGAGGCTGAGGCAGGAGAATTGCCTGAACCCAGGAGGCCGAGGTTGCGGTGAGCCGAGATCGCGCCATTGCACTCCAGCCTGGGTAACAAGAGCGAAACTCCATCAAAAAAAAAAAAAAAAAAAAAAAAAACAAGAGCACTGTTCTGATTTTCCCCAAAACTATGATGTGCATTAGTTCAGCCTTGGCTAAGAATGGTGGCTTGTGTGTAATCCCAGCTTTTTGGAAGGCTGAGGCCTGAGGACTGTTTGAGCCTAGGAGTTTGAAAAAGCTTGGGCAATACAGTGAGACCCTGTCTCTCCATAAAAAAGATGAGAAGAGAAAACCAAGCCCTGATTATGTTCATCAGCAAGCATTATTCGCTCTTCACCATCTGCTGAAAGGGAGTAGAGAGGGCAGTGTAGTCAATGCCTCCGTGATTTATTTGCAGATAAAGTTCTCAAAACTAAAGAGGAAAGTTCTCAAAACTAAAGAGGAGACAAAGGCATTCCCTATTTATGGTATGTGCAGATCAAGTCAAAGAAAATCACCTTTTGCAGTGACCCAGCAAGTGCTTTTCAAACTGTTTTTCAGAGCTGTGGGGTTCTACAGTCCTGTCTCAGAGCACCTGGAAGAGAGAGAAACAGGTGGAAGCCAGCTTCATTGGCAAAAATACTAATTTGGGGTTTTGGGAAAGTGGTTCCAAATGGAAAAGTGAGTTCTGTTACTGTATAAAAACTTTGAGAACTCTGACAAGCCCTTGGGGCATATTGGTTTGAAGGGCTCTTCTCCTCTTACTCCAGTCTTCTGAGGTTCCCTAAGAAAGTCCTCACTACAGGCCAGCACAGTGAGCTCCTCCTTTTGTTATTTTTTGCAGGATGACTTACTGTCTTTGAAGGTTGTGAGTGTGCTACACCATCTCAGTATCAAAAGGGCCATCCAGGTCCTGAGGATCAATAACTTTGAACCAAACTGTCTACGGAGGCGGCCGTCTGATGAGGTAGCATTTTAATATTGGGGTTTGTAAGCATGCACTTCCCAGGCATGGGACTGTCCATGTGTGTGAAACTAAGAGCTATTTTTCTTGGAGGCTTAAAATCCAGCCTCATTTACTTCTTAGGCTTTCTCTGTATTTTTTCCTTTTTTCTCCATGGTGGTTCCACTTCTGTAACTAAAGCCAAGGGTTCTTTTTAAGTCGTGCTTCTTCCTTTTCTTGGGTGTATGCTTTCTTCCTTTTCCTGACTCCCTAATCCACAGAGATAAATATCTGCAAAGACTTCCTTTTCTGGACGAGTGCAATGGCCCATGCCTATAATCCCACACTTTGGGAGGCCAAGGCAGAAGGATCACTCAAGCACAGGAGATGAAGACAAGCCTGGGCAACATAGGGAGACCCTGTCTCTACAAAAATAATAACAAATTAGCCAGGCATGGTGGGTTCACGCTGGTTGTCCCAGCTACTCAGAGGCTGCAGTGGGAGGATCCACCTGAGCCTGGGAGGTGGAGGCTGCAGTGAGCCCTGATTATACCACTGCAACTCCAGCCTAGGTTAGAGAAAGAAAATTTTTCCTTTTCTTTATGCATTTAGTGGGATGTTGAGTAACTGTTCTCTGTGGACCAGACCTTTTAGACAGAAAATACAGTTTAACATTTAGGATCCCGGTTGTGTGTTCCTATAGAATAGCATTACCCCATCAGAAGTTCAGAAGTGGACGAACCACCGAGTGATGGAGTGGCTGCGCTCCGTGGACTTGGCAGAATATGCCCCCAACCTCAGAGGCAGTGGCGTCCATGGCGGGCTCATGGTAAGGCTCTGATTTAATTTCAAATTGACTTATTTTGTTGCCATCAGTCTAGTGAGTAGGATATTATCAATTTGTGCTTATCATAATCCTAAAGTCATCTGACCCAACCCTCCCGCACTATTTTTAGTAAATCTTTCCTTTCAGAGTATTTGTATTGATATCCTATAACTCTAGGCCGGATTTAAAGCCAGCTCTTTTTTATCGTCCCCTTCATGTTGAATAACATGTAGCTGTTGTCTCTCATGTGATCATGTTTGAAAACTCCTGCAAGGACACAGATTGTATTTCTGCACATTGATGTTGCATAAGGAGTTGGTTCCCACGGACTGCGCCCCAAAGAGGAGCACTGATATTGGGAAGCCTGAAGCCTGGATTTGAGTACCAGCTCTATCACTCACTAACTTGGGCAAAATGGAGAAAAGATATGTAAATTAAAGATCGAAGTCCATACCCTGTTTACCTCACCGGGCTATTGAGAGGATCACTGGGGATGACCTAAGTGAAAGAGCTTTGCAAATTATAAAGCACTGTACAAACATGTATGATTTATGGTGACTTTTGACAAGCTTAATTTTTTTAAACAGGTTCTAGAACCTCGTTTTAATGTGGAAACAATGGCTCAGTTATTGAACATCCCACCAAATAAGACTTTGCTGCGAAGACATTTGGCCACTCATTTCAACCTTCTGATCGGGGCTGAGGCCCAGCACCAGAAGCGAGATGCCATGGAGCTGCCAGATTATGTCCTTCTAACAGCTACTGCCAAAGTGAAGGTTGGTTCAGGCTCGTACGGTTTAATAATTGCTTGGCGCAAAGACCACTTTGTGTCAGTTACCTGGTTATTCTGTTTTCTGGTGTTTACTAAGTTTTGTGGGTGGGTTCCTTTCCAGCAAATGCAGGAATCCTCAATGCTTAGTTGTCTTAGGAGAAAGATGTTGGCGGAGAGACAGTTTGCAGATAGCAGAGAGCTTTATTGAAGGGAAATAGGGAGCAAAGAGCTTATTGTAGGGAAAAAAAAAAGTATACGAGATGATCCTCCAGGGAAAACAGCAGTAACGATGCTTATTTAAAGGGACAGTGCCCTCCAAAAACCAAGGCACAGTGGGCTGCTGAAAGAGAATGAACCCAAGAGTTCTGTGTTGGGTTTTTATGATGTCCAGTTTTTTTCTTGAAGCTCTTGCCTCTGTGTTAAGTCTCTGTCTTTTTCATCTCATTTTCCCGCTCCTGCCTTAAGTCCTCACCTTTTCCCTGCCTAGTTCCCATCCCAGGTTTGTAGGACCCTCCCTTACTATCGTTGATGCACATGCGTGGGTTGGGTATTGGCTACATTTCTACCTAAAAGCTGCATTGCTTATTCCCACCGCCCCAAAAAGGTTGTTTAGCAGTCAAATCTATATGTATTGTATCTGCATGTCTCTTAGGAATTTCTTCTTTGCCCTCTTCTCCTCTTTATCAGAATGCAGCTAGCTACATTCTGGCAGGTGAACTGCAGAGTGAGCGATTACTGGGCATCTTAAGGGGCGTTTCTTTCTGCATAGGTGTTTCTCCTCCTCTCTGCTCATATCTAGCATGCATGTTTTGGGTGGTTTCTGGGGTGTGAGATTTTCCAGACCACTCTTTTCTCAGGGGCTTCCCCTCATATCTAACTATCTGCCTATTCTGACAAGTTGAAGGAATGGTTGACCCTTGAAGAACAAGAGTTTGAATTGCACAGGTCCACTCCTATTTGGAATTTTTTTTTCCAAGCAAGTGTGGAGGGATGTAAAACCCACATATAGAGAGGCCCGGCTTTTTAGGTACACAGGTACTGCCGAACCATGTACAGATGTTGGTATACATGAGGGTCTTGGAACTAATGCTCTGTGTATACTGAGGGATAACTGAGTATATGTCTTTTAAAAGTATAATAATTAAGAGAATGCATCCAGATAGCTCAGTCAGTAAAGCATCACACTTTTAATCTGGAGGTCCAGGGTTCATGTCCCTTTTTGGGTGCTCCCTCTTAGGCGGACATGGTGGCTTACACCTGTAATTCCAGTGCTTTGGAAGACCAAGGCAGGTGGATCACTTGAGCCCAGGAGTTTGAGGCTGCAATGAGCTATGGTTGAGCTATGAGCATGCCACTGCACTCTAGCCTGGGCAACAGAGCCAGATCCTGTGTCTCAAAAAATAATAATGAAGAGCATGATGTTAGCTTCTAAAACCCATGCATTGGTAGTGCAGAGAGCTCATAACTTGGGTTCAAATATTGATTGCAGTTGTTCTGTTTTTATAAGTCAAGTATAGAAGAGAGATTTCTCTTGTACAGATTCAGCTTGTCTGGCTTACGATTGACCAGCCTTGTAAACAGGAAAAGATACTTAAGAAATGATTCAAAGTGGACCAGAAGAGAATGGATACTTCCTAATTTACCTGGATTTATGGATTATACCAAATTCAGATTACTTTTTCTTCTTTTAAATTAATCCTAGATTCACTCTTCTAAATATGTTATCTCAACCAACTTGATGGGTTATCAGGTCCTCCAGAAATTTGTGCCAAGTTCTTTTTACTTTTTTTTTTTTTTTTTTTTTTTTGCTATCTGCCTGACTCATCCAATGACCAAGATGGAGTTTCTCTTCTAAGTGTTGCTGAAGTTTTCTCTCCAAAAAATTCTTTTAGCAATCACCAGTTCTGTTATGGAAGCAGAATAGGCACACAAGATAATCATAGCCTCAGCCCAAGAAAAAATATAGTAAGGTCCATTTTATTTTGCTAACCTTAGATTGAAAAACCTTGCAAAATTGGACTCAGCCCTGCAAAATCTCGTTGCATTAAGACCTGTCTAATCAAAACAATGAAGCCAGGTGCAGTGGCATGTGCCTGTAATACCAGCCACTCCAGAGGCTGAGGCAGGAGGATCTCTTGAGACCAGGAGTTTGAAGCCAGTCCAGACAGTGACTATCCAGCTAGTTGACATGAATAAGAGAATAAGATTAATTTTCTGAGATTCATAACAAAGATCATTTATCATTGCATCATTTGTATGCCTAGGATGCCCTTTCTTTTTTATACAAATTTAAACATCCAGTTACTTTTCTTTCTACATAGGGTAAATAATTAAATTACACACGTAGGGGAGAGGGGTGATGCAAAAAAAATTACATGTTATCAGTCCTTGATTATATGAATTTTATCAGATCCTTTGAACGTTTTTGTTTGCTTTTCTTTCAAAGCCAAAGAAACTTGCCTTTAGCAATTTTGGGAATTTGAGAAAGAAGAAACAGGAAGATGGTGAAGAATATGTTTGTCCAATGGAATTGGGACAGGCATCAGGAAGTGCATCTAAGAAAGGATTTAAAGCTGGTTTGGATATGCGCTTGTATGACGAAGATGATTTGGACCGGTTAGAGCAGGTAAGTCCAACATTGGATACCTTTTTCAAGTGCTTCCAGCATTCAGACACTAAACAGGAACTTTGTATGCTGTGTCTGATGGAGGATATTTTTTTCAAATAACTAAAAATACAGATATTAATAAAAAAACAGTGAACACTTAGAGATGGCTTTTATGTTCCAGGTACCATCCTAAGCACTTAATGTATGTTTATGGTAACCTTAAGACATGGAGAGTGTTGTTATTCTCATTTTGGAGATAAGGAAACTGAGACAGAGAGCTAAGTAACTTGCCCAAGGTCTTCAGCCTGTCACTCTGGCTCCAAAGCCTGTGATATTTACCTATGTTATGCCATCTCTGTATTAAAACATGTTAGGAATGGACAGGTTATTCTATGTAGCCTTTTCAGATTCAAGTTGTGGGACTGCATATTTCCCCTCTAATCAACAGTCCTTTGGTACTGTTAGCAAAGGCATTAGACTAGCTGTGTCAGTAAAGTGTCTCTTCTGATTTTTCACTTCTGACTGCAGTAGTGAGAGGAGATTATCGCCAGAAGTGTTCTGTTGCTCCTACCCCATTCAGTGCTATTTGCATGATTTCTTCTTAGATTCTTGTTTCTCTTGCTGCACTTTCCCTGAAATTGTGAAAACACATATGTCACATTTTGGTTTGTTCTTTGCAGATGGAAGATTCAGAAGGGACAGTAAGACAGATAGGTGCATTCTCTGAAGGCATCAACAATCTGACGGTGAGTTTGTGAAATGAATTGAAAATGTTCTTCTATAAATGTCTTTTACAACAATCCCAAAAGACCTCCTGTCTCTTGGAGAATGTGTAGTTCTGAGCTCTTGGCTCTCAGTGTGACTCCCTGTCTCCTTGTTTTCCAGCACATGTTAAAAGAAGATGACATGTTTAAAGATTTTGCTGCCCGTTCCCCCAGTGCCAGCATTACAGATGAAGACTCAAACGTTTGACCATAGCACCTGGATGAACATGAGGAGTGCTTACTCTCTTTTCTACTTTCTTTTCCAAATACTCACAGTATATACAACAGGCAACAGATGGTCTATTGTTTGTTGTTCCAACTTCTGCTCCTTGAGTTTACACAGAAAGCAGGAGTAGTGTGCCGATTCTGAAGTTGCCACAAAAAAATAAGACACTGGTGAATGAGAGTATAATTGTTTTTCTTCTATTTAATGTAAAAATCTGTGATATATTATATTTAAAGTGTTGCATTTAAGATGAGTGTTTTACCAGAGTGTTTTCCATTCACATCCACAGTATGGAGGATTTGGGGAACAGTAACCAAGATGTGAATGATTTTGTCACATCAGTGTTCACTGTAGCCACCTAAGTAGGACATCATATGATTTCAGAGTCAATATGTGGAACTTCTTTAAGCATTCATTGTGCCCACTAAATGCCAGCCACACCTCCACTTGCCTCTTATTGTCTTATTTTTATATATTTTTCTAAATATATGTATATATACAGTACATAGAAAATAGAACTTTTATTTTGTGACATAAGGACGATGATGAAAAGATCACGTTTTTGAAACAATGTGGTGATCAGAATGTTCATATACCAGCTGGTTTCTGAAGAAGTCAGAATGATCTTTCTCCATACTGACTTTTAACAATGTTACAATGTTGATCATTGAGGCGAAATTAATATATATAAAATATTCCTTTTTGTTGACACCACAAAATTGTTGAACAGTTTAAGAATTTCAACCTTAATCTTGGATCCCTTTACCTCATATGGAAGTATCTGAGGGACATTAGTATACTTTTTTTTGTTTTGTTGGGTTTTTTTTGAGATGCTCAGTTGCCCAGGCTAGAGTGCAGTGGTACGATCTTGGCTCACTGCAACCTCCAACTCTCGGGTTCAAGTGATTCTTCTGCCTCAGCCTCCCAAGAAGGTGGGACTACAGACACACACCACCACGCATGGCTAATTTTGGTATTTTTAATAGAGATGGGTTTTCACCATGTTGGCCAGGCTGGTCTTGAACACCTGACCTCGTGATCTACCCGCCTCTGCCTCCCAAAGTGCTGGAATTACTGGTGTGACCACTGCCCCCAGCCTTTTTTTTTTTTTTTTTTTTTTTGAGTGACAGAGTCTCACTCTGTTGCCTAGGCGGGAGTACAGTGGCATGACCATAGCTCATTGCAGCCTTGAATTCCTAGGCTCCAGTGATCCTCTCCCCTCAGCCTTCCCAGTAGCTAGGACAACAGGCACGTGGCTTCCCACCCCACCTTTCACAACTGGCTGATTTTTGAAATTTTTTTTGTAGAAACAAGGTCTCACCATGTTGCCCAGCCTGGTCTCAAGCTCCTGCCCTCAAGCGATCCTCCCACCTCAGCCTTTCAAAGTACTGGGATTACAGGTGTGAGCCACTGCATGCGCCTGACCTGTTACTAACTTGAATACATTCAGAATCCCCTCCCCCGCCAAAAAACATTGTAGAAATAGTTTTTGAGGAAACCAAAAGCAAAGCAGAAACCTTCACAGTATTGTTTTTCTCTTTGTTAACTACATCATTACACCAAAATACTAACAGTCTGCCTAAACATGTTCATTGTTTATTTCTCAGGCTATCAATGAATGGAGTTTTTTTAAAGTTGAATATTTGTCTGAACATTTTATTTCAAAGATCGAAAAAACAGGCTGCAAAATTCATTTTATAATGGCTGTTTTGTTATAATAAGATGTAGTTCATGTTTTTCTATAGCACTGGGCCCAAATATTCTTTTTAAAAAAATATCACTGCAGCAAAAACTGTTACTGTGTTTATTATATTTGTAGGAATATTAGAAAAATATTCTATTTTTTATTCAGTGCTACATAATTATCCATGGTAGCCAACCCTACAATAGACAGGTTTTTACAAACTGAGGTGGAAGTGGGCAGTTCAGTATCTGCCATTGGACTTGATGATAAAATGTATTTAAATATCAGTGGTATTATCTTCTAAGTTGTCAGCAAGCTACCAAGTTATTCATTAAAGAACTTATAATACCAGATTACTATTTATTCATAACTAAAATGATTTGATGCTAATAATAATTTTCTTTAAACTCTACCATTCATTTTTTGGTAACTATTGGACTTTATTTGGATTTTATTTTAATGTGACTAGATGTCACCATTTGAAAAAATCAATTTGTTCTTAGAACCTGGTTGAAAATGCAAGGAGACTGTTACAGATGCCAAATATTTTTTATTCAGGACAGTATAACCTAACTGATATATAATAAGGTTAATTTTTTTATGGTGTATATTATTTACAAAATACACAGTGCTGGTGTTATCATACGAAAGAAATAAAGTTAACTGATAATTGCCTCATTTTTATTGCCGTTATTTCATTTTCCATTTTTCATAGTAACAGGCTTTGTTTCTGATATAGAAAATAACATGATCTGTTTATAAACTGCCATAAATTTGTTTGAATGGAGTTTATAACATGTTTTAACAGATAGGAATTTGAGGCCTTTGTTTGAGAAGCTTTTATAGGAAAAGAAGCAACTGAGCTGAGGAATGAAGAATCATGGCAAAAGGTAAAAGAAACAAAAACAAAAAAATTAAAAAAGAAAAAAAATACTGGCAGAAGGGATATAGGAAAAGCAAATGGAAATGACTCACCTACAGACTGGGAGAAGTTAGTTGTATAAAGAGGTATATGGATCTTTGATGAACTAACATAGGGGGCTGGGCACGGTGGCTCATGCCTATAATCCCAGCACTTTGGGAGTCCGAGGTGAGAGGATTGCTTGAGCCTAAGAGATCAAGACCAACCTGGGCAACACAGCGAAACCCCATCTCTACAAAAAATACGTAAAAATTAGCCAGGTGTGGTGGTGTACACCTGTAGCCCCAGCTATTCAAGAGGCTGAGGTGAGAAGATTACCTAAGCCAGGGAGGTTGAAGCTGCAGTGAGCCATTATCACGACACTGCACTCCAGCCTGCGTAGCACAGTGAGACCCTGCCTCAAGAAACAACAACAAAAAGAACTAACATGCCATGTTTACTTTAACACTTGGAAAGAGGAAACATATCTTGAAAGAGATTACCAAAGATTAAAAGTAGAGTGGATATAACCTAGATAGAACAGATGTTTTGTGTGAAATTCGATATCACTAACTTAAACCAGCAGGAACTGTATGAATGCAAACACCCAGTTAACAAACAGAGACCTAACGTGTATTTAGCTGTGTGTATATATGCTTAACTACACCCAAGGAAGCTGTAGAGTTAAAATGTGAACCATATTAACAGATGGGACTTCCCTGCAGAACTTTTACTTTGAAAAAGAAGTGCTTTGAACTAGATCCACCTGTTTGATATTTGAATGCAGAGAAAATGGGGCAAAAAGCATCACAACAGTTGGCTCTGAAGGACAGCAAAGAGGTGCCCAGGGTCTGTGAGGTGGTCAGTGAAGCTATAGTCCACGCGGCTCAGAAGCTGAAGGAGTACCTTGGATTTGAATATCCTCTGAGTAAACTCTGCCCAGCTGCAAATACTCTGAATGAGATCTTCTTAATCCATTTCATCACTTTCTGCCAAGAAAAGGGAATTGATGAATGGCTGACGACCACCAAGATGACCAAGCACCAAGCCTTACTATTTGGCGCTGACTGGATTTGGACCTTTTGGGAATCTGACAAGCAAATAAAGCTTCAGCTGGCAGTACAAACTCTGCGGATGTCTTCACCTTCTCTCATGGAATCTAAACCTTGTGATCTTTCCAATCCAGAATCAAGGGTAGAGGAGTCTTCCTGGAAGAAAAGTAGATTTGATAAGCTGGAAGAATTCTGTAACTTGATAGGAAAGGATTGCCTGGGTCTGTTTTTCATCTTTGGGATTCCGGGAAAGCCTAAAGACATCAGGGCAGTTGTCCTGGACAGTGTCAAAAGTCAGATGGTAAGGAGCCATCTGCCAGGAGGGAAGGCTGTGGTTCAGTTTGTCCTGGAAACTGAAGACTGTGTCTTCATCAAAGAGCTGCTAGGAAGCTGTCTGAGTAAGAAAGATGGGCTGAGAGAGGTGGGCAAGGTTTATATTAGCATTCTCTGATCTGGATATGTATGATGTGACTGGCCTGTAAGAAGAAAAGAGAAAAAGATTCTAATAAGTAAGCTCACCTGTTTGCATCATTCCAGCATGGGATTTTTTTTTCTTTTATTTTCCCATTGACTGAAAATGATTACTGGGTTCAACATATATGCGTGTCACAATTACAGAGAGAGAAAAAAACCCTGGCTGTAATTCAGGAAAACTTATAATTTAGTTTAATATTTCATTCACTTTTCAGTAATAAAAATGGGAAGAGATAATAAAGTCACATTTAAAGTTTGATTTGCAAAAAGAAAAAAGGTATCTGTTTGAAATACTAAGTCTAGCACTCAAAAGTATAAAATGTGTTTTTGCATCTGTTGGTGGGAGGTGGGTAGGGTAAAGTAGTGGGTAAGGCTATTGAGCAGGTTTAATTAACATTTGTAACACCAGTTGCAAGCCACGCACAGTGGCTTGCACCTGTGGTCAGCTACTTGGGAGGCTGAGATGGGAGGATTGCTTGAGCCCAGGAGTTTGAGGCTACAGTGAGCTATGATTGCACCACTCTAGCCTGGGCAACAGAGTGAATCCTCATATATATATATATATATATATATATATATATATATATATTTTTTTTTTTTTTTTAACAGTTTTGGTTGAGGATTCCTGAGAAAAACAGCGTTCTTCTCCTCTAACACTTAACCTACTCTGCCTCCTCCCTATCTGCTGTCTGTGCACTGAGAGGACTTTGATGGGATTTACTTTGAGATTCACTTTAGTGTTAGCTCTACCTATGATTTAAAAACAGTGACCTATATAACAATTCCTTTTAATAATAATATTTGTTTAGCCTTTGCGGTAAGGAAAATGTATTCACATATAATAACCATTTTTGCTTAAACGCCAGTGTGGAATTATAACAGTACAAAGAGGAATCACCATTACGTATTGTACTTATAAGTCAAGTCAGATGCTTTACATATATTAGTGTAATTTGCATGTGTCTTCCATGACTCTAAGAGGTTTCTATTTGCCAAATTAAAGAGCTTAGATAACTCATAAATCTATTAGGTGACTCAACAAAAAAGTAGTCTGTCCAGTTACAAAGCCCATACTCTACAGTCACGTAAAGAATATTCCCTGTAAGCCTATAAATTATGTTAAGTAAAAATTGATTTACAGAAAAGAAAAGAAAATTCTTTGGCCAGGAAGAATAGCTGTGATCCCAGCACTCTGGGAGTCTGAGACAGGAGGATCACTTGAGCCCAGGAGTTCAGGAGCAGCCTGGCCAACATGGTGAAACCCCGTCTCTACAAAAAATACAAAAAGTCATGGTGATGTGTGCCTGTAGTCCCAGCTACTTGAGAGGCTGAGGTGTGGGGATCACTTGGACCCACGAGGTCAAGGCTGCAGTGAGTTGTGATGATGCCACTGCACTCCAGCCTAGGCAACAGAGACCCCATCTCAATAAGCAAATATATGAAAAGAAAATTCTCTGATTTTAAACTACTGGAATTGCTGAGACCACAAAGATGTTCACCTGCAAAGATGCTAGCTGGTTGCTGTTGCTCATTTTTTCTGCATTTCCTGACCTTAATCTGTGGCTGCTTTTCCTGTTGTTGAACAACCTGTTCACTGATATGCAGCCATTAGGAACGTGGGCTGAAGCCTTTCACCTGCATCCAACCTCTTAAAACCGCTTCTTTTTCTGACAGTCTTCTTATGGCCTTAGCCCTTTCTGTATTTTGGCATTTAGGGCATCTTCCTGTGAGGTTAAATTAAGGCATACAAGTGCAATATGGCATTATAGAGTATATTCCAAAGAAATACATTTGTTGCTGTGATTTTGTTTTTTAGGCAGTCTCACTCTGTTGCTAGGCTGGAGTGCAGTGGCATGATCTCGGCTCACTGCAACCTCTGCCTTCCAGGTTCACGTGATTCTCCTGCCCGGTCTCCCAAGTAGCTGGGACTATAGGTAGGCACCACCATGCCTGGCTAGTTTTTGTATTTTTAGTAGAGACAGGATTTCACCATGTTTGCCAGGATGGCTTCCATCTTTTGACCTCGTGATCTGCCCACCTTCACCTCTCAAAGTGCTAGGATTACAGGTGTGAGTTACCATGCCCGGCTGCTGTGATCTTTATAATTGAAACATGTTGCAGTGCACTCTGATAGTTCGTCCTACACCAGTTTGTAAAATGCTGACTGCAAGCCACCAATTGATATCATGACCACCAATAGGTCACAATCCAGAGTTGTAAAAACTTTGTCATGGTGGAAGGAGAGAGGACTTCTGAGTTTAGTTAAGGTCAAACCTGCCTAAAATCCTAGCTCTTTTATTTAAACTTACCCAACCAAACTTCTGTGCTAGTTATTTTCAATTCAATCTCCACATCTACTCCCCATGTTCTCTGTCTTCTTCTGGGATCTGGCTGCATCACTCTGGCTTCCATTCAGTGGAGAGCCCGAGATCAGAAGGGGAACAAGTCTGGAATGTATTAGCCCAACCCTCTCTGCCTCATTACGCTTGGTTCCAGACAGCTCCTGTCCAACTGGCCCTTCTCTGAGACTCCAGCTCCCTCCCCTTCCCATCTGAGGCCATTGTTGGTTCCGGGGTGCTTCATTATTCTTTGTTAGTTCCTTGCACCCTGCCCCTACCATGGAGATGTCCTTTTCCCTCAGGTAGACTTGAGAGTGCCATTGGATTGCTTCTGGAGCCCTAATGCCTCCTGATTTTCCCATCTAAAAACTTGAGATGACAATATCTACCTCGTAGGGCTGCTATTCATTGTGAAATTAGTAATAATCACCCAGGCGCAGTGGCTTACGTCTGTAATCCCAGCACTTTGGGAGGCCGAGGCAGGTGGATTGTGAGGTCAGCAGTTAGAGACCCCCCTGACCAACATGGTGAAACCCCATCTCTACTAAAAATACAAAAATTAGCAGGGTGTGGTGGCACACGACTGTAATCCCAGCTACTCAGGAGGCTGAGGCAGGAGAATCACTTGAAGCTAGAAGGCGGAGGTTGCAGCAAGTGGATATTACGCCACTGCACAGCCTGGGCGATAAAGCAAGACTCTGTCTAAATAATATTAATAATAATAATAGTGCTTAGTACAATGATCTAAATCCACTCTTTGATTCTTTATCCAGCCCAGTAAACAGGATCCACAGTGAATATAAAGGCGCATCGTTCACTTCAATCTAGATTTAGGCTTAAGAGCATGCTGTTTTCTTTCCATTAGCCAGGTGTTCTTCCAATTAAAATAAGCCTTGCAACATTAGGGAACACCAGCCCCCAAATTCCTTCTCTTCAACTTTATCTCTCGACGAAGTGCTGGGGGAAAGCAAGGAAGTGGGTGTTCATAATCCCCGTGATGCCTGCAGCTTCAGGAAAAAAGAACGTGATGTATATTCTCTTCAGCCTCAAGAAATGGCTGTTTTCCCTCCTCCCAATGTTTATTCACCCCCATAGCCCTCTCCTTGAGGAACCCGAAATAGGAAGAGCATAGCTGCGGACTTGTATTCGTCCTTCATTAGGCATTGGCATGAAAGTTTTTAATCAAATGAAGTATTGATATACACAATTACTTGTCAATTAAAAATGATTTTTTTAAAGAAGGTGATATTGGCAGAGACACTGTTTCCTCTTTCTGGTACAGAGGTCTCCAATAGCATAGAGTCAAGCTCAGCCTTTGCAATTTGGGTTAGTATGTTGCAAAAAAAAAAAAGTGTAAATGAAAGAAAGTTTCATTCAAACATAATTGCTGAGAGCCTATTACATGTATGGCTTGTTCTGTGCCCTGCCAATCCAGCAGTGAAAAAGAACAAAGTTCCTAGTTTCAAAGAGTTTCTATCTTAATGGTGGAAGACAGACAAACACATACAGATGTTTAAATGCATATTTTCAAAACATCTCACACGTGTAGTAATCTCAGCACTTTGGGAAGCCAAGGCCAGTGGATCACTTAAGCTCAGGAATTTGGAACCAGCCTGGGCAACATGATGAAACCCTGTCTCTACTAAACATACAAAACTTAGCTGGGTGTGGTGACGTGTGCCTGTAGACCCAGCTACTTGGGAGGCTGAGATGGGAGGATCACTTGAGCCCAGGAGGCAGAGGTTACAATGAGCCCAGATCCAGCCACTGTACTCTGGTCTGGGCAATAGAGTGAGACCCTGTCTCAAATAATAATATTAATTTAAAAATAGTAATGTAAATAAAAAGCATGATCTGGGAATAAGGAGTACAGGAGGTGCTATTTTATTTTAAGTAGTGAAGGAAGGCCTAAGTGAAGAGGAGGCAATTAGCTAGATATCTGAAGGAAGACATTGAGCATCAGTGCAGACATTTGGGAAAGAGTGTTCTAGGCACAAAGAACTGCAAATGCAAAGATCCTGGAATGGGAGTGGATGTGAATGTGGATAGCAAAAGAGGCTGACATGGACAGAGCAGAGATGAGTTTGGAGAATTAGCCAGCAAATGGATCAAGCTGATCAAACTTGTAAGCAGAAGTAAGGACCCAACTATTCTGAGTGATGGGAGAGAGAAATGTCTTGACTAACCTGCATCTTAAAAACCTCACCTGAGGCCGGGCATGGTGGCTTAATCTCAGCACATTGGGAGGCCAAAGTGGGTGGGTCACTTGAGGCCAGGAATTCAAGACCAGCCTGGCCAACGTGGTGAAAATCCATGTCTACTAAAAACACAAAAATAAGCCAGGTGCAGTGGCACATGCCTGTAATTTCAGCTACTCAGGAGACTGAAGCAGGAGAATCTCTTGAACTCAGGAGGCGGAGACTGCAGTGAGCTGAGATCACGCCACTGCACTCCAGGCTGGGTGACAGAGCAAAGCTCTGTCTCAAACAAACCTTACTTGATTGCTGGGGGGAGACCTGATGGCAGAAGAAAAAGAAGAGAAGCAGAATCCAGACAAGCAGTTAGGAAGCTGTAGTCGTCCAGATGAGAGAAAAAGGTAGCCTGGAGCACAGTTGAAGAGGAGGAGGTGTGAAGAGGTCAGATTTAGGATGTAGTTGAAAGTAAAGTGTACAGCATTTGTTGATGATTGGATGTGGGGTTTGAAACATGCAACAATTAGATGCCGTATTTTCAAATGTCTTGAATAATAAGAATACACACAAAGGCAGAAATAAATTTGTCTTTGACTTTTCTTTATCCATAGAAACCAAAAGATGGAGAAAAGCATTTTAGAGAAACAGTGCCAGGGTAGGTGATTGCCAGATGGGCACTGTGTGACTGGTGCCTTGCTGAGGAAAAAGTAAACATGGGCAAAGGAGATCCCAAGAGGCAAAATGTGACTATACATATTCCTTGTGCACACTTGTCAGAAGGAGCACAAGAAGCAGCACCCAGACGCTCTGTCTGCCTCTCAGAGTGTTCTAAACAGTGCAAGAGAGGTAGAGGACTGTGTCTGCTAAAGAGAAAGGAAAATTTGAAGATGTGGGAAATGCGGATGAAAGACCCATTATGAAAGAGAAATGAAAACCTATGTCCCTCCAGAAGGGGAGACGATTAAAAAAAGCCGAAGAAGCCTCCTTTGGCTTTTTTCTTATGTTCTGAGTATTGCCCCCAAATCAAAGGAAAATGTCCTGGCCTATCCATTGGTGATGTGAAGAAACTGGGAGAGAGGTGGAATGACACTGTTGCAGATGACAGGCAGTCTTGTGAAAAGAAGCCTGCAAAGCTGAAGGAAAAATATGAAAAGGATATTGCAGCAGACTGGGCTGAAGAAAAGCCTCATGCAGCAACCAAGGGACTTGCCAAGGCTGAAGAAAAACAAGAGGAGGAAGAGGAAAGAGATGATGATAAGCAAGTTTGTTGTAGCAGTTTTTTCTTGTCTATAAAGCATTTGATGACCCGTTTATACAGCACACTCCTTTTAAAGCAAATAATAATAATAATAATAATAATAAAAATATAAGGCTGTATAAGATTTGTTTTTAAACCTTACTTTTTTTCACAATTAACTTTTCTTGCACAATTAACATGTTACTGAATGTCCCTTTAGATAGCCCTGTCCTGGTGGTGTTTTTAATAGACATTAACCTTGCCTGGTACAATATGGGGGTTGTAACTGGCATGGAAATTTAAAGCAGGTTTTTGTTGGCTCGTAGCACAGATTAGTTATATATGAGGATAGTTTTTTCATCTTCATTTTTCTCTGATGCAGCTTATACAAAATAATTGTTGTTCTGCTAGCTGAATACCATTCTGTAATTGAAAAAAAAAGTTGCAGCTGTTTTGTTGACATTCTGAATGCTTCTAATAAAATACAATTTTTTAATTTAAAAAACATTTTAGCCCTTTGCCTTCAGTAAACTGGTCATGAATAGGCCCAGGTGGCATGTTTTAAAGTTGTTAAGCAATAACTATTCCCACCTTGAATGCTTCTGGGAGGTTAGGTTATAGTACTCAGTCACTTAATGGTTCCTTGGTGTATAGTGACCCCTGTCGGCAGGAATGCTGTGTGGAATACACCATCAAGACGGAGGTGACGTGAAGAACATGCAACTTGGAATCAGATGTGGATTTGAGTTTCAATGCTCATAAGAGCAGAGTCAAGTGGCTTAACTCTTTGTTTCCTTATTTGTAAAATGGGAATTACTTCAACTACATCATGCATTGCTTAATGGGGATATGTACTGAGAAATGCATTGTTAGGCAATTTCATTGTTTTGGGAATGTAATAAAGTGTACTTACACAGACCTAGACAGTACAGCCTACTATACACCTAGGCATAGCTCCTAGGTTACAAGCCTGTACAGCATGTTACTTTGCCAATACTATAGGCAACTGGAACACAATGGTAAATATTTGTGTATCTGAACATATCTAAACACAAAAAAGATACAGTAAAAAGAAGGTATAAAAGGTAAAAAAAAAAAAAAAAAAAAAAAAAAAAGGTACACCTATATGGGGCACTTACAATGAATGGAGCTTGCAGGATTGGAAGTTGCTGTAGGTGAGTTGGTGAGTGGTGAGTCCATGCAAAGGTCTAGGACATTACTGGATGCTACCGTAGACTTTACAAACGCTATTCACTTTATAACTTTAGCTGCACTAAATTTATAAAAGAATAAAGTAATTGTGCTATGATAGTACAATAGCCACAGTGTCACTAGGCAATAAGAATGTTTCAGCTCCTTTATAGTCTTATGAGACCACCATCATATATGCACAGTGGTTGACTAAAACATCTTTAAGTGGCACATGACTGTAACTCAAAGGACACAAAGTTTGTGAAAATATTTTCTATACTAAAGTGTAAGCTAACCAAAATTTCAGAGACCCTAGTACAAATTCTAAGTATTCATGTTATAAACAGCTGAAAGCCACAAATCAGAGTCACCATGTTTTTTTTTCCAGGTGAAAATTAAAATGTGAAGCTTTTGTTGATTTTAAAAACACTGCATTCTCATTTAATTTTTTTAAAGCTATATGCTTGGTATAAAAATTCAAGTACAGAAGTGGAGAAAGTGAAGTCTTCAGGAGTGTCTCCTCCATCCTCATACCCACTGCCTCAAATCTGCTGTTGACCCTTCCAGAATTTGTATTGCAAAATAAAATAAAATAAAAAATAAAAAATATAATGCACAAATGAGATTATGCAATCCATAAATGCTTTATAACCTGCATTTTAAAAAATTAACAATATATTGTGGAGAATTTTCTATGCTAAGAGATTTATATCCAGTTCATCCTTGTTAAAGCTGACACCAGTGGTTCTCCATCTTGCCTGAATATTAGATTCACTTGAAGAACTTAAACAAAAAATAAACAAAATCCTAGTGGTCCAAACACATCTAGACCAATTAATCAGCATCTCAGAAGGAGTCTAGATAATAATAATTTTAAAAATCTCCTAAGTTACTCTAATATTTAACCAGGATTAGGGCCCATGTATCTTAAGCAGTGAAGCAGGATTTTTCTTGGCTCCTTTGCTGGACTCTCAGGAGGGGCGCTCTGTCTACTAGGCTCACCACACTCAGCCCCTTGGGGGAGGGAGCACATGAGTGAGCGATTGCGGGGTCCAGCCTGCCACTTTACCACCAAGTGTGCTTTCCTTCCTTTTGTTCCTGCTGCAAAGTTTTTGAATAAACTTTCACTCCTGTTCTAAAACTTGCTTCGGTCTCTCTTTCTGCCTTATGCTCCTCAATCAAATTCTTTCTTCTGAGCAGGCAAGAATTGAGGTTGCCACAGACTCACAGATTTGCCGCTGATTACAGTATGAATATGATCGTACTCCTTTTGTCCCTAAATTTCTATGGTATAGAACTTGCACTTGATTAAAATATCTAAACTTGCAAGAACAAGAGGCTGTTGCATTGACCCTGAGTTTAATGCCAATGCCCACCATTTATATTTATGTCTTTAAACACCAATGTCCTAAGAAAAATATTATTGCTCCCATTTTCCTTGAACCTGAAACTCAGAGAGGTTAGGTAGATTTGTCCAAAATCATGACGAAGGAGATCCTGGATCAAACCCCACATCCATCTGATTAAAAAGACCATGCTTTTGATCTTAAAAATAGTTTGGTGGCTGGGCGCGGTGGCTCAAGCCTGTAATCTCAGCACTTTGGGAGGCCGAGGCGGGTGGATCACGAGGTCAAGAGATTGAGACCATCCTGGTCAACATGGTGAAACCCCGTCTCTACTAAAAATACAAAAAACTAGCTGGGCGTGGTGGCGCGTGCCTGTAATCCCAGCTACTCAGGAGGTTGAGGCAGGAGAATTGCCTGAGCCCAGGAGGCGGAGGTTGCAGTGAGCCGAGATCGCGCCATTGCACTCCAGCCTGGGTAACAAGAGCGAAACTCCGTCTCAAAAAAAAAGAAAAAAGAAAAAAAGAAAAAAAAATAGTTTGAAGAGAGGAGAGAACAGCATTGGAATATGAGGTCAGAAGGTGGTGTGATGTGTCTACCAGCCAAGGAATGCCAAGGAGTGCCAGCAACCATTAGAACCTAGGAGAGATGCATGAAACAGATTCTCCCTCAGAACTTCCGGAAGGAACCAACTCTGCTGACTCTTGGAGTTTGGACTTTCGAGACTCTAGGATTGTGAGAGAGTAAATTTCTGTTGTTTTAAGTCATCCAGTCTACGGTACTTTGTTCCAATCCCCTAGGGAACTCATACACTGTGCTTCTATTTTGGAACGATAACAGGACGATAAAAGTCCAGAAAAGATGAAAACGATGATTGTTCCAAATACTTGTCCATCTCATGCTATTTATCTCCCTCCCCTACTTTACTGATTGACGTCCATGGCACACTGAATGCCTGTGTATGGCTTTTTTTTTTTTTTTTTAATGTTTTAGTGAATTTCATTGCACAGAACAAAAACATGTATCCTGATTTTGCAATGATTTTCTCTCCCATGAAAGTGTGGGTGAAAAACAGTAACTTATAAAAATACTTTAGGACTCGAATAAGATAATATGTACATTCACACCTTATCTTCTGAGTGTTTAAATGGAGAGAGGTTCAGCTGAAAAAAGTTTTCCCCAGGAAGCCCATAGAATATTCTTGGACACCTGTATACCTCTGCTCTACTGGTTGCATGCTTACCAAGAGTCAGTTTTGTTTCTTCCTCGTTGTTTTTACTGTTATAATTTTGTCACTTTGAGACAAAACAGAAAAACAGGACAGATCCATGCCTGTAATCCTGACACTTGAGGAGGCCAAGGCAGGAGGATCACATGAGGCCAAGAGTTTGAGACCAGCCTGGGCAACATAGTGAGACCCCCCAACTCTACAGAAAATTTGCAAATAGAAAAAATAGTCCAGGTGTGGTAGCTCACACCTGTAGTCCAATCACTTTGGGAGGCCAAGGCAGGATGATTGTTTGAGCCCAGGAGTTTGAGACCAGCCCTGACAACACAGTGAGATCTTACTTCTATAATTTTTTTTTTTTTTTTAAATTAGCTGGATGTGGTGGTGCATGCCTGTAGTCTCAGCTACTTGAGAGGCTGAGGTAGGAGGATCACTTCAACCTGGGAAGTCAAGTCTGCAGTGAGCCATGGTGGTGGCACCACACTCCAGCCCTGCAACAGAGCAAGACTCTGTCTCAACAATAATAATAATAATTAAAATAAATAAAACATTTACAAAATAATGAGAAAATAGAGAATATTTTTACTAAGGCTTGCATGTTCATCCATCCTACCATAGAAAATAAATGTTCCTCCAAGCACGGTGGCTCACACCTGTAATCCCAGCACTCTGGGAGGCCTAGGTGGGTGAATCACTCGAGGTCAGGAGTTCAAGACCAGTCTGGCCAACATAGTGAAACCCCATCTGTACTAAAAATACAAACATTAGCAGGGCATGGTGTTGCGTGCCTGTAATCCCAGCTACTCAAGAGGCTGAGGCAGGAGAATTGCTTGAATCCAGGAGACGGAGGTTGCAGTGAGCTGAAATTGCGCCACTGCACTCCACCCTGGGAGACAAGAGCAAGACTCCGTCTTAAAAAATAATAAATAAATAAGAAAATAAGAGTGTTCATTAAGGGTTTATTTTCTAAGCCTGATGAGTTCTAACTTTCGTAATTCTAACTTGGTCTAACAACAAGCTAACTGTATATAGCTAAAAGTTATAGGCTATGCACATGCGGTGTTCACTGTATGCCAATGCTGTTCATAAACATTTGACTATACTAACTTGCCTAAGATCGCACATTCCAGAAATGGTGACGTCAAGTTTGAAATTCAAGCAGCCTGGCTCGGTATACTGCTTCTCTCCCCTTAGCGCGTATCACTTGCATTAATTGATGATTTCTTTAATCCAAGTAAATGTAGACAAGCAACAATTACAAAGAACAAGGAGTCCCTCGGGTAGACTGCCTGACTCTTGGATCATCTGAGGTTCCACCCAGACCACGCCTGCCTTTAGTGAGCCATATTTCCCTCATCTCTATGGTCCTTATCTGCAATTCTGTATGAACTGATTGACTCGACTGATAAGGAATTTTTTGTTTTCTTTTCATTACTTCTTTCTGTTCGGGGGTATCTTTCTGATATTTGACTCTGCCCTGAATGCGGAGAACCACGTGTTTCCTGTTTCTCCAGCCTAGGGCGGTGCCAGCCCAGCGAGCCTGCGTTTAGGGCCCGCCCCTGACGCTGAACTGCGCGTGTCCCCTCCGGCTTGCCGTCCTCGCAGCTATGGCGGCCGCCGTCCTGCCGGCATGGGTGGCTCTGCAGTCGAGAGCAAGGACTCTGCGTGCATTCTCCACCGCCGTGTACCCGGCCACTCGGGTCCGGAGACCTGGCCTGCGTGAGTGTTTGTCTCGTAGCCTCCGGGCTTTGGGGGAGGTGCAAGGGCGGAATACCGGCCCTGTGAAGGCTGCCGCGGTGGCTAAGCCAGTGCGGCCTGGGAGAGGCGGTGCATCCGCTGCCAGGCCCGCCTGGTAGGAGAGCCGTGGACGTGCCTGCGTTGCCCGGCTCCTAGCGGCAAGTTTCCGCTCTGGGCGTTTGCTCAGAAAGCTTACATCCCCCTTTCCCGTAACCTGCTCCTGTGGTGCCGCTCATAGCCGCTGGCACAGGTAACTGGTGTTCTGTATTGTTTATTGATCATCAGCAGTGTTGAACCGTGGATTTCCCCAAACATTAAGAGAGGCATACGGCAGTGCTAGGATAAATTGCTGCCCTCAATTCCAGTCCACCAAATGGGTGGCCTTCATTGAACAGGCGTTGGTGACTTCCATTTGACAGAGATTATAGGGATGCTTGATACCGTGCTTACCCCGGAGGAGTCTAGTGGAAAATACAGATTTATTTTTTTATTTTTTTCTGTTGATTAGTATCACATTTTATTACACAAAATAAATTTCATCCATGTTGCACATTCATTCTTGCTATAAATCTGGTTTTTTTTTTTTTTTTTTTTTGAGACGGAGTTTCGCTCTTGTTACCCAGGCTGGAGTGCAATGGCGCGATCTCGGCTCACCGCAACCTCCGCCTCCTGCGTTCAGGCAATTCTCCTGCCTCAGCCTCCTGGGTAGCTGGGATTACAGGCATGCGCCACCATGCCCAGCTAATTTTTTGTATTTTTAGTAGAGACGGGGTTTCACCATGTTGACCAGGACAGTCTCGATCTCTTGACCTTGTGATCCACCTGCCTCGGCCTCCCAAAGTGCTGAGATTACAGGCTTGAGCCACCGCGCCCGGCCTAAATCTGGTTTTTAAAAAAATCCCTAGGGATTCAGTCTCATCTATTTCATGATTTTCCTTTAATTGACGTCATGCCTCTATTGTAGTCAGAGTCCTCTCAAAGGACAAAAGCAGATGTGGCTGCCTTGGGTCAGCTGCACATACTGCACTCCTGGCCTGCCCGCTGGAGGCGCGGCTCCCATCATCATCTGGACCGCGAATGCTAGGTACTGTCAAAGTGGCAGCATGTCATCGCCTTCACCAGCCCTTCTCCCGCAGCACAACCAGTCCTCCCACCTGGTCCTCTGGGGACCAGCCATGATGGCGACGTGGTGGCAGTGTCCCCAGGCAGCTGAACATCCTGGGCTTCTCTTTGGGCGGGCCTGGGCCAGGGCCTTAGGGGATCTCTGTGTCCATGGTATAAATCTGAATGAGATCAGACAAAATACTATCAATGATTGGCTTGGTAAGATCCTCACTAAATACCTGCCACCACGGCTTCTCAGCCTCGACCTCAGCAGGTACCTTGACTCCATAGACCTGCAGGGTCAGGTAGAGCACTGCCACGGCTATGTGCTGGGCCTGGAAGCGGAGGCACAGCCCCCCGTGGTAGCTGTCCTGCAGCAGGGCCCAGGCAGTGACGGCGAAAGGAGTCCGCTGCCAGCTGAGGCGGTTCAGCCAGTTCTTGAGGGAAACCAGGTAGTGGAGCAGGTACTTGTGTGGGTGCTGGAAGGAGACCTGGAAGCGCAGAACTCTCAGCATGAGAAGCTCGCACTGCACAATGCTGTCTTGGAGCTCCCAGAAGCGGGAGTCCAACTCCGGGGGCTCACCGCTTGGGTTAAAGTACCTGTTGGACACATAGATGATATAACGAATCCTCAGATGCTGCTCTTCCACTTTGCCAGCCAAGTAAATGGAAGACATGGCGATCAAGTAAGGGTCATAGGCGTCCAGGTTGGTCTCGCAGAAGAACTTACGGTAAATGGTGCAAGCAGTGGCAATGGGAATGGACCGCATCCCCAGCTTGACACCTGCCTCCATGATGAACCTCGCCACTCGGAAGTGCACCCTGGCTTCGGGCGCCGGCCGTCCCTCGGGGCCCCGCGGTTCCGGTCCGCTGCCCTCCAGGCGTTCCATGAGGTCCTGGCGGAAGGAAAAGCGGCCCCGGTGGAAGGAAAAGCGCCCCGTAGAGCGGGGGCGGGGGGTACTCGCGGCAGGCGCAGCAGCGCCACGGAAAATACAGATTTATTAACGGAGAAGTGCTGTGTATTGAGAGGTGCTGTGATAAAAGTGTGGCTAGAGTGACCGGAGCATTGAGGAGGAGCTGGTGTGAGTCTCATCAATCAGCGGATCCTGCCTGTGCTGCTCCTTGTTATATCTCTAATTTACTCTCCTCATATTACCAACAACCCAGTCCAGGTGACCATCTCATTTCTTCAAGTTTCTTTTCCGTTTGCTGTTTCCCCTCTTGCTCTCCTACATTGAATTATCACAGCAGTCAAATGAGGTTTTCAAACTTTAGATCTTGTCTTGCTGCTCCCGTGTTCAAGATCCACAAATGGTTTCCATTGCTTTTCAGATGAAGTATAAATTCATTAATGCTTCATACTGGCTCTTCAAAGTTCTAATACTTGTCTATTTTTAATTTTTCATTCTTTCTTTCTAGGAAGACTTAACTCCTATTGTATACTATGCAGTGTTCTAGACCCTCACTGGGTATACAGCAAGGTGGAGAAGTCAGAGTATAAACAATCAAACAACTAAATAAGATGTCAGATAGGGTTTAAGTGATGAAGAAAAATAAAGCAGAGTATTGAGAATGATGGATTGGTGGGGGAGTACTGGCCATAGGGTAGATAGGAAATATGTGTCTGAGAAAGTGACTTTTGAACAGAGCCCCCAAGCTGTGCAGAGATCTGGGGAAAGAGCCTTTGGGATATAGAGAACTGTAAGTGCAAAGGCCAAAAGTTGAGAACAAGCTGAGGGGTGTGTTCAAGGAACGGAAAGAAAGCCAATGTGACAGGAGCTAAGTGTGAGTAGAGGAGAGAGTGGAGTGGTAGTGGAAGACGTCAAAGAGTTAGTTAAGTAATGATCTGTTCTCTCAAGAGTTTGTAGACATTTCATTTGGATTTTTGGCTTGGGTTTTATGTAGGAAGTCTTTGAACAGGGAACATATATAATGTGATTTGCATTTTTAAAGGATCACTGGCTGCTTTAGTAGGGTAAAAGTGGAAGCCAAAGACCTGTTTGGAGGCCGTTGCAGCAGTAAAAATGAGATGATGGTGACTTGGATTAGAGTAAAAGTGGAGAAGAGGGTGTAGTTGTATTTGCAATATATCTTAAAGATAGAGTTTATAGGATTTACTGATGGATTTGATGTGAGGCTTGAGGACGTCTTTAAAAATCCTGTTACGTTTTTGTCCTGAGCAGTTGGATTAATGATGATTCCATTTATATGAGCTGGAAAGACTGGAAGAAGAAAATCAAAAGCTCTGCCAAGAGGCTGGGCATGGTGGCTCATTCCTATAATCTCAGCACTGTGGGAGGTAGAGGCCTGTGGATCCCTTGAGCCCCAGGAGTTTGAGACCAGCCTGGGCAACATGGCCAAACCTTGTCTCTATTGAAAATACAAGAAATTAGCCAGGTGTGGTGGTGCATGCCTATAGTCCCACCTACTCCAGAGGCTGAAGTGGGAGAATCACCTGAGTGTGGGAAGTCGAGACTGCAGTGAGCCGTGATCGCACCGCTGCCCTCTGTCCTGGGTGACAGGAGTGAGACCCTGCCTCAAAAAAAGAAAAAAAGCTCTGCCAAGGATGCATTATAGTTAAGAAACCTGTTAAGGGTCTTTGGCCTCCTTTCTCTGTTTCTCTGTCCTTGTCTTAAATTTCAGCCATATTGAATTTGTTCACTTTGATTTTTCCATGTGCTCTTGCTCTGGCGAAACACTTCTTCTCACCCGCCTGTCTTCATGGCTGCGTTCTGCTCATCTTTCAGGTTTTAGCTTAAAGTTCACTTTCTTAAGGAGATTTTCCCCAACTGTATTAGTCAGGGTTTTCCAGAGAGACAGAATGTGGATGTAGGATAGCACAGATGTAGATGTAGATATATAGATATATGACAGGGGTTTTTTAGGGGAATTGACTCACCCTCAATAGGTTGTCTGCAAGCTGGAAGCCCATGTCGGTTCAATTCTGAAAGCCTCAGAACCAGGGAAGCCATGTAATTTTCAGACCAAGGCTGAAGGCCTAAGAACTCAGAGGGCTGCTTGTACAAGTCCTGGAGTCCAAAGGCTGGAGCACCTGGAATTCTGATGTCTAAGGGCAGGGGAAGAGTGTCCCAGGTCCAGAAGAGAGAGAGAATATGTTCTTCTTTTATCTGCCTTTTTATTTTCTCTGTGCCCTCAGCTGATTGGATGATGCCTACCTACATTGAAAGCAGGTATTCCTCACTCAACCCACTGACCCACATGCCTATCTCCTCTGGAAACATCTCCACAGACATGCCCAGAAATAATGCTTTACCAGGTATCTATGTATCCCTCAATCTAGTCAGATTGACACCTGAAGTTAACCATCACGGCTGGACACGGTGACTCACACCTGCAATCCCAGCCCTTTGGGAGGCCAAGGTGGGTAGATTGCTTGAGCTTAAGAGCTTGAGCAACATGGTGAAATGGGCAACATGTTGCCCAGCGTGGGCAACATGGTGAAATGCTTGTCTCTAATAATTAGCCTGGTATGCTTATGCCTTTAGTCCTAGCTACTTGGGGTGCTGAAGTGGAAGGATTGGCTTGAACCTGGTAGTTTGAGGCTGCAGTGAGCCAAGATTGCGCCACTACACTCCAGCCTGGGCGAGAGTGAGATGACCTTGTTTCAAAAAAAAGAAAAAAATTTACCATCACACTAGCTAATTGACTAGATTTAGTTCCCTGCTATGTGTATTCATAATATTTATTACTGTTTATTGAAATTATTTGTTAAAAGTTGTCTTATTTGACAGATTCCTTAAGAGTCATTTTTTAGATGATGAGCTTACTGTATCAGCAATTATATTCAAATAACTATAGAATTTTTCTTACTGGGTCCGGGCACCTTGGCTCACACCTGTCATCCCAGCACTTTGGGTCACCTGTGTAGGCGGATAATTGAGGTCAGGAGTTCGAGACCAGCCTGGCCAACATGGTGAAACTCCATCTCTACTAAAAATACAAAAATTAGCAAGGCATGGTGGGATGCACCTGTGGTCCCAAGTACTCAGGAGGCTGAGGCAGGAGAATCACTTGAATCCGGGAGGCACAGGTTGCAGTGAGCCGAGATCACACCACTGCACTCCAACCTGGGCAACACAGCAAGACTCTCTGTTTCTGGTTTTTTGTCTTCATTAAGATGATTTTGGTCCCTGAGCTTACCCCCAAAAAAGGGTTGTTTCATTGTTATGTTACTGAATACCTTAAATTGTGTTGGAGTAATGTGATCATGATTGATGTTAACTAACTTGACATAAAATTCTGTTTATTATCTTTTATGTACAACAGAAAGAACATCCAGAGGTGAAAAGCCGCTAAAAAGAAAGGTAAAAAGTTCATATACTCTACTATCTTAATGGTTTCTGGAGTTCTAAAATAAGGCAGGTATTCATGGCAGAAAGGTATTGGCAGAGAAGACTTCACAAGGTCATGTTTACTGGGTGTTGCCATAGCCCTGGCAGAGGTTAGTCTTTGTTCTTCTTCAGTACCCAGAGACTGGATCATCTTTGAGAGGTTGACTTACTGAGGAACTCCTAGGAAACAGGTATATAAACAAGAATATGGAACAATTTCTAATGCTGTCTTAAGTCCTGCAGCCAGGGATTTATGCATTAATATAACTGTTTTGTTTATTTATTTATTATTTTTTTGAGACAGAGTTTCACTCTTGTTGCTAGGCTAGAGTACAATGGCATAATCTTGCCTCACTGCTACTTCTGCCTCCTGGGTTCAAAGTGATTCTCCTACCTCACCTTCCCGAGTAGCTGGGACTACAGGCACATGCCACCAGACCCGACTAATTTTTTTATATTTTTAGGAAAGGGGGTAGTTTCACCATGTTGGTCAGGCTGGTCTCAAATTCCTGACCTCAGGTGATCCACCCGCCTCAGGCCTCCCAAAGTGCTGGGACTATAGGCGTGAGCCACTGCACCTGGCCATAGTCTTAACTAATTTAGTCTCACCCTGTGGACATTTGGATTCCTTCCTTCTATGGAGGAATCTAAACTGCAAGGTCAGTTGGTGAGCATAGCATCAGAACAAAGACACATTAGTTGGAAGTTAAATGGTGTCAAATTGCAATCATCAAGAGCAGACATTTCCTCAGGAGTATTACCTGCTTCTAGGATGTCGACTACACTGGTTTTGATACTGCGTAGATGGGGCATGGCTGAATTTTGCTACTATAAACCCTACTTTTGCGTTTAGCAATCCCCTAGTATTTGATTCCATTAAAAATAAATGTGAATGTGATTGACTAAGCTATCAAGTACTAGTTTTTCTCTGGGTCTAGGAGACATATAATTTCTCAATATGTATTTATTCAATCAATTTAACCCGAATTATTCTTTTTTCCTTTTCTCTTTACTTCCGAGTACTTAATGCCCTCATGTACTACTGACTTCCATCAAAGAAGTTTGAAAAACTATTTCAAAATATATTAATTCATCCCTTCATAAGCAAAATGTACAAATTTTGCTAAAAGTCTAGTTAAAGAAAAATTTTTTATGAAGAGAATGTGATGTTAAAGGGGATCCTTGCCAAAGGGTTTGAAGAAACAGTGCAGAGATACTTAGGCAGATTTAGTGTTTTTTAAATTTGGATAGCAGCAGTTTTGTGGGAGGTCAGATTTTACATATGTTGCAGTTTTGCTTCTGTTTCTTGTAATTGTAGCTTTTTGCTTTAAAATTAAAATTCTCTAAAAGTTAAAGAATGTGTTTATATTTGAAATACTAAAAGATTTTATATTTCTTAGGCACTACCTCCTAGGACAGAGAAAATGGCTGTTGACCAGGACTGGGCTAGTGTTTACCCTGTTGCAGCACCATTTAAACCCTCTGCAGTACCTCTTCCCGTTCGAATGGGGTATCCAGTAAAAAAGGGCGTGCCCATGGCAAAGGAGGGAAATCTAGAACTTTTAAAGGTAAGATAAAACTTACATAGAAATAAATGCTGATCTTTCCCCCTCCCTACTCTCTTATGCTTTAAGGTTCAGAATATAGCTTACTGTGTTTTAATTTAAATTTTTGAAAATAATAGGTATTTTATTATACAACACCAGATAATAATAGGTGTTATACTTTGATTATCGATGGTAAAGAATACTCAAAAGAATCCTAAGCATTTAAGAATGTAATTAGTCAGTGGGGTGAGGTGGCTTACACCTGTAATCCCAGCACTTTGGGAGGCTGAGGTGGGCAGGTCACTTGACGTCAGAAGTTCAAGACCAGCCTGGCCAACATGGTGAAACCCTGTCTCTACCAAAATTATGCATAAAATTTGCTGGGTGTAGTGGTGGGCACCTGTAATCCCTGCTACTTGGGAGTTGGGAGGCTGAGACAGGAGAATTGCTTGAACCTGGGAGGCAGAGGTTGTAGTAAGCCAAGATTGTGCCACTGCACTCCAGCCTGGGTGATAAAGTGAGACTCTGTCTCAAAAAAAAAAAAAAAAAAAAAATTAGTCAATCTTGTGGCTTCCCTTTCCTCTTGTATCTTTTTTCCTTTTGGAGACGGGTCACTGTGTTGCCCAAGCTGGTCTCGAACTCTTGGGCTCAAGAGATCTGCCCATCTCAGCCTCCCAAAGTGCTAGAATTACAGGTGTGAGCCACCACACCCAGCCTATCATATTTTTTCTATATTGAACCTTTTTAGTAATATTAAGAAAAATGTAATAACCTAATTTGAGATTAAGAATTGGGAGGTGAAACTTCCAGTTTAAAAGGAGGAATTTAAATTTTTCTGTCCAGAAAGGTAGAATATTATTTAGTATTATTATTACAGTCTACCAAATATAACTTTATTGCTTGAAGCAAAATAGGTCAAGGTAAATGCTTCATTTGATAGCATGTATAATGATTTATGATGGGTGTTTTAAAAAATATATAAATGCTTAGTCTGAGAATGCATATCTTAGATGATTTCTTCTTAAATACAATGAAAGTTATACAAAGGAAAATGAACTGTTTTCCATTAGATGAGAAAGTTATATAAAGGAAAACAACTGTTTTTCAAAGACCAGGGAGAAAGGGTACGCTGGTGCTGAAGAACAGGGGTAAATGAAATTTGGAAATGAGAATGTTTGAAAACTCAATAAAGCATACATCAAGGAAAACAGATCTTTTCTTTAAATAAAAGAAGCAAATTTTATTTAAAGAGGTCTTTGGGGAATCACTGAGTGAGAGAGTAGCAGTATATTTGCAGTAATACTAATGGTTGTGAATCATATTTCAGTAAACATAAAAATCCAAACATTTAATGCATGCCATCTATTTGTAGTGATGGTGTCATTGAAGAAGCTTATTAACTGAGCTAGTATATGCAAAGTACATAGAACTGTTCCTATGTAAATCCATGCAAATTGTCTATTTTTCCTTTTATGATTTTTGAGGTTTGTATGTTCGTGTTTTAAAAATCAAAGTCTATCACTGTGATCTGTTAAAAGTAGGCTCTTGACACTAGGGTTTATAATTTTTAAAATGTATAAAAAGGAAAAAAAACCCAAAACAAAAAGTAAAGTAAATGAGGCCACCCATCCCCAAATCCCAAATGGGCAGTTTTCAGTGCCCATTTTCTCTTAATTAAAACAATATTTTCTGTCCAGGCACAGTGGCTCACAACTGTAATCCCAGAACTCTGGGAAGCCAAGGCAGTAAGATCACTTGAAGTCAGGAGTTTGAGACCAGCCTGGCCAACATGGCAAAACACTGTCTCTACTACAACTACCAAAAAATTAGCCAGATGTAGTGGTGCATGCCTCCCAGCTACCTGGCAGGCTGAAGCAGGAGAATTAAGGTGGAGGTTGCCATGAGCCAATATTGCGCCACTGCGACAGAGTGAGACTCTGTCTCAAAAACAAAAAAACAAATATTTTCTGATCAACACTCAAGATACTTGTCATAATTCTTGGAGTAACTTTCTGCTTATTTAAATTTTCTTTCCAAATGAGCCTTTAAGCTAATTTTTCTCTTTTAAAAACTTAACATTATTCAAGAAATGACCTAATAAATGCTAATCATTTATTTGAAGGAATCAAATCTCTGACCATTCCTGAATTTTCATTTACACTATGAATGATTCAGTAGCCTTTTAATGTATCATCATAAATATATTCCTAACTTCATTAAACTATCCAGTTAAGATTTGCTAGCTTCACTTACTTGTTTATAAAATGTGGGTTATGTACAAAGTGGAAATACTGTCATGCTATGCAGTCCAGGGGAATTGAGATGATTAAACAGTGATTCTTATCCTGTCAGAGCACAGTGGCTCACTCCTATAATCCCAGCTCTTTGGGAGGCCAAGGTGGGTGGCTCATCTGAGGCCAGGAGTTCAAGACCAGCCTCGGCAACATGGTGAAACCCCATCTCTGCTAAAAATACAGAAATTAGCCGGGCATGGTGACACGCCTGTAATCCCAGCTACTTGGGAGGCGGAGGCAGGAGAATTGCTTAAGCCTGGGAGATAGAGGTTGCAGTGAGCCGAGATCATACCACTGAACTCCAGCCTAGGTGACGGAGCAAGACCCTGTCTCAAATAAATAAATAAATAAATAAACAATGATCCATGTCCTTAAGTCATTTCAGTTTTATAAGGGAAATATACATGTCTACCTGTAGATTTGTGGCAGGAAGAATACTATCAAAATGAGGTTTAGTTTTTCCTTGTGATTGTCATTATAAGATGTTTGGTAAAAGACAAAAGATTTATATCATCTGAAGACAAACCCAGGTATCATTGTAAATTACTTGGTACTGAATCTATATTTTAAATTCATTTCTTGAATTGACAACATCTGTGATAAAATCAATATTGTAAAAAACCAGATTTTATTTACTACATGGTTTATTGGGCCTGTGATTTAATATGAGAAAATTATATTTTTCATGTTTTTAGGACATTTAGGTAATTTATTCTTTAAATTTCTCTATTTAAGATTCCCAATTTTCTGCATTTGACTCCTGTAGCAATTAAAAAGCACTGTGAAGCTCTTAAAGGTAAGTGATTATTTTCTTATGTGAATTTTATATCGATTTTGAACATAAATTTAAGAATTTCTGTTCGAATATAATATATAGCCTTATATTCAAGTTGTTTTCAGTGAATTGTTTCATGTCAGATCTGCAAATTGTTTTTGCCAACCACTGCAAGGTATTAGGAATGATAATTAGAAACCATGATCCTTGTCCACAGGTACGTTACGGACGTACTGTTGAGTTTTAGAAAACATGCACGTTCCATCTGGGCACGGTGTCTCACGCGTCTAATTCCAGCATTTGGGGGGGCTGAGACGGGCAGATCACCTGAGGTTAAGATTTCAAGACCAGCCTGGCCAACATGGTGAAACCCTGTCTCTACTAAAAATACAAAAAAAATTAGCTGGGTGTGGTGGTGGGCACCTGTAATCCCAGCTACTCCAGAAGCTGAGTCAGAAGAATTGCTTGAACCCTGGAGGCAGTGCTTTCAGTGAGCCGAGATTATGCCATTGCATTCCAGCCTGGGCAACAAGAGGTAAACTCCATCTCAAAAAGAGAAAAAGGAAACGTGCACATAAGAAAACTGAAGAAAATGTTGCAGATACTTTACAGAGAATTATCGTGAATAAATTATTTAAAATTAAAAAAAATTAGTGATACATGCATGTGGTAAATCAAATAATAGAAGAGCTTATGATGAAAAAGCACTACCAGCCTTATATGCTTTCTTTACCATTCTCAGTCCTTCATCCAGAAGTGTTCTCTTTTAATCATTATTTAGTTCAAGTACTTTCCAGAGAATGTGTGTATATTTATTTATGTATATGCTTATATTTATAATACTCTACATATATATTTAATTATGTGTACTTATATACTCTCTGTAGTGTATATGTGTGTTTATAAAATAATAGAGGTAATCACTGGAATGTGATTATACTTTCAGTTCTGGATTTATTGATTTTGCAAATCTATTGATTCCTAGGTATAAACACAGATTTCATGTACTTACACTACTACTTCTCTTTCTTACGTGCATGGAGGTAAAGGCAAATAACATTATTTAACTCATGGGTCTTTGTATGCTTTTATAATTATGTACATATCCCAATTTAAGTTATGATTGATTAGTTTAATTCAGGAGTTGGTACCTTTGGATAAAGTTTTAATATAGTCATGTTGATTTAAAGGTGTTGTATATAAAGGGTGTTGTATATACATGCTCAGTATACTTATTAAGGCTTTTCAGGAAAGAATGTGAAACCTAGAAACAGTTCACAAGTATCCTGATTATGTTGAGAATGAGATGTAGAATAGTAAACATGATTAAACTTGAGCTTTTGAAAGGGGCTTCCATTTAAAAATATAAGGAAGAATATATAAAGAGGTGCTAAAACATAGGAATAATAACTTACTCTTGAGATGAGGGAAGAAAAATCTGTTTCCTTTCAATTATTTGGTCTTCTATTTTAGGACATTGGGATGCTTTTCTGTCCCTGTAGAGCAGGCGTCCCCAAACTTTTTACACAGGGGGCCAGTTCACTGTCCCTCAGACTGTTGGAGGGCTGCCACATACTGTGCTCCTCTCACTGACCGCCAATGAAAGAGGTGCACCTTCCTGAAGTGTGGTGGGGGGCTGGATAAATGGCCTCAGGGGGCCGCATGCAGCCCGTGGGCCGTAGTTTGAGGACACCTGCTTTAGAGTATGTGTTTCTATATTCATTCGTGCCTAGAATTAGACTAAAACTGATCACTTCCAAATTTGTTTCCCAGGCTGGGCATGGTGACTCACACCTGTAATGCTTGCACTTTGGGAGGCTGATGTGGATGGATTGCTTGAGCTCAGGAGTTCAAGACCAACATAAGCAATGTGGTGAAACCCCATTTCTACAAAAAATACAAAAGAATTAGCTGGATCTGTCAGGGTCTGACTGCAGATTCTGACCCTGCAATGGATGAACAAATTCACTGAAACACAAATCTCCAGAGGAAGAGTGGGCTGGAGGTCTGTGGCCACTCACAGACACTTCTGAGAGAGATAGCAGCCACAGTCCCGACCAGCTGGTGCTCTAGGCATTTATTTAGTATAGATTTAATAACAGAGGCTCTGAGTCAACATACTTATGAATAATATTAAAGGCCAGATTCCCAGGCTTAAAGCAAACATCATTCGTGGGTGATATATCTGGTTACCTCCCCCAAGAGAGCTATCTGGCCCATGAAAGATTAAAGTTTAGTTTTAGGACCACAAGAGTAAATAAGTTCTTCAGGTAAACTCCCCCACATTCCCTAGTTATTTGCTTTTATCAGCTAAAGATAAATGGGATTAGGCTGCCTTCAAACAAAACTTCTACGGAAACTATGCAAATCCGTCAGCCTTCCAAGAAGGTTTGTGACTATATTCTGTAATTTTGCAATCTTTCCAACCATCCTGACTGATCTCCCACATTTCCCTCTTTTCTGTTTTTTGTGTTAGGTGTTGTTGATTGAAGATTAAAAATGTATGCAACAGCAGTTTTGTCAGGCAAGGCGGTCATTGCTCTTATTCCAGCTTTGCATCCTAGAAGTAGTAAATAACATAAAACAATCATGAGTATAATTAGCAACATTCTTTTCCAGTCAAAGAGTGACCCCCAGGAATGGGGTTCTAACCAGGAGAGATGATCTTGTACACCCTTCCATATGGCTGTTTGTTGGGTGTGTAGATCTGTGGTGTAAAGGGATTCTAAAATTTTAGTTTTAAGTTGCTTTACGTCTGCTGTTAAATTGTCATGAAAGATTCCCCAGAGATGTTGTTTCACCTCACCCCAACTATGTATTGATTGATTCCATGGTAGAGAAGTGACATAGATATGTTTTTATGCACCCAGTCACAGTTTAACTGATGTCAGAATGCCAGCACAGCCTGTCACTCTCCCACATATTCCAAGGCAATCTTGGGGGCTTACAGACATAAAAGAATCTTTTGATCTATTCTTTGCTGCAAGAGAAGTTCATTAAACACATTTCTGGCCAAATTATCTACAAAGGCAGCTATTTGTACTGATTCAGCAATGGATGCCACAGCAATGCTAGCTGTTGCCAGGATGACTGTGGCTGAGACTATAAAAGCTATTTAAGTTTAACTATGAATATTTTGTGTCTGACCTGGGACAGGGCACATTCTAATGTGGCAAGGGCAGAGGAACCCTGCCAATCATATGTCAAATTGACTGGTAGGAATGCCTCAGGTTGTCTTCTTAATACAATGACACTAGTAATATGTAAATTAGATATATTGTAATTAGTGATACATGAGGTGAACCAAGCCTGTTCCTCTACCTGGGTCATAAACGTGGAGCTTTGGAGTGTAATAGAAATATTGGTTCCCATAAGGAAAACATACGGATGGGTAGTGCAAATCAGGCATTGATCAGTGTGATTATGAATAAAGGTTATAGTATAATTATGACCAAAATTATGCAGTGTCCCGTGCCAGCTGTCAAGGGAGGTGCTGAGATGTCCCAGGCACTATAGAGTGTCAGGGTGGCATGGACTTTAATTGGGGTCTGGGATATCTCATCCTCCACATTGGCCCAAATCATAGAGGAATGGAATGTGGCTATGAAACTGTGATTGATGCCATGATAGATGAGGGTATTAGTAAAGCTGCCCTGCGAATGACTGTGGGGGCTACAGTTTAAGATGTCATAATTGCCTAACTGGAGGCTATAGGCCTGTTCCCCATGACAGACCTCCCAGCTAAAGTGAAATTACATTCCTGGCTTTGTCCTTTAGCACAGGAAGGAGTGTTAGGGAAAGCAGCATTGATTGCATTACATGGTTTGAGGCTACCTGCAGCTAAGGTTGTTAAGACATTCCTTTTTCTTTTTTTTTTGTGACGGAGTTTCACTCTTGTTACCCAGGCTGGAGTGCAATGGCACGATCTCAGCTCACCGCAACCTCCGCCTCCTGGGTTCAGGCAATTCTCCTGCCTCAGCCTCCTGAGTAGCTGGGATTACAGGCATGCGCCACCACGCCCAGCTAGTTTTTTGTATTTTTAGTAGAGACGGGGTTTCACCATGTTGACCAGGATGGTCTCTATCTCTTGACCTCGTGATCCAACTGTCTTGGCCTCCCAAAGTGCTGGGATTACAGGCTTGAGCCACTGTGCCCAGCCCAAGACATTCCTTTTTCATGATATAGCCATAATTGTGTTTGGGTAGGTACACAGTAAAGGTTGGAACTTTTGTAACTTACACACAGTGGGAGGATAGTGGAGTGATATGTAGTGTTACTTGGCACCTTAGTCCAATGTGTGCCATTATTGAGGGACCCCACTATGGGTAAATCTCTCCCTCCTAGCCAAGCAGTCATTATAGGCTGGGAAGGGTTGTCTGCCTAGGTAACAGGGCAAAAGAAAGGCATGTCTAAAATGTGAGCCCACTAGAGTGTAGCAGGTACCAGGTTGCAGACAAAGCAAGAGCACTACGTGAGCTGCAATGTGCAACAGAGAACATAGCAAGGAACAAATTGTCTGGAGTGAATGGTGTCTGTGTCCGAAGCAGGATTTGCTCATCCTCTTGAGTTGTCTTCTTCCGCATTCCCCATGTAACGTCCAGGGCATGTGTTGTCCGAGGAAACTGTATCCTCTGGGGTTGTGGGTCCTATAGGGTCAATTCCTTCATCTGTGGTATGGGTTGGGTCCTAGCCATGCCATGGTATGGTGTGATGCATTGTGCTGGAATCCAAAGAGGACCGCATGGGGTGTAAACACAGGCATATCCTCTTCTCCACGTTAGCAACTCATTTGGAACACACCATTCATTACTATTTACACCTTTCCATAAAACTGCAGGTTTTATGTCCTGAGAGGTTTTAGCAAAGTGCTTTTCTACAGCTGATTGAAATTTGTCATCTAAATTTTAAAAATTAAGGGTAAATAAGGCTTGTGCTAGTAGTGTTGCAGGGTCCTTGCTCATACTCCCCCTTTTTTGTTTTCTGAGCATATTTTTAAGGGAGGGATGGGCACGTTCTACTATGGCCTGTCCTTGGGGGTTATACAGGATGCCTGTGGAATGTTGGCTGTTCCACGTGTGACGAATTGTTGAAATTATGAGCTGGCATAAGCTGGACCGTTACCAGTTTTAATTTTCTGGGCTGCCCCCAAAATGCAAAAGTTAAAAGATGTTTAATAACATATCGAGTAGACTCTTCAGAAAGAGCATGTGCACTAACTAGATAAGTGTTGGTATCAACAGATATATATGCATATCTTAATTTTCCAAATTCAGGGGTGTGTGTAACATCTGTTTGCCATACTGATTAGGTTCTAGTCATCTGGGGTTAACTCCTGTTGAAGGAAGGGATGTACCTGTGAGCTGGCAATCTGGCATTACAGGATAATTTGTTTAGTCTTTGGGTAAGTTGAAATTGTTTAATTTTCTCCAGTTTTGGTGGAAAAATTGATGCAGTTGTATGGCTTGGTCAAGCAGGATGTCATCACTTGTAGGTCTGCTTCTTCATTGCCATAAGCCAGTGGGCCAGGCAGTGAGCTGTGGGCTCGAATTGTGTGTGATAAAAATAGGATGTATGTGTTGATCCAGCAATTGCTGAACCTGAAGAAATAGTGCAAACAGGGAGGGCTTGAGTGAGTTCTTTATCAGAGCTGTCTCAAGGTTCTGTAATAAAAATACAGAGTAAGCAGAGTCACTGACTATATTGATGGGCTGAGCAGAAAAAGTCTCCAATGCCAATATCAGAGCTCCAATCTCAGCTCTCTGAGTGCTAGTAAATCCAGATTGAGTGAGTGAATTATGTGGTCTCCACCAGACTGCCACTTTTCCATGTTTAACTGAACCATCAGTAAACAGTGGTGAGGTCACAGGAGTATGAGATAAGAACTGAAGGAGTTTGTCACCAGGAAGGACATTTTCTATCTGTCCTGTGTAATGAGAGAGTGCTATTTGCACTCTCCACTGATAAGGTCAATACTGTTTGGAATGGCTTTTTACTTAAAGGAATCCTGATGATAATCAGGATCATAACCTAGCAACTGACTGCATCATCTGCGGCCTGAATAGATTACTAATTAACTGAATATAAGAGGACAGCGTTTTAGTCCCAGTATGTGAGCAAAAAACCCATTCTAGGAATTGTTCTGGGACCATTAGTTCTGTTTACCCTGTAGGGGTGTGTTTGGTAGGAAAGACAAACAGCTGAACTGAATAGAGCAGATCTGTGCTATCTAGCTTGTGAGAAATGGCTTGCTGTATTTCCTCACTCTCTCTTTTAGCTGCAGGGGTCACATATCTAGGAGAATCCAGAGCTGTATTGCCTTTTTTTTTTTTTTTTTTTTTTTTTTTGAGATGGAATCTCACTCTGTCACCAAGGCTGGAGTGCAGTAACATGATCTCAGCTCACTGCAACCTCCACCTCCCAGGTTCACTCGATTCTTCTGGCTCAGCCTCCTTAGTAGCTGAGAAGACAGGCATGTGCCACCATGCCCAGCTAATTTTTGTATTTTTAGTTGAGGTGGAGTTTCACCATATTAGCCAAGTTGGTCTCGAACTCCTGACCTCGTGATCTGCCCGCCTTGGCCTCCCAAAGTGCTAGGAGTACAGATGTGAGCCACTGCACCTGGCCTGTATTGCTTTTTAAGATAAAAAACAGGTTTCATAACTTAACTGTAGTAATCCTCAAGGTGGGGTGGAGCCAGTTAACATCACCCAGAAATTTTTGATAATCATTTAAGTTATATAAGTTGCGAGTATTTAACTTAACCTTTTGAGGCTTGGAAAGTAAGTATGTATCCAAGATAGTTCCAAGGAGAGTACATTTGTACTTTTTCATGTGCTATGAGTAAACTTCTTAACTGTGTGTTCTTTATGACAGAGTTATATAAATTTAAAATTACTGGCTCCACTGGGGCTACCAGTAAAATATCATCCATGAAATGAATAATGCAATTGAGAAATTCCTTTCTACTGGAGAGCAAAGCCAGATCTACCTAATACTGACACATAGGAAGATTCCTTAAGGCAGCACTTTCCAATGAAATCTGCAAGCTGGTCTTTCATCATTAATAGCTGGTAATATAAATGCAAATTTTTATCTGTCCTGTTTTGCTAGAAAAATCGTATAAAAACAGTCTTTCAAGTCAATAACAATTACAGGCCAGTCTTGAGCAATTGCCATGGGGGAAGGGACCCCCAGTTGCAGAGGTCCCATAGGTTGTAATTTAGCATTAAGAGCCCATAAGTCATACAAAAGTCTTCATTTGCCAGAATTTTTTGGAATGATGAAAATTGGAGAATTCCAAGTTCTGGTTGAAGGTTCTACATGTGTAGCTTTTAATTGCTCATCACCTAATTCATGAGCTCTCAGTAATTTCTCTCCCTTCAGAGGCCACTGTTCTACCCAAATAGGATCTTCAAAGAGCCACATCAGGGGTAAGGGGAGGGATATTAACAGTGGCCATTATTAGAAAGGGGTCTGCAGAGTGACCCCCACCATTGGGCTCATGGGTCCCATCCCCAAAGGTTAACAGGGATGGGCATGTTTAGAGGTTGTATAACTTCCTTTCTCCCTTCTGAATTGCAGTATATTAGGGGGCGCATCCTCTTCTTGGCTGTGTGTGTTTCCCCGATTCTGACAATTTTTTGTTCCTGAGTAACATGAGGTCAAGTTTCTGGCTAGTTTTGATCACTTATGAAATGTCCACCCCTGTGTCCAATAAGCCAGTAAAATTCTTATTTCCAATTTTTAAGATAATCATGGGTCTCTGATCAGTGATTAATTGATTCCAGTATACTCCTGTGGCTCCTGTGCTTCTAAAACTTCCCTTTCCCCTTTCCTTTCTGTGGGCACTGGGGACCCAATGAAAATGTTACTGGTAAAATCAGTAACAGCTATTTTTGATCCAGGGGGAAGAATATACAGACCTTTACATTCCATCATAACCAGTATCTCACCTTGATAATCACTATCAGTTACCCCAGTGAGCACATTAATTCCTTTACTTGATAGGCTAGACTACCCTAGGATTAATCCCACTGTTTCTAGAGGCAATGGGGCCCAGATCCCAGTTGCAACCCTTTTAGGGTCTTCTCCTTCTTTTGGCAATAGTTCATTGGGGCAGAGTAAAGCAGGGCCTGGGGTAAGCCCCTCATGAAGTTTCCCACCTGGTTACTTACGGGATTTCCATTTTTATCAAATTTTGACCTGCATTGATTTGCCCAATGTTTCCCCTTTTTACATCAGTGGCATACAGAAGGGGGTTCTTTCTCCTAGTTACCTTGGTTTCTACTATGGGGGCATTCTCTATTCATATGACCTGGCTCTCTGCATAGAAAACAATTTGGGTTTTTCTCCATTTTCATTTTTGGAGGCCTTAATGCCATAGCCAATATCTTGGCTATGTCTGTCTCAGTTCCCACCAGCTGACATGCTCATATAAGCTCCCCAACTGTGGCTGCCTTTCCTCTCTCTGATTGCCTGCATTGCTTGCTGGCAATCTACATTAGCATTTTCAAAAGCTAATTGCAAGAAAAAGGTATCAGCAGCCTCAGCATGACTAATTTGTCTCTTAATTGCCTGGGTTAAATGATCGATAAACTCAACAAATGGCTCCTGAGACCCTTCTCAAATATTTACAAAAGATCCCTGCTGAAATTCCATTTTCAGGAATCTGGTTCCAAGTCCTGAGAGTGCACAAAGACACTTGAGCATAGGCCTGGGGATCAAAATCTTGTTGTTGTACATTGGCATGGGGACCCCTCCCCTGGAGCATATCAGCTGTTATGTCTTGCCCAGCTGTCTGATTCTGGTTGGCTTGTTTGCACAACTCATCATATTCTGCCTTCCGGAGGAGGTATTGGCTAGGCTCCAAAGTTGTTTCAGCTAAAATTGACCAGTTCCATGGGGTCATATGGAAGTGATCTGCCAAGGCCTCAATCATTCCTTTCATAAATGAGCTAGCAGCTCTGTTTTCTTTAATGCTTTTTCTTAGCTCCTTGTAAGTGTTAAAAGAAATGGGTTCATGTACCTGATTGCCTTGTCAGTCTTGCATTACTGGGCAGGATAAGAGCTCCCCTTCTAATGCCACTTGCTTAAGACAGGGTCCCATAGCTGGAGCATGTCTGTTGTCCTTTTTCTTATTTCTTGGAGGAGGCGGCTCAGGCAAGACCTTTGTTTTCTCTTTGTTATTTTGGTCCAGTGATACTGGGGCTGAGGGACTCAGGGATGGTAAAGTAGGCGACAGTTCTTTTTCCTTCCCCTTTTTAAAGGCTCTTTTGTGTATAACAGGGCCAGAGCCATCCTAACTAGAGCCCATAACATTAGAGATGTTACTGGGACCTGCTGCCTTTGCACAAATTCCATTTGACCTAGCAATCCCATTACTGGGTATATATCCAAAGGATTATAAATCAATCTACTATAAGGACACATGCACATGAATGTTCATTGCAGCACAGTTTACAATAGCAAAGACCTGGAGCCAACCCAAATGCCCATCGATGATAGACTGGACAGGGAAAATGTGGCACATACACACCGTGGAATATTATGCAGCCATCAAAAACAGTGAGTTCATGTCCTTTGTAGGGACATGGATGAACCTGGAAACCATCATTCTCAGCAAACTGACACAAGAACAGAAAATCAAACACCACATGTTCTCATAGGTGGGTGTTGAACAATATGGACACAGGGAGGGGAGCATCACACACTGGGGTCTGTTGAGGGGAAGTAGGGGAGGGACAGCAGTGGGTGGGGAGTTGGGGAGAGATAGCATGGGGAGAAATGCCAGATATAGGTGATGGGGAGGAAGGCAGGAAATCACATTGCCATGTGTGTACATATACAACAATCTTCCATGTTCTTCACACGTACCCCAAAACCTAAAATGCAATAATAAATAAATAAATAAATAAATAAATAAATAAAAAGATTTCTCCCTGCTTGTTCCCAGATCTCTAAATCTAATGTGACTTCTGCTGGGAAGCATGGATTATGGAAGACAACAGTTTGCTTTAGTTCCCTTAATTGAGCCTGTGAAACTGAGGTTCCACTAGGTTTAAGCAGCTGTTTCAGTACTTTTATATACTGCTTCTGTTGAGCTGATAACTGTTGTCTCATGATGAAACTCTAGCCTGAACAATCCCCCCTCCCCTCGAACTTGGTAATCCCAAGTGGGTACCAGTGACTTACTGACTCATTGATTGTGCAGTCTCTTCTCACCTCCATTTCACGGGTTCTGTCGTGATCCTCAATCCATTACAGCTCTCCTCACAAGTGGGTACCAGCTGTCAGGGTCTGACCTGCAGACCCTGACTCAGCAACAGATGAACAAATTCACTCAAACACAAATCTCCAGTGAAGGAGTAGGCTGGGGGTCTGTGGCCACTCACAGACACTTCTGAGAGAGATAGCAGCCATGGCCCTGACCAGCTGGTGCTCTAGGCATTTATTTAGAATAAGTTCAATAACAGAGGCTCTGAGTCAGCACATCTATGATTAAAGGCCAGGTTCCAAGGCCTAAAGCAAATACCATTTTTGGGTGATGTATCTGGTCACCCTCCCCCAGAGAGAGCCATCCAGCCCATGAAAGATTAAAGTTTAGTTTTAGGACCACATAAGTAAATAAGTTATTCAGATAAACTCCCTCACATTCCCTAGTTATTTGCTTTCCTTTATCAACTAAAGGTAAAGGGGATTAGGCTACCTTCCGCTGAAACTTCTATTGAAACTGTGCAAACCTCTTGGCCTTCCAAGAGGGTTCGTGACTATATTCTATAATTTTACAATCTTTTCAACCATCCTGACTGATCTCCCATGTGGGTGTGGTGGCACGTGCCTGTAGCCCCAGCTACTTTGGGGGCTGAGGTCGGAGGATTGCTTGAACCCAGGAGGTTGAGGTGGCAGCGAGCTCAGATTGAGCCACTGCACAGTCAGCCAGCCTGGGTGACAAAGTGAGACCCTGTCTCAAAACATTAAAAAAAAATAACAAACTATGTCCCATTTGGCACAAATCATGTATCACTATTTGATCTTCTATAAAGCCAGTTAACAAATGGCATTGAACTGTGAAAAATTCCATGTTTCTTCTTTTTAAATTTGTGTTTATGATCTAGAAACTTGTAATTTTAATAAAATATTTCTATAATACTTCCTAATTTTTCAATGAAAGGCTTTTGACAGGGCATGGTGGCTCACACTTTTAGTCCTTACAGCACTTTGAGAGGCCAAGGAGAAAGGATTGCTTGATCCCAGGAGTTTGAGATCATCCTGAGCAACATAGTGAGATCATGTCTCTATACAAAAAAATTTTAAAATTAGCTGGGGTGTGATGGCACATGCCTGTGGTCCCAGCTACTCCATAGGCTGAGGTGGGCCTGAACAACAGAACAAGACCCTGTCTCAAAAAAACATAAAAATAAAAAATAAGTTTAAAAAAAATTAAAGGCTTTCATACAGCACATTCAGAAGAGTGGCATTATATTTTACTGTACTTAAATGAGTGTCTTAATCATTCCTTAACTATCCCTTTATACTTCTGCCAGTCTCTGGATTTAGATTGCTTCTTCCATATAACTCAAAGGCTTTTCAAGTACTTCTTTTCAGTTTTCTTTCAAGGTCAGTTCAGATTTAATATCTAACTTGCAGATGGAAAATCTGAAGCACAGGAAAGTTAGGTAATTTACCAAAACTTTAATAATCAGTGGCAGAAGTTAAATAAAAACCAAGGTCTTCCAAAGTCTTGTCTATTGCTCTATCTATCAGATGAGTAAAGGCTAATAGGAGACTGTTATGTACTTTCCAGTTGGCTGTGTTTTTAGACATATAATTTAGGTAATTTAATTTGAAAACTGTAATTATCATTTGGTGATTGAAATGACTTATTCACAGTTTCTTTTAAAAAAAAAAAAAAAAAGAAAGAGTTAGTACAAACCCAAGAGCTCACAAAATTCCCCATACTAGTCTCTCTTATAAAATGCTTGGCAGTGATGCATCTTATAGTGCAGGATATTGGAATAAGTTCATGATGGGAATGAAATTTAGCCTCAACAATCTTGCTCTGCTCATGTTTTTTAAATGTTAAAATGATATTAATTGCAGACACTTCTTTCTGCTCAAAGCAACTGGCTATTGATCCTTTAAACAGAATGTTTAAGGAATGGTGTGAACTATACTTAATTTGCTAACATATTTAGTCTCAGATATCAGAGAGTCTTTGTAATCCAGAGTGACATTGTGCCGACTCTGATTTTAAAGCCAAAATGAGAGCTATTATAACAAAATTGTTAGCCCAGGGAAATGTTACTGGCAAAGGACATCTCACTGTCCCTTAGATTATCACCTAGAAGAGATCCCTCATCTGCCTGTGATTATGACCAGCCTCTTCTGCAGTTATGCTTTTTTGGAGGAAGCATGGATCTTGCAGTCTAATATGTTTGACCCAAGAAACCAGTTACTTTTAGCTGTTCTTAGAGTGAGGCTGTTTAAGAAAAGAGATGTCTATTGTGGACAGCCTGATAGTGCCAGAAGTTTTCATCTCAAGCTGAAAGTTCTTTACCACACCTACTTGATTGAAACAGGGCAAGATGAAATCAGCTGTGATACTTGGGGGATGCTGGGAGCTACCTCTTTTACTTTAAGTTTCCCTCCTCAACCCCGTATTCGGGATCTGAGTTTGTACTTCTATGTTATGGAGATAGAGAGGCATGTTCACAGTGCTGCAGCTCCTGTTGTGGCCTAGGTCTCAGATCCAAGTCCACTTGCTCTCTATGCTGTCTTGCCCCAATATGAGAACAAGGCTTTCTTCTTCCCATTTAGCCCCATTGGCACATAGAAATCACGTAGGAGAAATATAAGTCTTAGAAGAATCCATTTAAGGGCTTAGGCTTTTGTACCTGTTTGAGTTGAGGTTCTATTCAGCTAAATTTCTAGATGGTTGTTGACCCCATCTCCGTTCCTTCTTAGGGCTTTTTGAGAGCTTCCCATTTTTTTCGCTGATCTTTAGTAACCTTTAGTGATGAATATTCTGTTACAAATTATAAATGTAATATTCTGTTACATTTTTGAAAAGAGTAATGCTGTGGGTACTATGAACTGTTTGCTTTTAGTTGGTATGGAGGAAGTAAACTGTCCCATAACAGATATGTGCAAAGCTTACAATAAGCTTCCATCAAGGCACAGTTCTCTTTTAAATGAAAATACCACTACCACCAAACCTGAAATATCCAAAGAGTCTCCTTAATTAAATTGCCTAATTTAGGATGTACCTAATAGAAAAAGGGATAAGGGATGATGGCATATATGTAAAGTGCAGAAGAGAATCTGTTCTTTCTTATGACCTGGCAATGATCTCAATAATTTGGCATTGTCTAGTATGTATTACAATGAGAATTTACTTTCAAAAGTGTAATTGAAATTATTTCTTTTATTCTCAGATTTTTGCACTGACTGGCCAGCCGCACTTGACAGTGATGAGAAATGTGAGAAGCATTTTCCAATTGAAATTGACACCAGTGATTATGTTTCATCAGGACTATCTGTTCGGAACCCCAAAGCACGAGTAGTAGTCTTAAGAGTAAGAGTTTTTTTTTGTTTTTTGTTTTGTTTTAAATAAGAATCATTCTAATATATTATTTAAAGATATCTTTGGTGGCTGGGCACAGTGGCTCACGCCTGTAATCCCAACACTTTGGGAGGCCACAGTAGGAGAATTGCTTGAGCCCAGGAATTTGGCACCAGCCTAGGCAACATAGCAAGAACCCATCTCTAAAAATAAAAGAAGAAAAAGAAAAAAAAAAAGTACTTGATGTGTGTGATTATAAAACTGTAATATTTATCACAGAAATTTTGGACAATACAAGTTTTCTTGTTAAGTTATAGGCCAGGCACAGTGGCTCATGCCTGTAATCCCAGAACTTTGGGAGGCTGAGCTGGGTAGATCACTTGAGGTCAGGAGTTCGAGATCAGCCTGGCCAACATGGTAAAACCACATCTCTACTAAAAATACAAAAAATTAGCTGGGCGTGGTGACACATGCCAGTAATCCCAGCTGTTTAGGAGGCTGAGGTAGGAGAATCACTTGAACCCAGGAACCAGAAGTTGCAGTGAGCTGAGATTGGGCCACTGCACTCCAGCCTGGGTGACAGAGCGAGACTCCCTCTCGAAAACAAAAATTATAAAATTGCCCATAAATCTACCATTTATAACCACTGTTAACTATAGTAGCTCATTTTAGTATATATTCACAGCCTGCTTTTGTGTATGTTAATGGGATTATACTGTGTGTTCATCAGTCTGTTCTTTCTTACTGAACAATAAGCGTTAACTAAACATTTCCCAATAATAGTAAATATTATTTAATTCAATTTTAGTTTGAATTTTTTTGAGATAGGGTCTCATAGCTGGAGACTAGGGGCATTAACATAGTTCAATGTGGCCTCCAATTCCTGGGCTCAATTAATTGTCCTGCCTCATCCTCCAAAGTGGCTGGGACTACAGGTGTGAGACACCATGCCCAGCCAATTTCCTAAAATTTTTGTAGATACAGGGTCTCATTTTGTTGCCCAGGCTGTTCTTAAACTCCTGGGCTCTAGCGATCTTCCCGCTTCGGCCTCCCAAAGCACTGGAATTACAGGTTTGAGCCACTGCACCCAACTTAATTTAATTTTAATGGCTACATAGAATAATGTATAAATGAGAGACTGTTACGTACCAAGACAGTGTTCAAGTCTGGGAGTGTAATGTTGATCACTTCAAACTTAGCCTTTTTTCTGAGACTGAAGTGTGATATATAAATAAATAATTTCATAATATAGATCTACTAGAATTTTTTTTATTTTTTGAGACGGAGTTTCATTCCTGTTGCCCAGGCTGGAGTGCAGTAGCACCATCTCAGCTCACCACAACTTCCACCTCCTGGGTTCAAGCGATTCTCCTGCCTCAGCCTCCTGAGTAGCTGGGATTACAGTTATGTACCACCATGCTTGACTAATTTTTGTATATTTAGTAGAGATAGGGTTTCTCCATGTTGGTCAGGCTGGTCTCAAACTCCTGACCTCAGGTAATCCGCCCATATCAGCCTCCCAAAATCATAATTTATTTAAGTTACCTGTGTTATGGAACCTTTAGCCTTTTTAGTGGTTTTCTTTGCTAGAAAAATGTTTTAATGAATATCCTTAGGTATTAATATTTGTATGTATTTCTAATGATGTTCCTAAGATAACTTCCTGAAAGGAGAACTGTGAGGCCAAAGGATATAGATCTTGAAGTTTGTTGATATATATTGTAAAATTCCTGCAAGAAATGTAAAAAAAATGTAACAACACCAGCAGATTGTGAGAAGGCTTGCTTTTCTGTGCTGTCACCAACCTACGTATTACCTATCAACTTGATAGATAAAAAATGTGTCTTATTTAAAATTTGTATGTCTTTAAATACTAGTGAGGTTGAGGGTTTATTCTTTTGCCAAATACTTATTTTTGTCATTTGCCCATTTTGATGGTGTATTGATTTCTTGGATACTTTTTTTTTTTTTTTTGAGACGGAGTTTCGCTCTTCTTACCCAGGCTGGAGTGCAATGGCGCGATCTCGGCTCACCGCAACCTCCACCTCCTGGGTTCAGGCAATTCTCTGCCTCAGCCTCCTGAGTAGCTGGGATTACAGGCACGCACCGCCATGCCCAGCTAATTTTTTGTATTTTGAGTAGAGACGGGGTTTCACCATGTTGACCAGGATGGTCTTGATCTCTCGACCTCGTGATCCACCCGCCTCGGCCTCCCAAAGTGCTGGGATTACAGGCTTGAGCCACCGCGCCCGGCCTCTTGGATACTTTTTTTTGGGGGGGACAGGGTCTCACTCTGTCGCCCAGGCTAGGGTGCAGTGGCTCGATCTCGGCTCACTGCAACCTCTGCCTTCTGGGTTCAAGTGATCCTCCCATCTCAGCCTCCTGAGCAGTAGCTGGGGCTGCACGTGTGTGCCACCATGCCTGGCTACTTTTTTGTATTTTTGTAGAGAAAGGGTTTTGCCATGGTGCCCAGGCTGGTCTCAAATTCCTGGACTCAGGCAGTCTCCCTGCATTGGCCTCCTAAAGTGCTGAGATTACAAATGTGAGCCACCACTAGGCCATTGTTTCTTTTTAATAATGGCTTTATTGAGACATAGTTCACTTGCTATAGAATTCACCCCTCAACCATCCTCAAGCCCCTTTCACCCACTAGTCTTACATTCTATCTCTGTAGATTTTCCTGTTCTTCACATGTTATAGAAATGGAACCATGCAGTATGTTTTCTTTCACTTAGTGTAATGTTTTCAGTAGGTTTCACTTGTTGTAGCATGTATTATTTTATCTCTTTTTATTGCCTATAATTTGTGAATATACACATTTTATTTACCCATTCATCAGTTGGTGGACATTTGGGTTGTATCTACTTTTTGGCTATTATGAATAATGCTGTTGAACATCCATGAACAGGGATTTGTGTAGACATGTTTTTCAGTTCTCTTGCATGTATACCTAGCACTGGAATGACTGAGTTGCATGGCACCTCCATATTTAACATTTCGAGGAACTGTCAAACTGGTTTTCAAAGTGGCTACACTATCTTACAATTTCATCAGCAAGTTTGAGGCTATTTCTCCACATCCTCACTAATGGTTGTTATTACCTGTCTTTTATTTAGCCATTCTGATGTCATGAAAGTATCTCATTGTAGTTTTGATTTGTGTATCCCTGATAACCACCTTTTCATGTGCTTATTGACTATTTGTATATGTTTGGAGAAATGTCTGTTCAAATCCTTGGCCCATTTTTTAATTGGGTTGTTTATCTTTTGATTGTGGAGTTGTAAGTGTATTTTATGTATTCTGGATACCAGCCCCTTCTCAGATATATGATTTGCCAACATTTTCTTCCATTCTTTGGGTTGTTCTCTTACTTTCTAGATGGTGTCCTTTTTTCAGCACCAAAGTTTTAATTTTGATGAAGTCCAATTTATGTAAGTCATGTGCTGCATAATGATGTTTTGGTCAGTGATAAACACATATACCGCAGTGGTCCTAAGAGATTATAATACTGTATATTCACTGTACTTTTTCTATGTTTGGATATGCTTAAATACACAAATATAATTGTGTTACAATTGCTTACAGTATTTACTTCAGTAACATGCTACACATGTTTGTACTCTAGGAGCAGTTGACTATACCATGTAGTCTAGGTGTGTAATAGCCTGTACCATCTAGGATTGTGTAAGTACACCCTGATGTTTGTACGTGACAAAATCATCTAGCTATGTGTTTGTCAAAAATCATTGTTAGGCCGGGCGCGGTGGCTCAAGCCTGTAATCCCAGCACTTTGGGAGGCCGAGGTGGGTAGATCACAAGGTCGAGAGATCGAGACCAACCTGGTCAACATGGTGAAACCCCGTCTCTACTAAAAATACAAAAAAATTAGCTGGGCATGGTGGTGCGTGCCTATAATCCCAGCTACTGAGGAAGCTGAGGCAGGAGAATTGCCTGAACCCAGGAGGTGGAGGTTGCGGTGAGCTGAGATCGCGCCATTGCACTCCAGCCTGGGTAACAAGAGCGAAACTCCGTCTCAAAAATAAAAAAAAAATCATTGTTAAGCTGCGTATAACTGTATTTTTTCTTTTGTCTCTTGTGCTTTTGGTGTCACATGTGAGAAATTATAGTCTTACTCAAAGTCATAAAGATTCACTCTTGTTTTTTCTCCTAAGAGTTTTATAGTTTTAGCTCTTACATTTAGGTCTATGACCTATTGTTTGTTAATTATCATAGAGTTGTTTCTCAGAATCTGTTTGGGATTGGTTCCAGGATGGCTTGCAGATACTTAGATGTGTGAATGCTCAAGTTCCTGATATAAAATGGCATAGTATTTGAACATTGAATATGACCTAGTACATTCTCCCATATACTTTAAGTCATTTCCAGATTATTTATAATGGCTAATACAATGCAAATGGTATATAAATAGTTGTTACACTGTATTTTAAAAATATGCATTATTTTTATTGCTGTATTCTTATTTTTTCTGAATATTTTCAATCTACAGTTGGTTGAATCCACAGATGTGAAACCTGTGGAGACAAAACTGGATAGGGAGTGAAGCCAGGGTCCAGCTTCATTCTTTTGCATTCCTTTTGCATGTTGATCCAGTACTGTTTGTTGAAAAGACTATATTCTTTCTCCATTGAATGGTCTTGGCACCCTTGTCAAGAATCGTATGGTTATCTTTTAACTTTTGACTTGGCTGCTTTACCAAATTCCCTTTTTAAAATTTTTTATTATGAAAATTTTCAAATGTATGGAGAAGTAGAAAGAGGCTAGTATAATAAACACCCAACTCACATGGTATCTTGATTTAGTAATTAATATTTTGACAGATTTGCTTCATACACACATATATACATCTAAGTACCTTAACATTTCTGACACATAATGTTCCACACTAAAATACTTCAGTGTGTTATCTTTAAGAATTAAGGAGATGTTTAATTCCAATACTATTAACACATGTAACAAAACTGTCAATAATTCTCAAATATCATCTAAAATATCTACTCCACACTAAAATTTTCCCTATTACCTTACAAAATGGTATTTTTTAAGCTCTTTTATTGAAGCCAGAATCTAGTCAAAGACCATTGTATTTGGTTGTGATGTATCTTATGTTATCTGGAATGGCAGACAACCCCACCTCCTTCCCTTCTCCCTAATAAATTTGACCTAAAAAACAGACAGGTGTTTTATCCTGTAGCATTTCCTACCTTCTGAATTTGCCTCATTGCATCTCGATGTCATTTACCGTATTTCTTTATCTTCTGTATTTCACATAACCTGGATGTTAGATTTAAAGGACTGATAAGATTCTAGTTAAATATATTTGGCAAGAATACTTTATAGATGTTGCTATGTATTTTATATTGCATCAGGGGCATGTAAAGTCTGGTTGCCTCATTCTTGGTTTGCTGAAATTGAGCACTTGGCTAAGAAGCTGATGACCTAATCATTCCTCGATGAAGTTTTTTTGTTGTTTTGCTTTTCCCTTGAACAAGTAATATGTGGGTGGATATCAAGTAAAATCACTATTATTATTTTTTTGATCCTCAAAGTGTATCTATCTTAACTTTGGCCAGTGGCAACTCTCAAGTTGGTTCCTTTGTCCTTTTGTTACAGTCCCATTAGCATTTGAACGTTTCCTTGTATTTTAACACAAAATGGCTCAGGCTCCTTTTTATGACTTTCTTATCCCAGACCTGGAATCAGCCGTTTCTCAAGGAACTCTGATACCTGCCAATGGTGTTTACAGTCCATAATCTGTATGCTAGGACTTTTCAGTTGATTGTTTCAGAAATTACTCAATAAATAATTGATAAATAATGGTAGTTTTAATTCCCCTTTTCAAGTATCCGCAGCTTGTTTTTCTTTTTGTCTTTTAAATTTCTGAAATCATATTTCTGTAGTTCCTTATGCTGTTTCATACTTTTAATTGGCTGTGCATCTAGTGTTTAACTTCAAGTATGAAGTGGGATTTCAGTGAGATAATGGTCTTTATTATGTTAATGGTGTATCCTATTCTTAGATTGCTAACATTTATGAAATTACCTCCTTTGAATTATTGAAGTTGTAAATTACATTAATAGGATTTCAGTATTCTGATGCATTTCTGAACCCTGGTCAATTCATGGTGTATCATTCCTTTGTTCTACTGCTGATCTGCTGTGCTAGAATTTTACTTAAGATCATTTGTCCGGATGCCATATTGCTTTGGAGAAACATCAGATCCCTGCTTTTACTCACCTGGACCATGCCACATGCCATTACACTTCCAAGTGTCTGCCCTAGTAACTTCTAATTTCATATTTGAAACCACTGTTTCTTTGTCAAATCTTGTTACACATGGCATGTCTTTTCACACAGAAGTGATGGAACAGTTACCTGATACACTTTTTTTAAAATTAAACTTTTTATTTTAGAATGGTTTTTAATTTACAGAAAGGTTCCAAGAATAGTAGAGAATTCCTATATATTTCATAGCCAGGGTCTCCTGCTGTAAACATCTTAAAATATACTGTGATGTGTTTGTCACAGCTAGTGAATTAATATTGATACTGAATCAATATTGAATTTATTGTTATTAACATCTCTACTTTGTTCAGATTTTCTTATTTTTTTTTCTAATACCTCTTTTCTGTTCAAGAATCCCATCCAGTTTACTACATTATGTTTAGTCATCATAACTTAGGTTTCTCTTGGGTGTGATGTTTCTCAGACTTGTTTTTAATGACCTTAACAGTTTTGAGAAGTACTAGTTGTATATTTTATAGAATGTCTTTCAACTTGTTTTGGGGAGAAAAATCCCAGAAATAAAAAATGCCATTCTCATCACATTATATCAGGAGTATAGGCTAATAAGATTATTTGTTTTGTTTGTTTGTTTGAGACGGGATCTCATTCTGTCATTTAGGCTGGAGTGCAGTGGCACAATCATGGCTCACTGCAGCCTCAACCTTCCTAGGCTCTAGTTATTGATCCTCCCACCTTCACCTTGCCAGTAGCTGGGACTACAAGCACAAGCCACCAAAGCCAGCTAAGTTTTGTATTTTTTGTAGAGACGAGGTTTTGCTATGTTGCCAGGGCTGGTCTCAAACTCCTGGGCTCAAGTGATCCTCCCACTTTAGTCTTCCCAAGTGCTGGGATTACAGGCAGTGAGCCACTGCGCCGGCCATGATTTGTCAGTGATGATGGTAATCTTGATCACCTGGCTGAGGTAGTATTTGTCCATTTTCTTCACCACAAAATTATACTTCCTCCCCTCCTTTCCATACCATACTCTTCAGAAGAAAGTTACTATGCAGAGCCCATACTTAAGGATCAGGAGGTATGCTCCACTTTGAAGTGTGACATAAATTATTTACAGTCCTCTTATATGGCAAATTTCTTCATTCTCACCTATTTATTTAATCATTTATGTCAGTATGGACTCATGAACATTTATTTTATACTCTGTGTTATAATCTAATAAAAGGTTATTTGTTTGCCTAAATTGTTTTGAGTTTAGCCATTGAGAACTTTTTCCACTGGTTCTTCTGTTCCTTTGCCATACCCCCATCATGTTTTTTTAAGCACTTCAAAATGTTCTTTCCCTGTCGCATTCCTAGAATCAGCATTTCTCCGAGGAACCCTGACCCATGTGCTTTTTTGATTTGTCTAGAAGGTGACAGCTACCTCTTCGAGGGGCCTCCTGGGACCCTCAAAATACTAACTTTTGTACTCTGTGTAGCCTGTATTTTAAGGCAGAACATTTGAAGTATGCTGCCAAAATATGTTGAAAATCTATGCAGTCATTTTTACATTATGTACTAGCAAATAATCTATAATTTCTGGAATTTTCCATTTTCTTCAGTGATATTGCTGTTTGATTTGTAGTTGTCTTTCTTTGCTAGGTTTCAGAATCAGGGTTGTACCATCTTTAAAAAAAATTTTTTTAAATATAATTTTATTTTTTGAGACAGGGTCTTGCTCTGTTGCCCAGGCTAGAGTACAGTGGTGCAGTCTTGGCTCAGTGCAATCTCCATCTCCCTGGGTTCAAGTGATTCTCCTGCTTCAGCCTCCCAAGTAGCTGGGATTATAGTCATGCTCCACTACACCTGACTAGTTTTTGTATTTTTAGTAGAGATAGGGTTTCACCATGTTGGCCAGGCTGGTCTCGAACTCCTGTCCTCAAGTGATCTGCCTACCTTGGCTTCTCAAAGTTCTGGGATTACAGGCATGAGCCACCGCATCTGGCCTGTACCATCTTTATGAAGTGAATTATGAAGCTTCCCAACCTTTTTTAATTTTATAGAACAGTTGAAATATTACAACAATATACTTAAGTTCTTCGATTGAAGCTATTTTTAAATCACAGATAGTAAATGTTTACTGTATAAAATTTCAAAAATCCCAATAACAGAAAAAAGAACAGAAAGTTCAGCCATAATTCTGTCATTCCAGATTCATATTTTTAAGAACATATTAAATGTTGCCTATTTTTCATAATAATGGTAACAATCACAACCAACAGTTGTTGAGCTCTGTTGTGTGTTGAAAAATCTCTGAACTGAGAGTCAGAAAACCTAGATCCTAATTCATGTTACTCACCTCACATTTTGTGGGCCTGTCTTCAATCGTAGAATTGACATCAGATGTCCCTACTGGTTCTAAGTTTGCTTATTTTATTTTGCACAAAAATAATCTCATTGCTTTATATGAAGGACGGCACCAGATCTCACTTCTTAAATCACACTTTTCCTCTAGTCCTCTGTGCCTCATGCTAGCCTGTGATACCTTCATCGCTCCCTTGTACCCCTTCTGCTGACTTGTGTCTGCCTGCTAGACTCTGCACTCCACCTGCTGGCTGTTGAGGCTCAATGGTGGTGTCTCAGATGTGCCGTGTACAGCTAGTGCTCGATTTACGACCACGGTCGGGATGCGGAATGGTCGTAACACGATTTGGTCGTAAGTTGAGTAGGCTGTGTGTACAGTTGAAATGGTGCACGCAGAGATGGTAGTGCTGCCGGAAGCTGGTCCGCACTGTCGTACGCCCAGCTGGGCAACGTTTGCGCTGCCAGACGCGGAGCAGTCGTGGCTAGCGATTGTGGTCGTAAAGTCGGATCGTAGGTTGCGTGGGTTGTAAGTCGATTAATACCTGTAGTTTAAAGGTAAACATAGGTTAAACAGATGGCCTAAAGCACATGCAGTCCAGCATGGTTAAAGCAATATTGTGAAAGTAGACAACTGTTAAAAACTATTATTGGACATATTCAAATTTTTAATTCACAAAAAATTTTGATAGTCATAAAAGTAGTTTAGGATTAAAAGCAACATATTTATGTATAACTTCAAAAGTGTCTCTTTTATTAATCTCATTTCTGACAAAAATTCTGGAATTAAGTGTTCCTGAGGAAACTGAGTCTTGGGGAGATAAAATGATTTGTATGAGGTAACATATTAAATGGCAAATCTACAAATCAAACCAATTCTTGTCTTATATGTAATACCAGCATTCTTTAACTAACCACATCATACTTGCATATAGAGAAAATATTTCACAAGTTTAGACATTTCCCAATTTATGTAGCTCCTTTTGTGTTAAAATATAGGCATTTAAATATATGTGTGTGTGTGTGTGTGTGTGTGTGTGTATAACCAAAACCTCCTTTGATTTGAAATGTCAGCATTATTTCGGGGATAATGTTAATAGTATTATATTGATTCTTTGAAATGTATCAATTGAGGGCAAAATATCTAAGTATTTTGAATTTTGATAAAAGACAGTGAATGCCACTCAGCCTTTGAAGTATGAGCCCAGGTTAAAGACTACGATGTTGCAATGCCTTTGAGTGCTACCAGGTGGCGTGAGTGCACCACACAACTGTATCTGAAATATTTATTATTTTTGGCATAAACTTTGTATAGTTTCTGAACCTTAAACTGTTAATGGAGTTTTAAATGAATGTGAATTTGAGCTTACATTACATTATAGTAATGATCAGCATTACTTCCTCTTTTTGGACAACTTATATAAAAAGCTAGAATACTTAAGTTTTTGAAACTTTTAAATTCATTGTTAAGCATTATTATGATTTCATTGAAGGGTGTTTTAAAAGGCAAGATCAGGACATTCTCACTATCCTAATGTAAAAACGAATCATTTTTCTCTCCTTACTCCTTCTGTATACATGCATATGTACATATATTTGTATATTCATAATCATAATAAAGGTATATTTTATTTTTTGTAAAAAATTCTTCATATTGTTTTTAATCAGAGTATAAAATGGCTTATTTTACCTATCAAGTCAGTAACCTGGTAGTTGATGTGTTCTCTTTCTAGAAAACTGGTGATTCACATTGTCTAACAACATGTAAACATTTTATTGGATTGAGAGTGAATATTCAGTATTCATATTACTTGAGTTCTTTTTTTTCTTTTCTTTTTTTTTTTTTTTTTTTTTTGATGGAGTCTCATGGCGCGATCTGGGCTCACTGCATCCTCTGCCTTCTGGGTTCAAGAGATTCTCCTGCCTTAGCCTCCCAAAGCAGCTGGGACTACAGGTGCCTACCACCATACCCAGCTAATTTTTGTATTTTTAGTAGAAATGGGGTTTCACCATGTTGGCCAGGCAGGATGGTCTCAGATCTCTTGACCTCATGTTCCACCCGCCTCAGCCTCCCAAAGGGCTGGGATTACAGGCATGAGGAGTTCTTTTTAAGAGTACATTTATAGCCGGGCGCGGTGGCTCAAGCCTGTAATCCCAGCACTTTGGGAGGCTGAGGCGGGTGGATCACAAGGTCGAGAGATCGAGACCAACCTGGTCAACATGGTGAAACCCCGTCTCTACTAAAAATACAAAAAATTAGCTGGGCATGGTGGCACGTGCCTGTAATCCCAGCTACTCAGGAGGCTAAGGCAGGAGAATTGCCTGAACCCAGGAGGCGGAGGTTGCGGTGAGCCGAGATCGCGCCATTGCACTCCAGCCTGGGTAACGAGTGAAACTCCGTCTCAAAAAAAAAAAAAAAAAAAGAGTACATTTATATTTATCTACTTTCTCTAGTTCAAAAACGAAATACAAATACAAAAATTCAAGGTGCTTTAAAAAAACAATATATCCTCCCTTTTGAAAATTTATGTGTTCACTTAGCAAATACTTGTTGCATGCATTTTAAGAGTTAGGCCAGTGCCAAGAAGGAGATAGACATCATTCTTGCTCTCAAGGGTTTCAATTCAGTGGGGGAAAAAAATGGGAAAATAGATAGATTACTATACTATGAAGTCTTGAGGGAAGTGTAGGATTATTGAAGCTACAGAAAACCAAATGGATTTTAAAATTCTATTTAGCTGTTTTTCTTCTTCAGATAGTTACAGCTCTTTTTTATTCTTAATACTCTCCATGGAAGAATAATCTATACCTTATTTAATTGAATTCTGGTGTCTCACCTAACCTATCTTCTTGTATCAAACATATTCATCTCTAGACACCTTTAGTCCATGCCCTTATTCTCTGCAAATCAAAAAGTATATTCATTTGGTGTAGCACTTCCCAGTATATGTCTAAGGAAGACTAGTGTTGTTAACTGTCCCTTGAAAAGTGGAATCTGAGGTGAAATAAATTTGAGAATCATTACATATCAACACTGCATTTTGAAATTTCAAGATGCTTATTAGTATATTATCTGTTCTAAGAAATACTACCTTAAAAAAAAATTGACCTCAGCATTTCCTAAACATTTTCAACAGAAAGAGCCTTTTAAAAAAATTTTTCTTAACCTATGGGACTAGTGTTAACATTTCGAGAAACATTGAGCTAAATTTTTTCAAGTGTTTTGATCCTTCTCTGGTACTGTATTCCAGCTTCCATGAGATGTCTGTAGCTTTTTTAAAAAAGCTTGTTGCGGTGATACAAGTCTCATAATTGCATGGTAGAACTTGCTGTAATGATACAAGTCTCATAATTACATGACAGAAATTTCTTAAAGCCCTTATGTTTTATCTATTTATTTCTATATTCCAACTTTACTAACACTAATTGAGTTTAATTCTATTAGTGCTGCTCATAAGCACCATAATTTAATTTATTTAGCCGACATGTCATTAGTTCTTTCAGTGAAGACTCTCATGGCCAGAACTTTCCAAGAACTTCAAACAGTATGTTCCCTTTCCCCCTACTTTTTTTCTTTCCATGAGTAAGATCAGGGTTTATAATGTGTCCCAACGGCTTGCTCTGTATAGCTCCTTTTTAGTGGATTGAATGTTAATAGGAATAACATTGCTACTTTTTTTTTCACTGAACAAAATATATGAAATTATTTTCTCTAATAAGTTTTCTTATTTTTAAGGTAAAGCTTTCCAGTTTGAATTTAGATGACCACGCAAAGAAGAAATTAATTAAGCTTGTAGGAGAGCGATACTGCAAGACCACCGACGTGCTTACCATCAAAACAGATAGGTAAGGGGAAAACTGCTCGGCCGACTAGTCACATGCGTTTCTTTATTGTCCTCCAGTTCCTTTGCAGTCCTTTTTAAAGAAATTATATTGAAGATGGGGGAGAGGATAGCCTTTTCTTACTAAGCTGAGTTCTCTAATTCATATTTTTAATATCCTCACACTAGCCTACTATTGCTGTGATCTTTATGCAGAGGCATGCTTAGCTAATTTAATGTTATTTTTAACCTTGATTTTAATATATCCATGTATATAAGACTCAAGAGAGATACCAGAAGAAAAAAGTGTGATTTGCTAGTGATTAATGCTTAAACAGGCTTTTACACATTCAAATCATATAAAAATCTTATAGTTCAGAAGTATTATTAATGATCTATGTGGAAATTGGTCAAGGCACATTTCTAAATAGTCAAAATTTCAGAGCCAGGACAGATGCTTGTAAAGGCAGTATTAAATTTATAATATATGAATTTATAAATCGGGTCATTTTTATTTGAAGTAAAGAAAGGTTATTGGTGCGTTTTTACTAAATGGCTATTTTATTTTTAGTTTATTTTATTTTTATTTTTATTTTTATTTTAGTTATTATACTTTAGTTGTTTTTAATTTATGACAAAGTATAAAAGACCCACTTTTAGAGATAAATAAGTGGGTCGATCTGCTTTCTTCCTGCCCATCCCAGTTTGAAAGCATTTGGAGGTGTCAATATTGATTAGGTCTCAGGATTTGCAGCGGTGGGAAGAAGGAGCCTGACACTCATGCAGAGATTGCAGCAGTGTGGAGGCAGAAAAAGCTTGGGACCATGGTTTGTGATTATTAACATATGGGAGAAAGATTTGAAATACATTAGGAATAGTCCTTTTACTCTCTTTAGATAATGTTGGCTTTTTTTAGTTCATACAACTTAAAAAGATGCCTTTAAAATGCTGTTGTTTGAAATGCCGTGAGTATCCAACAATGCTGCCTTTTTGCCTTCTTTTTTTTTTTTTTTAAATTAACACAACACTTCAGTTTCCAGGCATTTTTTTTTTTCTTTAGCTACTTTTACAAGTGTTAGTGTGTGAATATTTTATGGTTAACAACTATTTAGAGTAGAGGACTTAAATGTAAGTACAGAGTAGGTAGTACAGTTGAAGTTATTTGTCGTATAATGGATTTCTTTGATATTTAAAGAAATTAGAAGTAATTGTATCCTTCTCTACATTGTTTTATTATCCTTAAAGCTTAGTGTGTCATCTCATGTATGTAGAAGTTTTACCTAGTTTTAGGTTATTAGTTCCATTTTCAATACAGCAGCAACAGCACAGCATTGTATAGTGTAACTCATTTTTAAAAGCACAGCTCTAGGAAAATCAAGATTAACATTTAGAGTAGCATCTATCATCTTTCTGTAGTTACTTATTTTTATTTATTTTTATTTATTTATTTATTTATTTTTTTGAGACGGAGTTTTGCTCTTGTTACCCAGGCTGGAGTGCAATGACGCGATCTCGGCTCACCGCAACCTCCACCTCCTGGGTTCAGGCAATTCTCCTGCCTCAGCCTCCTGAGTAGCTGGGATTACAGGCACGCGCCACCACACCCAGCTAGTTTTTTTTTTTGTATTTTTAGTAGAGACGGGGTTTCACCATGTTGACCAGGATGGTCTCGATCTCTCGACCTCGTGATCCACCTGCCTCGGCCTCCCAAAGTGCTGGGATTACAGGCTTGAGCCACCGCGCCCGGCACTTATTTTTATTTTTTATTTTTAAATTTTTTTAGAGATGGAGTCTCACTCTGTCACCTAGGCTGGAGGTCAGTTGCACAGTCATAGCTCACTGAAGCCTTGAATTCCTGGGCTTATGCAGTCTCCTGCCTCAGTTTCCCAAGTAGCTAGGACTACAGGTGTGTACCACCATGCCTGGCTAAGTTTTTACTTTTTGTAGAAACAGGGTTTTGCTGTGCTGACCAAGCTGGTGTCAAACTCTGCCCTCAAACAACCCTCCCACTTTACCCTCTGGGATTACAATAAGCTACCATGCCCAGCCCTATATTTACTTTTTAGGTGAGCTCATCAGATATGTTTATGTTATCTGGCAGATTCTTGGCACGAGATGGTGAAGAGAACTTGTATTGAACACAATGATAGTAAAAGTAGTGAGCCAGGCGCTGTGGCTCACACCTGTAATCTCAGCACTTTGGGAGGCCGAGGCAGGTGGATCACCTGAGGTCGGGAGTTGGAGAACAGCCTGACCAGCATGGAGAAACTCTGTCTGTACTAAAAATAGAAAAATTAACCAGGTGTGGTGGCACATACCTGTAATCCCAGCCACTTGGGAGGTTGAGACAGGAGAATCACTTAAACCCGGGAGGCTGAGGTTGCGGTGAGCCCAGATGGCACCATTGGCCCACCAGTCTGGGCAACAAGAGTGATACTCCATCTCAAAAGCAGTGTGGTGGGGGGAGTGTAAAGCTATTATTGTATACATTGTAACTCCATTACTAATGAAAACAAAGAGATACTCGTAATTAAGTTAAAATAACACCAGTATTTAGCTTCTTCAAGTAATGAACTACAAAGACTGTTTTTCTTCCAAAAACAGTTTTCCTAAAAGCAGAGAAGGAATACCTGAAAACATTATCTTCTGTATTTAGTATATTGTGTATTTTGCAAATCATTCTATATACTGAGTTTTTAGAATTTTCACTTCTCCTTCTTTCTCCTTAATAGGTGTCCTTTAAAGAGGCAGAATTATGATTATGCAATGTATCTACTAACAGTGTTATACCATGAGTCTTGGGTAAGTGTGTGTGCATAGTTAATGATTTTGTCAGTGTAATTTAGATGATGTTAACCTTTGAAAATGCTGTGTGGCAAATACTCAATTGAGTATTTTATGAACTACTAAATAATCTAAGTCTTTATGAAATGTCATAGGTAGCTTCTACTGATTTTAAAAGTGAAGATCTTGAAATAGATTATTCAGTTCATCTCAGGACCGTGCTGAAATCATATTCATAAAATGCCTTGAAACTTTAGAGTTTTTGACTTTGTTTTTTTGTTTGACTTTGGGTGAAAGTTGTCAGCTATAAAGAGAATAATAATTATCTGTATAATTTGAGAATTTACAATTCATCCTCTTTTTAAATAAACTGCAGAACAAAACTTTATAGAAAGGTATTTTATGTTTATTGAAATTTTTAGTTAACATGTAACATTTTGTGTGAACATTTGACTCTTGTACATTAGGGAGAGCTAAGGCAATTAATTATGGCTTGAGTATTCCTTATCCAAAATGCTTGGGATCAGAAGTGTTTCAGATTTTAGATTTTTTCAGGTTTTGGAATATTTGCATATGTATAATGAGATATCTTGGGGATGGGACCCATGTTTAAACAGGAAATTCACTTATGTTTCATATATACTTTTTACACATAACCTAAAGGTAATTTTATACAATATTTTCAATAATTGTGTGCATGAAACAAAATTTTGACTGTACTCCATCACATGAGATTGGGTGCAAATTTTCCGTTTGTGGAGTCATATCAGTGTTCAAAAAGTTTTGGATTTTCAAGCATTTCCGATTTTGGATTTTCAGATTAGTAATGCTAAACCTGTGTTTAAATAATATTAAAAATAATCGAGTCTGAACTTACAGAGTTTTCATATAAGTATGTACATTTATAAGGAAGATTTTGCTATGCTTGAGCAACAGCTCATCTGATTTGAAGTTGGTAGCCAGTATGTTTAGGTAACTTACAGTTTGAAATATTAATTTTTAAAGTGAAAATAATTTTAGCTATGCATTTAAATTAAATTTTTTTGTGCCTTACCCAACATGGGGCACTCAATAGCATTTCATACTAGGAAAATTCAAAGTAATAATGATAGCTGAAGAAGGGGGTCATGCTCTTTAGAAAGGTCATGCTCTTTCATGTCAGTGTCTATAGAAACAGTGAAGAAAAGGAAAATGAAGTAAAGAAAAATCTAAAACATAAAAGATTTCATATGAAAGAGGGCTTACATTTGTTTTTAATGACTTAGAGATATAGCAAGATAGAAACAATAGTAAGAGACAGACTTCAATTCTGTGAGAACTTTTTTTTTTTTTTTTTGAGACAGTCTCGGTCTATCACCCAGGTTGGAGTGCAGTGGCACCACCTCAGCTCACTGCAGCTTTCACTTTCTGGGTTCACGGGGTTACGGACGTGTGCCATAACACCGAACTCTTTTTGTTTTTTGTATTTTTAGTAGAGGATTTCACCATGCTGCCCAGGCTGGTCTCAAACTCATGGCCTCGAGTGATCTTCCTGCCTCAGACTCCCAGAGGAGAACTTAAAAAACAACAAAAAAAATGGGTCTCACTCCGTCGCCCAAATCGGAGTGCAGTGATGCGATGTTGGCTCACGTCAACCTCCATCTCCCAGGCTCAAGCAATTCTGCCTCAGCCTCCCAAGTAGCTGGGATTATAGGCACGCACCACTACTGCCTGGCTAATTTTTGCGTTTGTAGTAGAGACAAGATTTTGCCATGTTGGCCAGGCCGGTCTTGAACTCCTGACCTCAAGAGATCCACCTGAGTTGGCCTCCCAAAATGCTAGGATTACAGGCGTGAGCTACCACGCCCAGCCCCCCCAAAGGGAAACTTTCTAAAAGAGCCATCAGAAGATGCAGTGGACTACTTTGATAGGTAGAAAACATTCCATCCAGTACTCACCTGGTGAAGATAGGCAAAAAAAACCCCAAAACAAACCAAAAAAACCATATTCCTTGAATAGGTAAATCCTATGGCCTTTGAAACCTCCTTTCAGCCCTGAGTTACTGTGATTCTGTGAATACATGCTGCTGTTTTCGAAACTGCTCATGGCTTTTCCTTTATATTAAGATAAAAGAGTTTCAACACCAGAGGATGAATGGAAAGTGAAAGAAAAAAATTTTGTTGTGAGATTAGTAAAAGACAAAAAGTTAGCCGGTAAGCTCTTTTCCTTTTTACAGTATTTCTATTATCACAGTTTATCTGGATTTTCTAGTTCCTGGCTTCAGGAGCAACTTCAGAATAGCAGTTAATCTCTCTTTCCTGCACAATTGATTTTAGGAATGTCGTTGGCTTAAGATAATTAAGTTTCCTTTTGAACCAGCAACATGGCTGAATTAGCTACAGCTTTATGGCTGCTGCTGAAAGAGTTAATAATGAACAAGAAATACAGCCAGTTTTGACTCTTATTTTGCAAACATCTTATGAAATGAATTTGCCCAGAAGGAAATGATAGGTATAAATTCAATGGAAGTTGATTTATGGGATTCTTTCTGTGGTTCTGTGACATAGAATCCAAACAGGGTTGCATTCTGGATTCACACAGAAGCCTTTGGTCTTTAATGCTCGTTACTTTGATGCCAGGATAAGTAGCCACATACAACTGTCCAAACAGGTATACTTGAAGACTTCCTATATTAACATTGGTTCTTGGTCCTTTCTAAACAAGTACCGTCAGTGAAGAAGCTTTTTAATACAGATGAGCCATGAGATTTTGTGGAGCTGCTACAACAGAATTTCTACTGAATTGAAATATATTTTCTGTTACCAACATGGAATTCATACTTGAAATTGATGTTATCGCCCGTTTTTTAATCAAATAGTTAGAGAGCCTCTTTTTAATCCATTGCTTGATTTGGTATAAGTTAGCTTCTGAGCGTTTAATACACGAATATATACTTCTCTTGGTTTTTTGTTTTGTTTTGTTTTGTTTTTTAGAGAGAGGGTCTTGCTTTGTTGCCCAGGCCAGAGTGCAGTGATACGATCATGGCTCACTGCAGCCTCCCAGGTTCAAGTGACCCTTCCATCTCAGCCTCCTCAGTAGCTGGGACTACAGGTGCACGCTACCACGCCCAGCTAATTGTATTTTTTTGTAGAGACAGGATTTTTACTGTGTTGCTCAGGTTGGTGTCGAATTCCTGGGCTGGAGCAATCCACCTGCCTTGCCTCCCAGAGTGTTGTGATTACAGACATGAGCCACTGCACCCTGCCTTCCCTTGGCTTTTTAAGCTTCCCCTAGAGCTTACCTCAAGTAACACTAAGGGGAAAGTAGCTGGTACTTTTATGTAGCTTGTAGTACTGAAATTCCTCTGGAGAAGTGATCATCTAGACTCCAGTAGAAGGATATGATTGTTGTATACTATTCAAAACAGTTTAATTATAGAAGTGTCAAAGTAGACTTCAGTAAGCATAGACATCACAAAGCATAAAAGCTTAATAATACCTCAAAGAACAATTATTTCGGTGCTGGGAGGGTGATAAGAGACACAGAGTCACTGGACCATTCATTTATCCTTCAGCAGTTTAAAGAAGCAAGGAGGCCAGGTATGGTGGCTCACACCTGTAATCTCAGCCCTTTTGGGAGGCTGAGGCGGGTGGATTGCCCAACTCAGGAGTTCAAGACCAGCCTGGGCATCATGATGAAACCCTGTCTCTACCAAAAATACAAAAAATTAGCCGGGCATGGTGGCGGGCACCCGTACTCCCAGCTACTCAAGAGGTTGAGGCATGAGAATTGCTCGAACTCAGAAGTTGGAGGTTGCAGTGAGCCAAGATTGCACCATGGCACTCCAGTGTGGGCAACAGAGCAAGACGTTGTTTGTTCTTTTTTGCATTGAACAACTGTTTAGTTCTCGTGTACAAGATATAGTACTAGGTGCCACTACCAAAATGAATGACCTTCTGCCTCAGGTACCTTGATTTCTGGAAGGAAACTGTTGGTTATAGTAATAGTCTGTTGAGCTTAATGGAAGTAGGAACATAGTGCTGTGAGAGGCACAGACAAGGGTTAACTCTCCCTGAAAACTTCACAGGAATGCTGATAGGTTTTAGAAAATGAATAGGGGTACCCCGTACAGAGTGAGTGAAGTACTTTCTAGGCCTTGTGGGTTTAAAGAGCATGCATAAGTTTGGTGTAGCCAGGGTATAGGCCAAGAAAGGAGATGAGGCCAGCAGTAAGTCAGAGACAGGCTGTCAAACTTGTCATGGTGTTTATTTGCAAAATTTTGATTTGTAACCAGAGGGCAATATTGAGCTGATACAGTATTTTACTAGTTATTTGAAAAAGTACTTCTCACTGTTTTTGTTTTATTTGATTTTATTTGTGGGGCTTTTCTGTGTGTATGTGTTTTACTATACAATTTTAGAGGTTAATTTTTTCTTTGGAGACTGAGTTTTGCTTCATCACCCAAGTTGGAGTACAGTAGTAGCACAATCATAGTTCACTGCATGCAGCCTCTACCTCCAACGCTCAAATGATCCTCCCACCTCAGCCTCCCTAGTAGCTTAGACCACAGGCCAGCAAATGTCACCATGCAGAGCTAACTTTTTTATTTTTTTTGTGGAGATGAAGTCTGGCTATGTTGACTACACTGGTTCTCGAACTCCTGGGCTCAGGTGATCCTCCTGCCTCTGTCTCCCAAACTGCTGGAATTACAGGTATGAGCCACTGTACCTGGCCTCCTCTCACTGTTTCACTGTTCATGAAAGAGTAAACCATCCTGTGTCATATGTCAAGTGCACTTTCATTAAAAACGGCAAATATTGGCTGGGCACAGTGGCTCACGTCTGTAATCCCAGCACTTTGGGAGGCTGAGGCGAGTGGATCACCTGAGGTCAGGAGTTTGAGATCAGCCTGGCCAACGTGGTGAACCCTGTCTCTCTACTAAAAATACGGAAATTAGCCGGGTGTGGTGGTGGGCACCTATAATCTCAGCTACTTGGGAGGCTGAGGCAGGAGAATGACTTGAATCCAGGAGGCCGAGGTTGCAGTGAGCTGAGATTGCGCCACTGCACTCCAGCCTGGGAGACAAGAGCGAAACTCTGTCTCAAAATAAATAAATAAAATAAAAATGGCAAATGTTTATTGTCTATTTGCTTGGGGTTGCTGGATATGAAGGTTAATAAATTGTGGGAAAACCATCGTTTCCAGTTGAAGAATACTCTAGTGGGAGCAAGGAGGTGTAATAATAATTATTTAAAAAGTGTCAAGATTGTCTTAGTTTGAGCTGTTATAACAAATTACCGTAGATTGAGTGGCTTAAACAACAGAAATGTATTTTTCACAGTTCTAGAGGCTGGGGAGTTGATCAGGGCGCCAGCATGGTTGGATTGGGGTAAGGGCCCTCTTCCTAGTTTGCACACGACTGTCGTCTTACTGTGTTCTAACTTGGAGAACAGAGAGAGAGGAAGGAAGTTCTCTCCTGTATTCATCATATTGAGGGTTGGAATTCCAATATCTGAATTTGTTAGGGGGACACAAACACTTGGTTTGTAGCGAGGGTTGTATAATTTGCTGTTTCATTTATAATTCTTTTCTACTTATTTATTTCTTGTATATCTTTCAAGACCTTGACCTGCTTTGAGGCTGTTATTCTTTGTCTGACTCCTGCTTTGTCTAGATAGCAAGTTATTATGTCTTATTTTATTTTCTATGCTGGTCCCTAGAACAACCTGACTGCAGCTAGTTGTCTTAGTCACTGATTGTTCCATTTATGTTTTGTTTTTCTAACTTTAGGACCTCATTAGCAGGGTTCTGACCTATTGTGCTTTGTACTTCAAAGTGTCTAGGTCAGGCGTCCCCAAACTTTTTACACAGGGGGCCAGTTCACTGTCCCTCAGACCGTTGGAGGGCCGCCACATACTGTGCTCCTCTCAGTGACCACCAATGAAAGAAATGCCTCTTCCTGAAGTGCGGCGGGGGGGCCGGATAAATGGCCTCAGGGGGCCGCATGCCGCCGGTGGGCTGTAGTTTGGGGACGCCTGGTCTAGGTCAGTGCTAGGTAAGAATACTAAATGATGAATAACAGCTATTGAGGCTGGGCATGGTGGCTCACGTCTGTAATCCCGGCAGTTTGGGAGGCTGAAGCAGGCGGATCATTTGAGGCCTGGAGTTTAAGACCAGCCTGGCCAACACAGCATCTCTACTAAAAATACAAAAAAAATATTAGCCAGGCATGGTGGCTCATGCCTGTACTTCTAGCTGCTCAGGATGCTGAGGGACAAGAATCTCGTGAGCCCAGGAGGCGGAGGTTGCAGTGAACTGAGATCACACCGCTGCACTCCAGCCTGGGCAACCAAGTAAGACTCCATCTTGAAAACAAAAAAACAAATAACAGCTATGGAAACATTGCCTATTCTTCTGAATTTCCATAAATAGACTTTTGAAGTAGGTTTTCAACTCTACATATGGTGCCAAAAAAAATTTACAATAGTTTGAGATAATTTGCGTGAATGTATGATTTGGATTATGTATTTATAAGATTTTTCATTTGATTTTTTAAGTATTTTTAAAAGTATTCAAATTCTACATTAATTTGTAAGTTCTCTACAAATACTTGCTTCTGTGAGTTTAGTTCATGATGCAGATTTACAGTTGACAATGTTAATAGAATCTATATACTAAAATTGGCTCCTCCTGGCAAGATGCATCTCTTTAACATGAAATGTATGTTTTTATTTTACACTTTATGCATAAACTTACTAATATTATGGTGTTGATTAAAGAAAAGCAACTGGCTAGGCACAGTGGCTCATGCTTTTAATCCTGGCACTTTGGGAGGCCGAGGTGGGCGGTTCATGAGGTCAGGAGATTGAAACCCCGTCTCTACTAAAAATAAAAAAAATTAGCCGGACATGGTGGCACGTGCTTGTAGCCCACTTACTCAGAAAACTGAGGCAGGAGAATCACTTGAACCTAGGAGGTGGAGGTTGCAGTGAACCAAGATCACACCACTGTGCTCCAGCCTGGGCACAGAGGGAGACTGTCTGAAAAAGAAAAAAGAAAAACAATAACTACACACATGCATTGAACGCCCCTGAGCCTGAGCATTAGTGGTTGACCAGTAATGGTAAAGAGTGACTACATGCCACAGTTTTACTTGATTTCAAACAAATACATCTGGCCTTTGTTCTAAAAAGTGATGTTGCTCTGAGAGTTAACTTGGTCTCTGTCTCTGACTTTGTGTCTTTAACTCTGTGTTGCTTCAATTATCACTTTGCATTAACACAAAAAGGACAACAAAAAGGGGGTAAAATCGTTGTTCCATTTCCCCTGCAAAACCCAGAGCGAGGCAGAGTCTTGCTTAGTTGCAAGACTCTGATATATATATAGATATCTATCTATCTATCTATATATATATATATATATATTTTTTTTTTTAACACAAAGCATTTAGTGGAGCCATCCATTTAAAATTAGGGCTAACTTTGAAGATCAGGAATCAAACAGCTTATCTTATTATAGCCTTTTTGTTTTATATGCTGAGAAATTAAGATTTAGAGGAAAGGTCAGGTACTTTGCCCAAGGTTACAGAGCTTTTTAGTGGAGGAACTCAGACCTGGACTGCAGCTTCAGCATTTCATATATTTTCCATGGTATCATATTATTTAGTTTTATTCAACTTTGACTTTCAAAATGTTACGAAATAAGAGGTGAAATCAAATCTGACTTTAACTGCTGTTTACTCTCTTTTCAGATTGAACAGTTGACTAATTAAAAATTCATCTCCCTAACCTGTTTTCAGCTGGGGGTTTTATCAGTGCCACTTGGGAAGCTTTTAAAATTACAGATGCTTGGGCCCTGCAGAATCAGAAACGCTAGGAGTGAGACCCAGGTGTATACACTTTTAAAAGCTCCACAGGTGATTCTGGTGCTGAGAGCTGATTGTGAACAATTTCTCCAGTCTTCTAGTGTTGTAAATAAGGAAAATGATTAGATTGGCTTGTCTTTTTTAAGGCAGTTTTGTACATGTAGTTTGAGTATCCCTAATTTGAAAATCTGGTATCTGAAATCCTCCAAAATCTGCAACTTTTTGAGCACCAACATGATGCTCAAAAGAGCATTTCACATTTCGGATTAAGAATACTCAACCAGTCAGTATAATGCAAATATTCTAAAATCCTTTAAAAAAACGAAATCTGAAACACTTCTGGTCCTAAGCATTTTGGATAAGGGATACTCAACCTGTTTCTAATATCAGAACTTGAGGGCAAGGAGTGGTAATTAGAATGAAAGGGGCAGGCAAGAAAATGGAGGGATTTTTCTGTTGTACTTAAGTAGGAATTTAGACTTGATGTGATAGACTAGAGGCGGTGTTCTACATCCTTAGTGGGGTGGTGCTACACAGGTGAAAGACTCATACCTCTGCCTGCAGGCAGGACTTCGTTTTATTGTGTATTTAAAAGACCTTTAAGAAAAGCTCACGTTCTTCTTCCCGCACCCAGTGTCTGAAGTCATAAATTTGAGAGTTACACTGTTTTCTTCCTTCTCTCATGATGCTTAATAAGTTACCAAGTCTTTCAGTTTTTGCTTTTAAATATTGGTTAAAATGGTTTCCCCCTCTTTATCCCTACCACTACACTCTACTAAGTTCTCATCATCATTTACCTGAAAGCTACAATAGGCTTCTAATTTATTTCCCTGTCTCATCTACCTTCTATATTACTGATAGAGTAATTGTTCAAAAAACAAATCTCTAGTACCATATTCCTTTACAGAATCCTTCAGTGGTTTCCCATTACTTAGGATAAAGTCTGGACTCTTTAGCATGTCATTCACAGCAATTTACCACCTCATTACCAGCACTCAGGAAATATACATTATATAGCATATACCTTAGCCATAATGAACATAATATGTTCTTTCATAACTTTGCATATGTTACTCTCTCTTATGCTTATAATTCTTTTTTCAAATTGATCAGCCTTGCAAATTCATATGAATCTTTTAATACACATCAAATGTAACGTCTCTGTTTCCTGCCCATTCCCTTTTCCCTCCTCCGGTTAGCATTCCTTTTATTACTTTTCTGGTAATTGCCTGTATACAAGTCTGCTCACCCCATTAGACTGTGAGATCACTGAGGACAAGGACTCTATATTCATTCATCTTCGTATTTCCAGCATCTAGTACAGTGTCTGGCAAATTTACATTCAGCAAATTTTTAAAAAACCGATCTAAATTAATTCCTCGACATAGTTAAAAATTTAGCTTTGGTATCTGAAAGAATTGACAGTAATTCTTTTTTCACTTTTATGAATATTTGCCTCTTCATGTTTTTTATGATTTTCAAATTGCTTGGGATTTTTATAAATGGTTAAACTGTTTTCTCTCATACAGCACAAGGCCTTACTTGTAATCATGAGAAGTGGAATATTACTATGATTCATGTCCTAGGCAAAGAGAGTTGTAAATAAGAAGGTAGGAGGTGACAGGCTGTGTGTTCAGTGGAGCAGATATTTCTTTGCCTTCTGTTATATCAGAATTTAACTGAGTCTTGCATGAATTAGCTATTATGTTTTTCATTGTATTAAATTTATACTTATAAGGAAAAAAAGATGATAGGTTCAAATTATGTTATATTTTTTGTTAATCTTTTTAATCGTACCTCGAGGTTCCTTAGAACATGTTGTTCTAACATTAACAAGCAGTATGGTTTTGGGCAAATTATTCAGTTGCTCTGGGCTTTAGCTTCCTGATCTGTAAAACAGATGATGATAATACTAACTCCTATGTTTGTTGTGAGAATTAAATGAGTTAATACATGTAAGGCAGTTAGAATAGTGCCTGGCATGTAGTGAGTATTCCAACAGCTGTTCAGCCTCAGCCCATGCCACTTCCTTCCCATTGGCCTTCATTTATTTCCTCGATTGTGTTAAGCCCTTTCCAGCTTCAAGGCCTTTGTGGATGCATCTCCTCTACTGGGATCACAATAGTCATCTGACTGGCTCATAGTTGACTCTTCAAGTCTCTCATTAGACTGAACGTTCCCGGAGAACACTGTGCCTGGCAGAGTAGTTGTACAATAAATATTTATTGAATTAATGAAAAAATGAATAATCGAGCCAACTGGAAAAGAGAACAGGATCACATGGAATGGAAAGTTGCTTCTTCAGGGGTTGGGGTCAGAGCAGATTCTCTTATTGCAGGCAGGAAGGAAAAGAAAAGGTGTGTGTATTATATATACTTATAAATTAAATGGTGAAATTGTAAATATTTAATGGTGAAAGAATTCAAATAGGAGTTGACAGATTCTTTGCCTAAGTTATGATCAATTTGAGTTTAAAATGGTATTTTTAATTGCCCCAGTTATTTTAATATGCTGTTGTTTGTGCTTTAAAATTAATATATTCCAACCACCCTTCAATAAAAGAAATTTTTTTTGTGTGACAGGGTCTGACCCTATCACCCAGCCTGGAGGGCAGTTTTATTATTTTTTCTGTTATTCTTTTTATCATGCTTCGAGGTTCCTTAGAACATGTTGTTCTGACACTAACAAGCAGTGTGGTTTTGGGCAAATTATTCAATTGCTGGGCTTCAGCTTCCTGATCTGTAAAACAGATGATAATGGTACTAACTCCAGGTTTGTTGTGAGAATTAAATGAGTTAATACATGTAAGGCACTTAGAATAGTGCCTGGCAAGTAGTGAATATTCCTACATGTAGCCTGTAGTGATCTCAGCTCACAGCAACCTCTGCCTCCCAGGCTCATACAATCCTTCCACCTACACCTTCGAACTACAAAAAAAGAAACTCTGGAACAACTAAGGACTTCAATGCTGGATGTGGTTTTAGAAGTTAAAAATTTGATAGTAGGAGCCAGGCATGGTGGTACCTGTCTCTAATTCCACCTACTTAAGAGGTGAAGTTGGAGAATCACTTGAGCCCAGCCTGGGCAACGTAGTAAGACTCCACTTCTTTTAAAAGCAATTGATAGTGAACTATACGTCAGGGTACAAAACTGTAAATAAAATATAATCATAGCAGGGTTTAAAAAAATGGATTTAAGATATACACCAAGTGTTACCAGTGTTGATGGGCCATCTTTAGGTAACAGAATTATAGATGATTGTTTTTTCTTCTACTTTTTAGTGATTGCCATCTTTTCTATGAAGATGTATTTAAAATTGCAACCTGCTGATATCATATCAGAATTCAATTCTGGGTTATTATACCATTTGTATTAACCTCCTATTTTTTATATGACACTGAACTTTTGCCAAAAGACCCTGAAGTTAAAGAAAAGTGTTAAGGAAACTGTTACCCAAAAAAGCCATTTTAAGTCACATATATATAAACATCTTATTTCAAAATTGTTATTTTTAAGTATAACATCTTGGAAACATACTACTTATTTGCAAATAGTATGGAGTCGGTGACAAAGATAAAGACCTCTTGTTTCTGTATATTTTATCTAATTTTGTAAATATCACTAAGTGATTTTGTGAGCGGGAATAATACGAGGAAACATTTGGACAGTTGTGTGTTTATTTATATTTACCTTTAAAGTTTTAGTTTACTGCTTCATAGTGGTGGTAGAGTACATGTCATGTACACTTTGAAGCCATTGTCCAGGTTTGTGGAAACCCCTACTCCCAATACTCCTCCCCAAACCCTTGGCATAGGTACATAGGTTTTAGAGATAGGGAAATGTTGGTTTGAAACCCACTCCTCTTTGAAGGTGTATTATTAAGAACAACATTTATATAATGTTTACTGTGAGCCAGGTCCTCTAAGTATGTGGATATTCCTTACCACTTTAAATCTTCAGAACAGCTCTGTGAAGTCAGTTCTTACAGGAATGCAAGTTCAAGGAACTCACCTATTACAGTAGTAAATGATGAAAATTGGGATTTAAACTGCGGCCTGGGAAATACCAAAGCCCATGGTAAATACCTTCTTATACTAACTTCCTGGATGACCTTGAGCAAAACTTAGCCGTCTTGGCCCTGCATCTGTAATTTTGAAACCCAAGATGCTTTAGAAATTGTTAGTCTTTCCATAACTTATTTGGTGGCAAACATGTGACCTGAACAGATGAGAGGCTATTTATATTTTTTGTTCATTCCATTTAATGTATTCATATATGTTGCATTAAAAAATATGTGTTGGATTAGGTGGTGCTGCTATAGGCCCACCTCTAAAGGTGTTAAAAAATATATGATTTATGCACCACATTCACTTTCTAAAATACAGAAAGTTCTGAAATCTGAAATTCCCCAATATATTGTGGTCTTCTGTTTTACTTCCGTAATACTCAGTTTTCTTATCTATGTAATTCTTAAAATCTTTCCCAGTGAATCTTAACAAGAATTATATGTAATAGTATACGTAAGCATGGATTCAAAGGAGAATTTCTTCTCCTAAGCCTCTTCCTTTTGCCTTGGTGATCTGAGCAGGGTTTGCCAATTGGTGTCATCCCCAGTGGCCTGTTTGTGATTTGTTGGGCCTCTCTTTACCCCTTGAGGAACACATCTCTAATGCTTTCTTTTCATAGGCTCTTGTAGTGGGGATGGGGGTGGGAGGGTGGCACGGGTGGAAACCTTACTTGCTTCTTGGTGCCCACTCAGCTCTGCAGAGCTTTAGAACTGTCTACTCAAGCTGGGATCTCTTTGAAGGGGATTTTCCAGTGGTAAAATATTATTTCTGACAGCCTCACAAATATACTTATCTTTTAATATTTTGACACCTCTAAAAGTTGTTACTCAGAATAGTAGATGATTCCATAGCAGCCTGTAGCTCAGATTATTGTTATGTGTTAATTTGGAAAAAATGTGACTGGTATTCAGCACTTCTTTGAACCAGTGAATATTACTTATTAGCTGTGTTACTGTAAAGCCTACCAGTACTCCCTAGAATAGCATGGTAATAATTTTTGTAAGAGTAGTAGTAACAAAACATTGTTCACATTATGGGAACAGAAAGATAATAACAAAATAAAATTCCAGGATAGGCTGGGCATGGTGTCTAATGCCTATAATCCCTCCACTTTGAGAAGCCAAGGCAGGCAGATCATTTGAGACCAGGCTGAAAAACATGGTGGTAAAACCCCATCTCTACTAAAAATACAAAAATTAGCTGGTCGTGGTGGCAGGCACCTGTAATTCCAGCTACTCAGGAGGCTAAGGCAGGAGAATCGTTTGAACCTGGCAGGTGGAGGTTGCAGTGAGCTGAGATTGTGCCACTATACTCCAGCCTGGGCAACAGAGTAAGACTCTGTCTCAAAAAAATTCCAGGATATATGAAGTTGTTATGACTAAAACCCATGTATTATGTACATCGTATTTTTAATTTTGTTATAATAATTAATCTTCCTTGTCATCCCACAAGCATATTACAGAGATAAATACAGTCTCCTCTCAGCTCTCAATATTTTTAATAATGAGCTCCTTGGTACTAAAGAAGTTGAAGATTACAACTCAGAAATGCAAAATGTTGGGCCAGGCACAGTCACTCACCCCTGTAACCCAGCACTTTGAGAGGCAGCAGCAGAATAAGCACTTGAGCCCGGGAGTTTGAGACCAGCCTGGGCAACATGGCAAGACCCCATCTCTACAAAAAACACAAAAATTAGCTGGGCATGGTGTTGGGCACCTGTAGTCCCAGCTACTCAGGAGCCTGAGGTAGGAGGATTACCCGAGACTGCGAGGTTGAGGCTGCTGTGAGCTGTGATTGTGCCATTGCACTCCAGCCTGGGTGATGGAGTAAGACCCATCTCAAGAAAAAAAAAAAAAGAAGAAGAAGAAGAAAAGGGAAATGTTGATGTATTCGGGCTTAGAGAATAGCTGCAAAAAATGATTTTCTATATCTGCTGGAGAACAGCGTGTCTTTGTAAGTAAAGTTTGCAAGGCAGGCAGATTGTAATTTTGTGGATACAGTTAGTGAGTGGCAACAGAGCTGGAGAGACCAGTGTTCCTGTGACTGAGGGCAGGTGGCTAACAGTACTGGGTTCAGGGGCCAAAGTCTACAGACAAGGCGTTGGCCCTCTCCATATTTTGCAAACTTCACTTCTCTTAAAAAGGAAAAAAAAAAAAAAAGAAACTTGATATTTCTCAGAATTCAGAACTCATTTTTTTGTTTTGTTTTGTCTCAGAAAACTGAAGAATGGGAAAAAAGTAAGACTGAAGCAGACATGGAAGAGTATATATGGGAAAATAGCTCTTCAGAAAGAAATATTCTGGAAACACTTCTCCAGATTAAAGCTGCTGAGAAAAATACGGAAGTAAATAAAGAAGAGCTCCTCGGTACTAAGGAAGTTGAAGAGTACAAAAAGTCTGTTGTTAGTCTTAAAAATGAAGGGGAAAATGAAAATTCTGTTTCTCAGTACAAAGAATCCGTGAAGAGACTATTATATTTGACATGAATTACGGAGTAGAAAAATCTGCTTGATTTATTAATTTTATGATATATGTAATCAGTATCTAATTTGATATAAAATTGAAAATGTTTTAAAAAATTATTGTTTTTCATCAGAGTTAAAATTATTTCCTTCATACTAACGCTCAATGACAATGATTACTCCAGAGTTTTCTTACTTTTACACTGGGGCAGTAGACTAGGAGATCTCTGATTTCTTCTTGGTCTAAAGTGTTTTGATTTCATTTCTACATAACAACTTTGGTATTCATGTATATACATGCATTTAATTGTTATTTTGTCACTTTCCCCATGTCTCTCCCCACAAGCTGGCATTCAGTAGTTGCTTTTGAGTAATGGTTTTGGTTATCTGGGAAGGTAAGCCCAGAACCCAGTTCCTTTACTTGCAGTTCCAGGCTCTGTTCACATGACTGCTGTCGAGCTGATGCATTTGCCACAGTTGTCAATTCTGGTTAGAAACAGGTCCTCAGGAGTGTTTTCTAAAAAGGTACGTTGACTCAACTTTGTTTAGCATCCTACTTTCTGTATTGTGGGGCTCATTTTGCCAGGCCCAAGCTACCAGAAAAATAGAAGTGGAGATTACCTGGTATGTATCCCACTGGGTGCCCCAGTTAGAGCTGCCACAGCTCAGGAAAAAGATGATGCATAAGGGCCTTGAATTTAATTGGAGTAGGTGACAGAATAAGAACTACCCTGGGAAATGTTCCATTCAATTTAGCTGTCAATTCAGTATTTTTAAGTACATCTGTAAGCTGTTTCTTACCACTTCTGTGGTTGTAACTAATTTAAGTGATTAAATTCAAAATAAGCGATTAATTTAAAATTAAAATAAAGGAATTACTGAGTTTATTTGCCTAATAGACTTATTTTGCCTAACAGAATTAGAGAGTATAAATGAGAGCCAAAAGGAAGTTTACAGCAATTTCCTAAACCATTTGTATGAATTGACAGTATGACTTTGGTGTGAGTGATACGAGTGATACAAGGAGTCTTCAGGTTATGAAGGATAATACGGTCTTGAGTACAAAAGCGGGAGAAAGAGGCATGTCATGCCCCACTGGATGGAAATAGTGGATGAAAAGCAGTATAGATAAAACCCAAATTTTAGATCATGTCTACAGCATGCTTCAAGAAACGTATCAGTACATTTAGAGGCTCATATGGAGTTAAGAAAAACTCAGATTCCTAACAGTATTGAAGAGGGAAGCACTTTGAAGAGTTGAAGCTGAGAAGAGATGTTCATTTGGGAACATGTAAAGGAGTGGTAGCTTAGGGTGGTTCATCCTGTGTAATAACACAGTGCAGATGAAAGCAGAGAGGAGGATGTGCAATAAAGAATTTGACCTTACCCAGAGATCTGGTTTTTGCCCCAGTCTTCTGGGATGTCATCTGTATCATACCTGAGAGGACTGTCTTTGTTTAGCCGGGTAGCTGGTCCCAAAACATCTCAGGAAGGCATGACCAACATTCCAGAAAAACCTACCGTGTGATTTAGGGTGGGGGCCTTGAGTCACAATGCAGCTGTCCACTTGGTAGCTGAGATTGACTTACCAGACAATCAGCAATCATACCTACAGAGTGGAGTCCAGTAAAATTTTTGAACACGGGGGCTTGAGTAAGCTTCTTGGGTTGGCAATATTCCATGCATATTGTCACACACTGACACTAGGAGAGTAATGTGTCCTGACTCTGGGGTGGCGGGGGGGGCATCAGAAGCTAAACATTTGAACCCTTCCTGGGCCTCAACTTAGGTGCTTCTTCCATTGGGTGACTTTAATGTATCCTTTCCCTGTAATGAACTGTGATTGTGAGAATAATAGCTTTGATTCAGTTCTGAGTTCTAGTGAATTATTGAACCTGAGGGTGGTTTAGGGAATCAGCCCCCGCCCCCCCAAACTTACAGTTGGTGTCAGAAGTAGGATGGCCTTGTAGAGGACTCTACCCTCTTTTGCAGATTGGCCAACTCTAAGTAACTTGAAGACTCTTAAGTCACAATCGTTGATGCCTAAGGGCAAAATCATAGGGCTGACGGATTAATACAAAACTCCCTCAAAAGTAGAACAGTTGGACCAGGTGCAGTTGCTCATGCCTGTAAAAGCACTTTAGGAGGCTGAGGTGGGAGGATGGCTTAAGGCCAGAAGTTTGAGGCCAGCCTAGTCAACATAGCAAGATCCTGTCTACTTTAAAAATGTATGTGTAGTTTCTATAAATAAAATTTTAGAATAATTTAAATCTTGTCCCCTCACCATCACTCCCTGCTTCAAATAGCATGGAGTTTCCTCCCCCCAATGTATTAGAGGAGAAAATGATAAAATTTATGACACCTAATTTTATGAATTACTACAAGTTAAGGTAAATTGACTTTTTTTTTTTTGAGACAGAGTCTTACTCTGTTGCCCAGGCTGGAGTGCAGTGGCATGATCATGGCTCACTGCAACCTCTGCCTCCTGGACAGCCTCAACCTCCCAGGCTCAAGCAATCCTCCCACTGCAGCATTCCAAGTAACTGGGAATACAAGTGTGTGACACAATGTCTGGCTAATTTTTTAACTGAATATTTATTTATTTATTTATTTATTTGAGATAAGGCCTTACTCTGTTGCCCAGGCTGGAGTGAAGAGGCAGATTAATGGCTCACTGCAGCCTCAACCTGCAGATCTCAAGTGATCCTCCCACTTCAGCCTCCTAAGTAGCTGGAACTGCAGGCACACACCATCACACCCAACTAATTTTTGTATTTTTTGTGGAGACGGGGTCTTGCCATGCTGCCCAGGCTGGTCTCAAGAGCCTGGGCTCAGGTGATTCTCCTGCCTCAGCCTCCCATAGTGCTTGGATTATAGGTGTGAGCCACTGTGCCCCTCCTTTTGATTAAATTTTAAAAATCAGACTTCTAATTGTAGTTAGTATTCAACCACAAGAGATTTTAATTTTATATTTTTCTTTTATATTAAAAGAAATAGACATTCTCTTTTTCCATCCAGTATTACTACCAGGGAAAGAAAAATATATCTTAAGCCACTGGACTTAGAAAATTTTGGGTTTTCTTTTTCTTTTAAATTTAAATGTTTTATTTTTATGTATTTAAGGGTACAAGTGCAGTTGTGTAACATGGATATATTGTGTAGTGGTGAAATCTGACATTGAGTGTACCCACGGACAATTTATTTTAACATATGAGGGAACAGTACTATTTTATAAATATTATAAACAGGATTTCCCCTTATTTATTCTTTTTTTTTTTTCAGCAGAGTCTCACTCTGTTGCCCAGGCTGGAGTGCAGTGTCACAGTCTTGGCCAGTTGCAACCTCTGCCTCCTAGGTTCAAGCCATTCTCCTACCTCAGCCTCTTGAGTAGCTAGGATTACAGGCACGTGCCACGACACATGGCTAATTTTTGTATTTTTAGTAGAGATAGGGGTTTGCCATGTTGGTCAGGCTGATCTTGAACTCCTGACCTCAGGTGATTCTCTCGACTCAGCCTCCCAAAGTGCTGGGATTACAGATGTGAGCCACCACACCTGGTCCATTATTTATTCTTTATGCTTATTAGCTGTCTTTTAATATCTGTTCTTACATTAAAAACAGGTTTCAGGAATGAGATGGCTTAAAAAGCTTGTTTATTAGAGACTTGAACTACAGTATTCCACACTTAAGAGTCTTCTAAGATTTAGGGGACAAATCTGGTGTAAGATTTGGACAGAACTAAAACACTCAGAGCTAATCTTTACACCTGGGAAAACAGAATGTATACAAGTGAGGGATGTAACTAAAACTAAAACTAAAACTCCAAGCTTTATTCAACAGAAATCAATACAAAAAGCTCAAAGAGCTCAGTAGCACAATTATTGAAAGGAAGATGAAGATGGGTTGAGATTGAGAAGGATTAATAATTGAATGTAGAAAGCTAGATTATGATCAGGAAGCATTTGTTTATGGGTTAGTAACTGTTAGTAACTGTGTTCTTTTGCTCACATTACTACATGATTGTATTACTGTACGTGACAATAATTTGACCTTGACTGGGTGGCAAATATGATGATACTGTTTTTTCATGCTTTTTGGGAAAACAGAGGCTCTTAGTCCAACAGTGATTTTTGAGCATGGACTTGAACTAGATTGCCTGTGTTTAATTAAGTCCTGACTTCACTACTTAATACTTGGGTGTCTTTAGGGAAGATGCTTAAGCTGTCTTCACCTCAGCTACCTCATCTGTAAAATGTGTGATAACAATTAGTTAGTTATAATATGTATATAATATATATATATATATATATATATATATAACAGTTATAATATATATGATATATATTATAGTAGTATCATGGTTAATAGCAGTATAACCACCTTTCGGGGTTGGAAGGATTCAGTGAGTTAATCCCCCTACAGCACTGGGACAGTGTCTCTTACTCAGTACTAAGTAACAACTGTAAGGATCAGAATTTTGCAACTCTGGCAGGGGGAACACTACTCAAAAAATAGAAATAACCACCAAAAAAAAATGTTTATCAAGGGTTAGCCTTTTTATTTTTTTACAGATTGGTAGGAGTGAGCATCCTAATTTTTCTTTCGAGACAGGGTCTGGCTCTGTTTCCCAGGCTGAAGTGCAGTGGTACAATCATGGCTCACTGCAACTTTGACCTCCCAGGCTCAAGCAGCCCTCCCACCTCAGCCTCCTGAGTAGCTGGGACCACAGGTGCATCATGCTGCCCCATGTGCTAATTTTTTGGTTTTTTATTTTATAAAGACAGGGTCTCTCCAAGATGCCCAGGATGGTCTTGAACTCCTGGGCTCAAGCAGTCCTCCTGCCTTGGCCTCCCAAAGGGTTGGGATTACAGGTGTGAACCACCAGACCCAGCCTAATTTTTTTTTTTAACTAAACTACCCTTTCTTACACAAAACTAAAAATGATATCCTTGAAAGCATATAATCTTGCTACAGCTTTTACTATGAAGACTTCTTCATATGGTTATGGTTTTTAATTTGCTAGGATTCTGATTTTCTCTGTCCTAGTTTATACTGGCCCTGCTGCTTTCCACAGCATCCAGATGCCAGAATGACTATACAACAGCCCAGAAAGATGATAGAGGTGCAAAGGGCCACAGAAGCCAGCCAGGTCCTTGAAGTCACAGACACCTCATCTTCATTTGCAGATGTGTGGTTTCTGCTATTGTATCCTTTGGTTTTGTTCAGTAATTGTTTGCTACTATTGAGTCGGGATGGAACAGGCATATGATAAAGTTTTGTGTCTGTGGGTACAAAGAAAGGAGAAATCGTCTTATTATCTGGATTGCTGATGACATCAGAACTTGGTGACACCATATTTACCTTTGTAATGGAGTCATTCAGGGAAGTGAATCTTGCCCCAAAATCTGTGGTTAATTCTTTGGAATAGCCGGTACTGTTTGTGTTTACAACCAAATCTTGATGTGTGGTTGAGGGTGGAGCCTCTGTGGATGGCAGCATATGGTTTATCACAGTGGTTTGTGGTTTATCTAAATTTACAGCTTTTAGAATCCTTAGTCTGTCCCATCTACTGGATGAAGAATGAGTATTTAGATACATGGGAGATTGATCAAAAACCAGCAAATCCGGATCTATACCTGAAAAATAAATAAGGCATCATTCATTTTATTTTTACTTTCAAAGTGAAAACCTTATAGCGCAGTTTGGAGAAGGGCTGGCTTTTGCCACTGTGAGTTATTGAATGAAGCTAAAGTCATATTCTAATACTGCATACTTCCTAAAGACTTCCAAACATACTGGCTACATTTGAATTTATCTTAACTTTCTAAAACACTTTTTTTTACATGAACAAATTAGATTACACCCAAGGAGAAGACTTTATGTCTGTTAGGGTTTTTGTACAGTAGTGAATGTTACTTTGAGAGCTGTAGAAACAATAACCATTTGAGATACAATATAGCATTTATTTATTTTTTGAGACACGGTCTTGCCCTATCACCAAGGCTGGAGTGCAGTGGTGTGTGGTCTTGGCTCACTGCAACCTCTGCTTCCTGAGTTCAAGCAATCCTCTCACCTCAGTCTCCTGAGTAGCTGGGATTACAGGCATGAGCCACCATGCCCCACTAATTTTTGTATTTTTTGTAGAGATAGGTTTTCGCCACATTGCCCAGCCTGGTCTCGAACTTGTGAGTTCAAGCGATCTGCCCTCCTTGGCCTCCCAGAGTGCTGGGATTATAGGCAGGAGCCACTGTACCTGGCAATATAGCATCTTTAAATCAAGTTAAACAAAATAGAACCTGAGAAGGGTGACTATAAGCAAAATCATGAGTAAAGCCTTAAGTCTCATTCCTTTTCAACCTCTTAGGGTCTTGTTTTGTCTTTAGTATTTTCTCCCTTGAATACTAACTCCTTTCCCTCTGACTTCAGACATGAACAAATACTGCTTTGTCTTTAAAGGAGAAGAGAAAAAACTCTCAACAGCTTTCTAGTGGTCCCTGCTAGTGATCTCTCTCTCTCTCTCTCTCTCTCTCTCTCTCTCTCTCTCCTCTCTCTCTCCTCTCTCTCTCTCCTCTGCAAACATGCCAACATCCACGCTTCTAAGGTACTCAGTTGTTTTCTTACTTCCTGATCACTCACATCTCCTTGCTTTGGATTCTCTCTTGTCCTTGATACTGCCAGCCACCTTATTGAAATTCTTCTCTTATGATTTCCTGGACCCTGGACCCCCTTGACATTTTTCCCCAGACTGCCTGCCTCTCACTTCTGCTTTCTTTTGTTGGTTCTCTTGTACAACCTCACTGGTTGTGTGGTTTCCACAATCTTCAGTCCTTGGTCTTCAGCTGTATTTTCTCTTCACTGCCCCCTCCCCTCCAACACACACAATTGAGGTTGTGTTCAATTGGCACCACTACATTTATGGCATTGAAACTCCTATCACTATGTGTTCCCTTCTTTCTTGAGCTCTGATTTCATTTATCCGGTGTTCTACTGGAGGTTTCCATCTGGACCTCTTATATCATCCCTTAATATGCCCAACCAAAATCGTTACCTCTACCTCCTTGTCTCCTTCATTGGCATCATCCTTCTTCCATCACCCACACTGAAATCTGCACTGTAAGGTGATTTTTTTTTTTTAAGAGGCACCTGTCACTCAGTCTGGAGTGTGATAGTGCAATCATAACTAACTGTAACTGTGAACTCCTGGGCTCAAGTGATCCTCCCACCTCAGCCTCCTGAGTACCTGGGACCAACCACAGGCACATCACCACCTCACCTGCCTAGTTTTTTTTTTTTTTTTTTTTTTTTTGTAGAGATGGGGGTCTCTCTCTGTTGCTCAGGTTGGTCTCAAACTCTTGGGTTCAAGCAGTCCTCCTGCCTCAGCCTCCCAAAGTGCTAGAATTACAGTCATGAACCACTGCACTCGGACCTGCAAAGTGATTTTGACTCCACCCACTTCTTCATTTCCTTTATTAAAAATGTGATTAAGTCCTTATTCGATCTTCCCAATGCTCTGGTAATTATCCCTTGTCTTCGTTTCAGCTACAGTCACTTTGGCAGACTCTAATGCTTTCCTGACCAGATTTTCTTATCAATACCTTCATATAATTGTCCTGGATTAGGACAAATACCTATCACTTCACATGCTTTTTCATTAAATGCCCTTGTTCTCTGTTTCTGACAAAGTCAAACCAAAACTCTACTCTGTCCATGGCCCTTATGATACCTGTCCCTACCTTATCTTAGCCATATTCTCATTGCAACTCCACATCTCCTTATTGTGGCTGTACCTGTTTGCTTACTTCTCTGTGGCATAATATAGAACTCATTAGCTGCTGCTTCTGCCTGGCTTCTCCCATGAACCTCCTCTGAATACACTGGCTTTCACTAGTATCCCCTTCTTTGAAACTTTGCACTGAGGCAGCTTCACACGTTTTTGTATTTAGTTGTGTCTTAACAGTAATTGTAAGACTTGTCACATCAACTCGATTCTAAAGGGACTTGAGGACAGAGATATGGCTGCGATCTTCCACAGTGTTGATTCTAGCCTGGAGCATCGGGTGTTCAATACATACAGATTGATGAATAAACGTATCTCCTTTGCTTTTGGATGGCAAAAATCTCTTCTTTTATGGTCACTAATTTACACCCTGAGATTACATACATGGGCACAAAACACTTATATTTTTAAAATAAAATACACTAGTTATCTTGAGGACCAGTGATGTGCTAATGTATGTCAGCACACGGTGGTTAAGTTTCCCTGAGCCTGACATCCCTCTTTACAGAATCCTGTATGCAGTGTCCATGGCCCTCAAAACTGCCATTTAGCATCATCTTTATCTCCTAGTGGCAACTTCAGCCACTGCAGGAGAAATGCTTCCTTTGGCTTTGCTGAGACTTCTTGAGATTCATTTAATATACAGTCAGTAAGCCCTTGTTTGATCACATATGATTTATAATCTGGAGTGAACTCTTTGCTGAACACATCAAACTAAAAAAGTTTTCTTTCAGTTTTCTGTCCTAGTTATCCAAAATTTTTCCAAAGTTCACTGGAAAATAGTGATTTTAGGGACTCATATACGGCTATTGCTACCCTGTTTCTCAGCTATATGCCTCTACTAGAGTACTGCCAGCATTCTTTAAAAGTCTTGAGCTATGTAATCATTACCATCTGTTATGTTGTACAAAATGGCACTGGTTCCAGGCTGTAACATGCAGCTCTCCAGTGTTGGGCAGTGAATATGGAGGCAGTTGATATTGTCATGAATAGGATCATGGTAGAAGACAGCCAGGTTACAGGAAACTGAAAGGGAAACAAGAGAAATACATCTGCAGATGGTCTTGATTTCCACCAGTTTCATAAACTCTGAGTAACTTATATTTGTTTCAGGAATACTGGATTAACAGTATTTTTCAGGGCAATGTGCAGACATTTTGCAGAACGTTTATAAACTACTGTAACTGCTTCTGTGAATATGGAAAATACTTTTTTTTTTTGGAGATAGGGTCTCGCTCTGTCACTCAGGCTGGAGTGCAATGGTATGATAACAGCTCACTGCAGCCTAGACCTCCCAGATCCAAGCAATCCTTCCAACTCAGTCTCCCAAGTAGCTGGGACTAGAGGCACACATCACCATGCCGGCTAATTTTTGTGTTTTTTTGTAGAGGCAGGGTTTCATCGTGTTGCCCAGGCTGGTCTCAAACTCTGGAGTGCAAACAATCTGCCTCCCCAAAAGCTGGAATTACAGGGAGGAGCCACCACAGCCAGCCAGAAAATGCCTTTTTAAAAGAAAATTCTGATTTTCTCAAAGTAATCTTTCATACTTTCCATCCCACACAGGATATTTGGAATTATTCATTATATCCTGGTCCCAGAATTTTGTGTTCATGAAAAATTAGATTAGCTACAAAAACCTCTGGGACCGGTGTGTGGTAGCTCACGCCTGTAATCCAAGTACTTTGGGAGACCAAGGTGGGTAGATCACAAGTTCAGGAGTTCAAGACCAGCCTGACCAGGAGAAACCCCATCTCTACTAAAAATTCAAAATTAGCCAGGCATGGTGGCTCATGCCTATAATCCCAGCTACTTGGGATGCTGAGGCAGGAGAATCGCTTGAACCCGGGAGGCAGAGGTTGTGGTGAGCTGAGATCATCACGCTATTGGACTCCAGCCTGGGCAACAAGAGCAAAACTCTGTCTCGAAAAATTAAAAAAAAAAAAACCTCTGGGGATTTATATCAGGTTTGTAAGGACAGTGTCCCTTCAGAATGCTGAGTCTGGGGGTCATTAGAGAAAGAAATAGGAAAATAAAAGGACAAATGCTGTAAAGAAGAAGAGGGAGTATTGGGAAGGGCAAAAGAGTAGCACCTAAGTGGCCCAGATGGTGGAAAGGCTGCAGGCTTTGTGAACAGCACCCGTGCCCTGACTGAAGGTGCTCACTCTCCCCACATGCAAAACCACATACAAGGAAAACCCTCATCAGTGTCATTTGAAGAGGCAGGGACCGGACAGGCAGGGATGCTAGCAGGTAGAATTCTAGCACGTAGGGACACACTACTGGCTCATGCTGTCTTTTCTTTCCTAAGCAAATTTGCATTTTAAAACATGTTCTCTGACCAGGTGCAGTGGCTCACACCTGTAATCCCAGCATTTTAGGAATCCAAGGTGGAGGATCACTTGAGGTCAGGAGTTCAAGACCAGCCTGGCCAACCTGGTGAAACCTCATCTCTACTAAAAAAAAAAAAAAAAAAATACAAACATGGGCTGGGCGTGGTGGCATGTATCTGTAACCCCAGCTACTCAGGAGGCTAAGGCACGAGAATCACTTGAACCCAGGAGGTGGAGGTTGTAGTGAGCTGAGATTGCGCCACTGCACTCCAGCTTGGGCAACAGAATGAGACTGTCTCAAAAACAAAAGCAAACAACAACAAAAGTTGTCTGACAGAGGAAGAGAAGACTTGAAAAAAGCTCCCTTATTTCTGGAAAACCTGAAGCAGATTTGTGTAATGCAAATCTTCAGTCTATCCTCACTAAAGTGCAACACAGATTTTTACTTCTGCTGAAGTGCAATAGAGACCATGTGATGTGAAATATCCATTGGCCGAAAGGTATCAACTTTTTTTTTCAGTCACCCAGACTGGAGTGGGTGCAATCTCAGCTCACTGCAACTTCTGCCTCCCAGGTTCAAGCAATTCTCCTGTCTCAGCCTCCCGATTAGCTGGGGTTACAGGTGTGTGCCACCACGCCTAGCTAATTTTTATATTTTTAGTAGAGACAGGGTTTCACCATGTTGTCCAGGCTGGTCTCAAACTCCTAACCTCAAGTGATCTGCCTGCCTCAGCCTCCCAAAGTGCTGGGATTAGGGGCGTGAGCTACCATGCCCGGCCAAGGTGTCAACTTCTTTAATAAAATAAGATTACAGAGGGCTAGCGTCTGATCACTGGACCTCAGAGTATGCCTAAAACTGTGGATCTGCTGCTCGCAGAACCTGTACTGCTTCTGTGTAAGTGAACTGTGAGGAGTTAATCTCCATCATTACTTGTGGGACATCCCCATGTTTCTGCACTCTATTTTTCCAGGAGAAAGAATAATACAAAAATGAGTGAATAATACAATGTGAATAAATTATAGATTATAAATACATTCCCTGAGAACTGTGCTGTAAAGTTGAAAAGAAAGAAAAAATATTCAAACTTAAGACTTTTACATTTCTGATGAGAAAGTAATTGATTCTTTTTTTTAGAGATGGAGTTTTGCACTTGTTACCCAGGCTGGAGTGCAATGGCGTGATCTCGGCTCACTGCAACCTCTGCCTCCTGGGTTCAGGCAATTCTCCTGCCTCAGCCTCCCGAGTAGCTGGGATTACAGGCGCGCACCACCATGCCCAGCTAATTTTTTATATTTTTAGTAGATATGGGGTTTCACCATGTTGACCAGGATGGTCTCGATCTCTTGACCTGGTGATCCACCCCCCTCGGCCTCCCAAAGTGCTGGGATTACAGGCGTGAGCCATGGCGCCTGTCGAAAGTAGTTGATTCTGTAGAGGACAATTTTGAAACATGTTTTACATTCCTTGTATACATTTCAGCTCTGAGCAGGATTGTGGCATTTTTAAAGTTATGGCTTCCAGCTAAAAACTGGAATGTGCCTTTTTGTTCTTTCTTATTCTGAAAGAAGAAAGCCACAACTGGGAAGTTACAGGGGCTCTAAAATCATGGGATTGCCCTATATGCTTACAGTATCCCTGACAGTCCAAAGAACAGAGCTTTCCTGCTGTGGAGTCAGTTAAATTCATGCTATGGGAAAATTCAAAAAAATGTACTGGCCCTCCACCATCGCTGCTCAGTGCGGCCTTATGGGAGTTAGACGCATCTGGAAGGTGAAAATCTGGATTGGCTATCTTTTCAAAAAGATTTCCTTTTATTAAATTAATCGTAACTCTAATTTTCATCTCAAAAATCTTACAAACATAATTGGGCAAGAGACATTGGAAGTTAACAAGTTGATACGAAACCATGGAAAGATAGTGTAGACCAAGGGAATTATTTTAAAGTGCTGTGTTGCTTTTGCTGTTTATTTTTAAGTAGCTTTAAAATATTGGAAAAATGAAAAATGAAAGTTTTTAGGCAATTATAACTTGAAATTCTGCAATAATAAACATTCCTAATTGCAGGTCTTGATCATATTATATGGATGCAGTCTCCACCCAGACCCCATATTACAGACAAAACATCTATGAGGAATATTTGGAAATACGATTTGGGGCAGGTATTTGACATGTATCACCCTATTTCTTTCAAAACATGAATCACACTCTAAATTCTTTTTCAATACATTCCACATTTAGTAAACCCAAGACAGCACATTTTAGTTTAGGGGTGTGCGTGTGTATATATGTGTCTGTGTGTGTGTGTGTGTGTGTGTGTGTGTGTGTGTGCGCGAGACAGAGAGAGAGAGTGTGTGTCAGTCTCGCTCTATTACCCAGGCTGGAGTGCAGTGGTGTGATCTTGGCTCACTGCAACCTCTGCCTCCTGGGTTCAAGCAATTCTCCTACCTCAGTCTCCCAAGTAGCTGGGATTATAGATGTCTGCCACCACACCCAGCTAATTTTTGTATTTTTAGTAGAGACAATGTTTCACCATGTTGGTCAGGTTGGTCTCCAACTCCTGATCTCAGGTGATCCACCTGCCTTGGCCTCCCAAAGTTCTGAGATTACAGGCATGAGCCACTGCACCTGGTCCAGCACATTAAAAAAAAATTGAACGAGATACTTATATCACCAAAATGTACTTTGAAAGGTAAATTATAGTAAATATTTGACTGGGTTAGTGGTTCACATCTGTAATCCCAGCATTTTGGGAGGCTGAGGCAGGAGGATAACTTGAGCCCAGGAGTTCAAGACCAGCCCAGGCAACATAGTGAGGCCCTGTCTCTAAAAATTTAAAATAAAATGAGAAGTAAATAAATATTTGAAAATCATATATTTTATATTTTGAGCTGTAAAAATATTGTAAATTAATTTTGGGAGAAATATTTTCATTTAGCATTTTGGTGAAGAAAAGAGGATGCTGTTTCCTGTAGTTTCTTTTGAATTCTGGGTCATTATTAGATCTGTAAATAGAGCCTGCTCTGGCCCAGACTGTGAAATCAGTTTCAATGACTCTCTTTCCTCTCCCTCTCTCTCCCATACCCCAGGGTATCTTCCCTACGCATTTGCAACTATTTACTGGCCTCTACCTAGGGCTCCTCACTTAGGTCTTCATCCTTGGAAATTTCCTCTTATTTTTGCCCAAGCATATCATAACTACTTACCATCCTTCCGAAGACAGCATCTCCTACTGCACTTCTGGCCGGTGCTTTCAGAATAATACTTCAAGAACTGGGCTCCCAGCTTCTGAGACTCCTCCAGATCGACTAGAAGACCTGGGAAGCGACGGATCCAGCAGTCTCTGTAAAAAATGGTGGGTGAGCAGAGAGAGTCTGATGTCCATCCCATGCTCAGGAGCAGTATTACGTTCGCTATTACCACTGCCACATGCATTTTTCCTGTATAAAGGAAGACTCGAAGATAAATCTGATTTCCAGACAGAAGCTGAACACCGGAGTTTAGGACAGTCTCTGGAATGTCAGGGGTGTTGCTAAGGGAGAGCTTCCTTGGAGCGTTTCTGTAGAGTCACTTTCTAGAAAAATAAGATGATTCTTTGACTGCATATTGATTTTTCTTTTCTTTCTTCCCAGTCGAGTCCCAGGTGAACATTTGATTTGCCGGTGTTCTTTCTGAGCACTTTCCAGGCTATTTCAATGCTGTGTCCCTTAGCATCTTAAGATATGCATTCTCTTTTCTGCTTTTCTTCTTTCTCTGAATGTGAATAGTCACAGACACCTTTTGCTAAGTAAATATAAAGACAAGTGGAAACCTTAGTCAAGAGTCTTTCTGAGGGAAACAGTAAGTTAGTCACTTGACGTCAGATAAAGAAGTATCCATTTCATCATAAACAAGACATGATTTTGTGAGGGCACTTCTGTTTGATTTTTAAGAACTTGTGACTGCAGATTCTATTTTTAAAAATCATCTCTATTTCTTTAAATTTAAGTTCCGACATTCATGTTCACTAAAAAAAAGTTTTTGCACTGGTTTGGGTTTTTGTTCTTAATTAAATAAAAACCGTGGTCAGGCACAGTGGCCCACACCTGTAATCTCAACACTTTGGGAGGCTGAGGTGGGAGATTGCTTGAGCCTGGGAGGTGGAGGTTGCAGTGAGCTGCTGAGATGACACTACTGTACTCTAGCCTGGGTGACAGAGTGAGACCCTGTCTCAGAAAAACCAAACCAAACCAGTCCAAACAAACTAACAAATAACAAACACTAGGAAATGGTGAAATGTTTTTAAATTTCTAAATAGTAATAAAATCATTTCAATTGCAATGCTCAAACATTTTAAAAGACAGTAAAAATGGACTCTCACTTTTGTGAAAGTTGTGGGTTTCATATCCTGTGACGTCCAAGATGACAAATTGGTTCAAAGCATAAAACTGTTGCTTTTTCGTATCCAATTTTGTATGAAGCATTAGTGATAATCAGCTTTTGGCACAAAGCACTGTACTGTTTCTTTTTTAAAAAGAAACTTTCTAATCTGTGATCTCTATTTCTTTTATACCTTTTTATACAATGACTCATTCACCTTCTTGACACAAAAATCATTAGCATTCTTTGAACTTTCATCTCTTTGCCCATTTCCTGATAATAGTCAGTCTAATTATTACATATCTTTATTTTTGGAAGCATATGATAATAATTGATAATGGAAAGGAGTTAAGACTGAATAGCTTTAAATATGAAACACTTCATAAATATTAAACAATTCTTCTGAGCAAAAATTATATTATACACTAACTCCTAACTTTGCCTAAGCCACATAAAATACACAAAATGATAAATATTTTATTTTAATGAACTTCTTATAGAAAGCAAATTTCAGTTGCTTACCTGCAAAGACTCAGATAATTCCATCTGTTCTGAAGGGATAGGGAAGAGAGTTTTATAATGGCAAAGGAAGGGACAGATGAGTAACAGCAAATTACTTTTTTTTTTTTTTTAATGAGATTCCATAAGCTATTTCCCTTAGAAATTGCCCTCAAGACCTAAACACAAAGATCTGCTCTATAATCTTATCATCATCAAGTCTTTGAGTCATATTAAATATAGGTTCTTTTGTGTGCTGTGTATTTCCTTGAAGTTCTCATGTTCCCTTCAGGGATAATAGAACAATCCACGATTAACTCTTTTGCTCTCAGATCGTATTTAAATAAAGATCAAAGTTGCATTTTAAAGGATCTACAAATCTTGGCCAGGCAGGGTGGCTAATGCCTATAATCCCAGCACTGTGGGAGGATGAGGCAGGAGGACTGCTTGAGCCTAGGAGTTCGAGACCAGTCTGGGCAACATAGCGAGACAGGGTCTCTACTAAATAAGTAAGTAAATAAATAAAAAAAGCCCTGCAGGGGCTGGTGCTATTAAGAAAAAAAAAAAAAGAAAAAGAGGATCTACAAGTCTCAATGTAAAAGCGTGCTTTAAAATTTGTGAACTTTTTTTTTGGTGATTGCATGAAGTCTGGAAATGGATAACGTCTTGGGGCCAAGTATTTTGAAAAGAAATGGTAGAAGCTGGGACGCAGAGGTAGAAGGAGGCATCCATAACAATCTCAAAACTTGTCCTTGGGTGCTGAAATTGCAGAAACCATGAAGCAATGCAACAGAATCAAAAGTTGGTATAAGGTCTTGTTATCAAATACCCAGAACAATTACACTGTTGCAATGTGGCAATACATTATATTTCTTTCCAATAGTGTGCTTTTGCTCTGCAGAGGGGTTCACAAATGTGATTGGTACTTTAAAAGTCAGTTATTTCTCCCAACAGTCTGATTCAATAGCTGTTGAGTGGAGGAGAGTGGCATTCTTATTTTTACAAGAGTCCCAGGTGATTTCTTAAGATGTCTGGAAAACACTGATACAGATAGATGACCGAAATAAATGGAAGTTTTACCTAAACAAGAATGCTCAACTTGAGTTAAGTAGAACCATTTTAAGACCATGTACTACTTTTATCTCATTTATATCACCCCATAAGATTTGACGAATGGAAGATACTTCAGTTTTGCTTGTTAAAAAACAGCAATAGGTCAGGCACGGTGGCTCACACCTGTAATGCCAGCACTTTGGGAGGCTGAGGCAGGCAGATCACTAGAGTTCAGGAGTTTGAGACAAACCTGGGCAATATGGTGAAAACTCATCTCTGCTAAAAATACAAAAATTAGCTGCATATGGGGGTGCACACCTATAATCCCAGCTACTCAGGAGGCTGAGGCAAAAGAATCACTTGAACCTGGGCAGTGGAGGTTGCAGTGAGCTGAGACTGTACCACTGCGCTCCAGCCTAGGAGACACAGCAAGGCTCCATCTCAAAAAAACAATACAAAACAGAAATAAAGTTGTTTTAGGAATATCAAGGAACTAAAATAATCAAAGAGAAATAATTTTTAAATGGCAGTGAAGTAATAGCATAGCTTTAATAAATTCAAGACATTTGGAAACCAGTCAATATTTCTTATTTATTTATTTATTTGAGACTGTCATTCAGGCTTGAGGGCAGTGGCACAATCTTGGCTCACTGCAACCTCTGCCTCTCAGGTTCAAGCTATTCTCCCACCTCAGCCTCCCAAGTAGCTGGAATTACAGACAGACAGCACCGTGCCTGGCTAATGTTTTTTTATTTTTAGTAAAGATGGGGTTTCACCATTTTGCCAGGTTGTTCTTGAACTCCTGACTTCAAGTGATCTGCCCACCTTGGCCTCCCAAAGTGCTGGTATTACAAGTGTGAACTACCGTGCCTGGTCACTTTTATTTTAACATTGCAAGTTGTTTTTACTTACTTATGTTTCCATTTCGTTTGCTGATAAAATTAATAAAAAATATTTTTAAAAAAATGGAAACTGAAAAATTTAAATGTTATTTTTCTTAAAAAATGTTTTTGCTTCTATTAAATTGGTATATCATATAGAAAAATACAAAAAGAGAAACTGTTCAGGCACTTACCATCTTAATAAACATCTTTCTGGGTATTGCTATTTAAAAAACATATAAACTGTCAAAATACAAAATTACAACAAATTTAGTTAAAGATCTTAATTGGCTTTTATTTGTGGTTCCAAATAGGGCAACACCTCATTCTATAAAATCCAATAAACTGAGCAGAGGAGGTGGCTTTGTTGATGGAAAGAGCTGAGGAAAGCAGAAACAGAAAACAAAAAGCAGATTGGTCATTTCAAAGTTACTTTCCTTGTAAAGGTAAAGCAGAGGGCACTTCCTTATCACGCTAGTTAAAAGTGGCCTGTCAGGGGATTTGGTGATTATCTCTCTCCTGAGTTTTTCAAAGATCAGATACAGATCTTGGTTCTGGCTTGGTGGCATCATGGAACATCAGCGTGAGTAACTCCATTTTGGTTTCATCTGCTGGGGCTAGTGCAGCTCAGCTGCAACCAGTGGTCTTGGCGGGCATGGTGGCTCACACCTATAATCCCAACACTTCCTGAGGTCGAAGAGGGAGGATTGCTTTGAGCATAAGGCTGGGGAAATTTTGCTGGGAGGCACCCCTTGTATCAAAGAGGCTTGGACTACATGCCGGAGTGCTGTGGCACTATTACAGCTCACTGTATTGGATGTTACATTCTACCATCCTGAAGCAGCAGCTAAATCTATGATCACCCACTCCCCCTCCTGCTTCAAACCCTATCGTGTCTCCCTGCACCTTCATAGAGAATAGAAGTGTGAAGGGTTGATGTGACAATGGAGTTTTATCAGTAACGATTTAAAAAAATAGTTTAAATAAAAAAAAATTACCTGATTCTATTTGACCATTAATCTTTTGTAAGATAGTCCTTGATAATAGTACTACAAAGCCAGTTTTTATTATTCAATGATCAGTTAATAAAAGATCTATAAAATTATACCTCCAGTTATATAAAGCAATATTTTCAGAAAGCCTAGAAATAATTTTAGGTCTTTTTAAAAATAAAGGAGTTTTCCCAGCACTTTATGAGGCCGAGGCAGGCAGATCACAAGGTCAGGAGATCGACACCATCCTGGATAACATGGTGAAATCACATCTCTACTAAAAACAGAAAAATTAGTCAGGTGTGGTGGCACGTGCCTGTAGTCCCCGCTGCTTGGGAAGCCGAGGCAGGAGAATCGCTTGAACCCAGGCAGCAAAGGTTGCAGTGAGCTGAGGCTGTGCCACTGCACTCCAGCCTGGACAACAGAGTGAGACTCTGTCTCAAAATAAATAAATAAATAATAAATAAATGGAAGTGTTAAAAATAAATAAATAAAGGAGTTTATATTGCTCTGACTTTGCATTTCTAGCTTAACAGAAAACTTGCTGTGTAATTTATTAAAATGATTTGATCATTTAAGATGCTCCCAATCCTAAATAATGTTATCATCATTTTGGGAGCCAAAAACTCACACGATTAATGCCTAGTATTGTGAGACTAACACCCTAGATTCCCTGTCCAACCTTATCTTACCCTGATAATGTTACTGTGCTTGAATTGCCTTTCTAATGCACATCATTCTTTGAGCATATTTTTTTGATCTGTTTTAAAAAGGCAAGAAAATACTAGTCTGAGGCATATCTATGACGGTTGGGAAACAGAAGCATCCATTGGTGAAAGATTCAAGAGACAGAGGAGAGACTGAGAGCCTGTTCTTTGTGGCTGACCCACTGAATCTGGCATTGTTGCTGGTTCAGGCACAGATAAAATCGTAGGTCCAAGCCTCTTTGATACAGGGGTAGCCTCCCAGCAAAAGTTCCCCAGCCTGATGCTTAAAACTGGATGTTAGACTCTACCATCCTGAAGAAGCTGCTAAATCCATAATCACCCACTCCATCTCCTGCTCCAAAGCTTATCATGCCTCACTGCACCATCAGAGAGAATGCAAGTGTGAAGGGTTGGTGTGAAAATGGAGTTTTATCAGTGACGATTGAAAGGCCAGGTGAAACCAGGTCAAGAGATGAATATTTTTTTATAGAATCCAAGAAAACAACTGAGTAAGTCATATATCCATTTTTATTTCCTTCATTTATTCCAGGGAGGCCAGAATCTATAGAACATTTTATATGTCTTTTATTTTTTAGTTCCTTATTTCTAGCATTATTATAAAGAAAATAGGCCAGGTACAGTAGTGCTTTGGGAGGCCAAGGCAGCAGGATCACTTGGGGTGGCAGGATCCCTTGGGGCCAGGAGTTTGAGGTTAGCCTGGGCAAGGTAGCAAGGCCCTGTCTCTATGGGAAAAAAATGCATTTCCCCCCAAAAATAAAAAGACAAACTTCCTTTCCAACGTAATAATAATAATAATGTAAAGATGACAACACCTGTGAAGCAGTTAAATGACATAGTAAGAAGCACGAATGTAACCAAACTGTCTTGCAAGGATATCATGTTTCACCTACGACTTTCTTTAGTTCTGTTTTTTTAACCGTTTCCTCTTCCTAACATAACATGGTAGGATATATCTTCTTTAAATAGGGGAAATGTACTTATAAATAAGATATTATTTAACAATCTGTCATTCAAGAAGAAAGCTGAAGCTTGTAATAATAATAACAAAATCCAAACAACATATTCTCTCCAAGTTAAAAACTGTTTACCATAGGTGGTTCTCAAATGTTGGTTTGGGGGAAGTTTTCAAGGTTTTCTGCTTTTGTTTTGTAAGATAAGAGTGAACACTCTCTGCTTCCTCAATCCTTCTCTCTCTTTTCCTACCCAAAGATAACCCTAACAATATATTTCTCTCCCCACCCCCTTCCTGAGATGAATTCATAAGCAACACAAAAAGTCCTTCCTATTATTATTTGGGGTGGGCCTTCTAATTACAATGTTCAGTGAGAGAACACAGGAAACAAGTGGTTTCTCTTTTCCGAGACGGAGTCTTGCTCTGTCGTCCAGGGTGAACAGTGGCACGATCTCAGCTTACTACAACCTCTGCCTCCTGGATTCAAGCAATTCTCCTGCCTCAGCCTCCCGAGTAGCTGGGATCACAGGCACCTGCCACCACGTCCGGCTAATTTTTGTGTTTTTAGTAGTAGAGACAGGGTTTCCCACGTTGGCCAGGCTGGTCTCTTACTGCCGACCTCATGATCCGCCCGCCTCAGCCTCCCAAAGTGCTGGGGGGTTCCTTGGCCAAAATGCACGTGTGGTCTCTCTTAATAGTTCTCAGATGATGATGGGGGCAGGGTAGGTGGAGAAAGGGGGTGACAAGAAAAGTCACCTCTGCAGACAGCAATGAGCCAATTTTGTCAGACCTGCGCCAGGATAACATTCCGTAATGGATAGTTCCATCAGAGTTAAGTAGAAAAGCAATGGCTCATGGAAAACATGGTTTAAAACCAGAAGCCTGAAGTAACTTTATTTGGGCTGCGCTTTCATCTTTCTTTAAATAACTTAGGGACCGAATAACGGGCCCCACCAGCAAATGCAAGCTCCCCTGCCTTCCAACCCGATTCTTCTGAGAACCTGCTGCCATCTGCCTGGACCTCCTGTAAGATGGCTCCTACGCGACGACCCTGCCAGAGAATCAGCTCTACGTGCCACACACCTGTCCACAGACCGCCTGCGTGCCTCGGCCCACCGACACTCGATGTCGGACTGCGGCAGAAGGGCGACCTCACATTTGATGCCTTTTGTCTCTCTGAACCAAAGACTCCCTCTCCCTCCCTTTCCTCCCACGCTCCTTGCTTTTTCTTTAGCCGCTGTAAAGCAGCGTGGGAGAGAAAACAAACTGATTTCTCCTTCCGGAGGTACCCCGGAGCGTCGCTGCAGACCCCGGCAGGCGGCGGAGCCGGCGCGCCCCGGACGTGCGGAGAGGTTTCGGGACGCGCGCCCCCCGCCTTCCGCTTCCCCGGCCGGGCGTCCCGCAACCTCTCCGGCTTCCCAGAGAGCCGGATGCAGCTCGCGGGTGAGGCGGGCGGCCGGGGTCCCACGGCGGAAGTGAGGACGGCGGCGGGGGCGGAGGCTGCGGGCTGGGGGCTGGGATTCCCTTCCCGCCAGGCGCCGCCCGGGAGAGCCCGCGCGAAGACGCCCGGCGCGCTGCGCCCGCCCTTTTTTGGCGCTGAGAGAAAGGAGAAGGGCAGGGCCGCCGCCTCGCGGGAGCAGGCGCCGGGAGGAGGGGCCGCCGGAGAGGCCGGGCGAGCGCGGGCGGCCCTCACCTCGCTGCTCCTCCCGGGCCGCCATCCCTCGGCGTCCCACCCGGAACTGGCGCGCGCGTGGGGGCGGGGAGGCCGGCGCGCAGATCTGGCTGTGAGCGCCGCCGCCCCGGGACCCCCAGCCATGTCCGCCGAGGAGATGGTGCAGATCCGCCTGGAGGACCGCTGCTACCCGGTGAGCAAGAGGAAGCTCATCGAGCAGAGCGATTACTTCCGCGCCCTCTACCGCTCCGGCATGCGCGAGGCCCTGAGCCAGGAGGCCGGCGGCCCGGAGGTGCAGCAGCTGCGCGGCCTCAGCGCGCCAGGCCTGCGGCTGGTCCTGGACTTCATCAACGCCGGCGGGGCCCGCGAAGGCTGGCTTCTGGGCCCGCGCGGGGAGAAGGGCGGCGGGGTGGACGAGGACGAGGAGATGGACGAGGTGAGCCTGCTGTCCGAGCTGGTGGAGGCGGCCTCCTTCCTGCAGGTCACGTCCCTGCTGCAGCTGCTGCTGTCCCAGGTGCGGCTTAACAACTGCCTGGAGATGTACCGCCTGGCGCAGGTGTACGGGCTGCCCGACCTGCAGGAGGCCTGCCTGCGCTTCATGGTCGTCCACTTCCACGAGGTGCTGTGCAAGCCCCAGTTCCACCTCCTGGGATCTCCTCCCCAAGCCCCAGGGGATGTCAGCCTGAAGCAGAGGCTGAGAGACGCCCGGATGACTGGGACTCCTGTCCTGGTGGCCCTTGGGGACTTCCTGGGGGGACCCCTGGCTCCTCACCCCTACCAGGGGGAGCCTCCGTCCATGCTCAGGTACGAGGAAATGACTGAGCGTTGGTTCCCGTTGGCCAACAACCTTCCTCCCGACCTGGTCAATGTCAGGGGCTATGGGTCTGCCATCCTGGACAACTACCTCTTCATAGTGGGTGGGTACAGGATCACCAGCCAGGAGATCTCCGCTGCGCATTCCTACAACCCCAGCACCAACGAATGGCTCCAGGTGGCCTCCATGAACCAGAAGAGGTAAGCACCCCGGCAGAGTGCTGATGCCTTCTCATTCATTCACTTGTTCATTAGTTCATTGCCCCGGTGTTTACTGAGCCAGTAAATAGGGGAGGGTGTGCTGAGGTGGAAATGACATCTTCAGGAATGTTGTTGGCCTTAGTCCTGGCAAAATTCCCAGTGAACTAAGAAATTGCAAAGAGGAAGTCCCCAGTGAGGTCAAGTAGCTGAGTGGTTTTTTGGCAGGTATTGTGCCTTTAGGTGAAACTGCTTTCTGTGGCTCTTTCCTTGTGAAAAAAAGATGCTGTGGTTTCCTACAAGAATACTTTAAAAGAAAATTACTCCTTAATTAAAAAAAAAATTTGTCTTAGTTTTTAGGATTTGATCCTAATGATAATGAAACATTGAACAGTAACCTGTAACACTGTCTTTGGGTTTTTTTTTTTCCTGTTGTCAGTGACTGTGACAACAGAGCCTTCCATATTGTGACACCCATCCATGATCAAGAGATAATTACGGGAAATGTATTTATATTTGCAGTAGGGGTTGCTTTTCTTATTTTTTTTTTTTTATCCTCTCTTTTGCTTCCTTCCCTGGACAGCCATCATCACTGGCCCGAAGCTTGAGGCTGGAAGTGTTCAACTTCAGAATCTGAACATTTTCATTAACCCAATCTTCTCCCCCTCTCATCCTGCGAATCCCTCCTGCCAACAACATGGGTAACTTGAAGAAAGGAAGAGGAGGAGCTTGGGGAGTGGGATGAGAGGGGAGAAGGGAAAGGAACCAGGGAAAGTGTATGAAAACAAGAGCCAAGAGCGTATATACGGGAAGAGATGTTAGGAAATAAAGATGGTAGCACCCAGGAGGCCTCAGAGTCATTGGGAAGTGGGTAAAAGAATCCATGTACCTCAAGAAAGGATGAAAATAGCCTTTCTTACCATCCACCTGTTTCCATCTCAGTCCTCACAGGATCCTGGGCCTGAAGTGTGGAGCAAGGAGTTGGGAAACTCACAGCTAGGCAAAGAAAGTCTTAACAGTAACAGTGAAGCCATTATATATCTATTGGACTTGAGGGTCCTCCTATGCCAGGGATTATTTGGGGAAATAACTGGCTTGCTTTCTCCTATAATAGGAAATTCATTTTGAAAAGTATGCTTTTTTTTTTTTCTTTGCCTGATAATACATAGTTGCAGAAAACTAGAAAATGAAAAATAATGAAGAAGCAAAAAGATGATTATTCCTATTCACTCCTCCTAGAGGCAGTAACTGCAGGTTGTCATATTTCCTGCCAGCACATTTTTAATGCATTATTTACACCGTTGAGATGATGCCATGTTTAAAATTTGGTACCAGGAGTGTTGCTTTAAAACAAATTCTATGCGCTGTAATTGAAACAACAAAGGAACATTGGGCTAGAATATAGGTTGTGGTCTGAGTAGGGGTGGACAGCCCTGAGTTCTCTGTCTTCTTCTGCACTTGCCTCCGGCTACACATCATTTGGTGCTCACCAGGCCATCCTTAGTGCCACAGTGCCTCACAGTTCTTTCTTCCCTTCATACATCCTTGGTAGTCTTTGTCTTTTTTTCTGGGAAGGCCCTTTTCATCCCCTTAAAAAAAAAAGCATTCAAGTAATGCGTGAATGCATGCTTCTTAGAAAAACTGCACATTGCACAAAAAAAGTGTAGAGTAAATGTCTGCCCTCAGGGTACAGAAAGAAAAAAAAGTGTCACTATCAACAGACTTTTGTTAACCTTTAGATACTATTAAAATGTATAAACATTTATATTTGTAAATTATATATATACTTATAAACAATGTGGGGGCTAGGGACACCAGCCCCTGCATAGTACAAAATCCCCATATAACTTTTAACTCTCCCAAAAACTCAACTACTAAATAGCCTACTGTTGACCAGACGCCTTACCAAACGTGTTACTAAACTTAACACGTTTTGTGTGTGTATTATATACTTCATTCTAACAATAGAGTATGTTATAGAAAATAAAATCTCATTAAAAAACTAAGGAAGAGAAAATTAAGTAGGAATGGATCATCTTCATCGTCTTCGTGTTGCGTAGGCTGAGGAGGAGAAGGAGGTAGAGGAGGGGTTGGTTTTGCTGTCTTGGGCGGCAGAGGCAGAAGACAATCTGAATATGAGTGGACCCTCGGTTCAAACCTGTGTTGTGAAAGGGTCAGCTGTACAAGTATGTTGATAGTGGTTAGCAGTAGGGGAAAAGTATTTATGTATATTAATGTGCATGGGGATATGCATATTAACTTACACATTTTTTAAATTCTAAAATTGACTAGGTTGTACTAATTATTACGGCACTTGATATTTCCACTTAACCATATCTGAGAATTTTTTTCTGTGTCAACAAATGTAGATCTACCTCACTCTTTTTAATGACTGTATGGCATTCCAGCCTATGGATGAACTCTAATGTAGTTAGCCTTTCCCTTATTTATGAACATTTAGGTCACTTCCATTTGCATTAGATGTTTCAGTAACCATTGCCATATTGAACATCCTGGTAGATGCATGTGTGTATCTTAGCAGGCATATGTGAGTTAGTTTCATATGTCAAATTCGTGGAATCCCTGGATAAGTAGGGCAAAGTGTATGCATGTCTCATGTTTTGTTGAAGCTAGGTGCAGTGGTTCATGCCTGTAGTCCCAGCTACTTGGGAGGCTTAGGCAGGAGGATCACTTGAGCCCAGGAGCTGGAGGCTGCAGTACACTATGATCAGGCATGTGAATAGCCATTGCACTCTAGCCTGAGCAAAACAGTGAGACCCCGTCTCTATAAACAGTTAAAAATAAATAAATAGATTTTGGTAGCTCCTGTCAAATTGCCCATCAAGAAAATTGTTCTGTCCCTCTTCCATCAACAGTATTTGTGCTTGCCAGTACCCTATACTCTTGCCAAGATGGAGTATTACCATCCTTTCCCCCCCCAAACCTAAGGGGCAAAAACACTAGTATGATTTTTTCCCAATTAGAAGAGAGATTATTCTTTTTATATGTTGGTTGGCTATTTGTATTTCTTTTGTAAATGGTCTGTGCCAGTTTTCTAAAAGTTGGCTTATTTTCTTCACATTCATTTTAGCAGTTCTACATATGAATAGAGACATTAATCTCTTGCCTGTTATGTAATGTTGTGTATGTTTTCCCATGCCATTATTTTTCTGCATGGTTCAAGTAACTGGGTAGGTGAAATTGTTGCATAGAAGGGTGCATCGGAGTTATGATGAAGCCAAGAGCTATTGCCCCACCAAAAGAGGTCTCCACCTTTCAGCCACAGCTGGTTACTTCCACGTGGAAGTGAGGAAGTTTTGCCAGGCATCCAAATATCCCTTTCTTTTTTTTCTTTTTTTTTTAAGAGATGGAGTCTTGCTCTGTCACCTAGGCTGGAATACAATGGTATGATCATAGCTCACTGTAACCTTCAACTCCTGGGCTCAAGCAGTCTTCCTGCTTCAACCTTCCCAGTAGCCGGGACTATAGGCATGCAGCACCGTGCTTGGTTAATTTTTAAAATTAAACTTTTTTTTTGTAGAAATAGGGGCTCACTGTATTACCCAGGCTGGTCTTGAATTCCTGGCCTCAGGTGATCCTCCCATCGTGGCCTCCCAAAGTGCTAAGATTACATGCCACCATGCCAGGCCCTCCATTATATCTTCTAACTGATTATTGATGCTGTATTTGAAATTGTACCCTTCTTTAGCTCCCTTCTGCTTTGACTCAGGTGTGACATATCTCCCAGGAGTTCCTTCCTGAACTCTCACTTGGGCTGAGTATTCCATTTCTGCTCCTCTAGCATCTCAGTGCACACTCCCCAACTTGAATTGAAATTCTGTTTGTTATCTCTCTCCCTTCCCATCAGGAACTAGGACTTACTCAGTGCTTATGTATAGTCTTACTCCTAACAAGCTGTCCAGTAATAATAGGTGCTTAAAATACCTGTTTTTTTTTTTTAAATTATGGAATATATTTTTACATTATTGTAATAAAAATGTATAATTTTATATTTTGCTTTATTTGTACACTATAGTGAACATTTTTACCTTGGTAACAGTCATTATATTTATTTAGAGTAGCTGAAGAATAATGAGAGACATCATTTAATTGAACACTTAACTCTGCACTAGGTACTGTTCCCACTGCTTTGCATGTATTATCTCACTTATTCTTCTCAAAGGCTGTTAGGCAGGTTCCCATTTTATAGAGACAGCAAGTGAAGCACAGAGAAGTAAATTGCTCAAGGATGTATAATAAGTACAATAACCAAAATGTAAATATCCATGGAGTAGTTATAACCATTTAAATTGTTTAGAAGTTTTGGTTTTTAGACTTACAGGGACCATCTTCATGCACATTTCCCCCCTTCTTTAAAAAAAAAAAAAGTATCTCCTTCTAAGAAATAGAGCACAGATATTTTGTGGTACTGTGCTGCTTTTCAGAATTTCATCATGTGTGCCTCAGCTCCACCACAGCCTGTAAGTCCAGCATTTTTCTAGTCACTATTGGATACACAGAAACTGGTGACACAGTTGCTGCCCTCAAGAAGTTTAAAATTGAGTTTACATGATGAGACATGTAAAAGTGAAACCTGGCATGGAGTTGTTCCTGGATGATGCATCCAATTCAGGTCCTGCATGCACTGGAAGAAATTTGGAACCTTGAGAAAGAAAAGTGATTTTGGCCTCTGGCTATGCAGAATTTCACATCTACTGGAAACTGCTTTGGGATGTATCGGTATTTTACTTTGATAAAGGGGTCAAATGTAGAGCAGTTCACTTTTTCCAGAGACTGAATAGTGCAGTAATCCAGAATCTTAAATAGCAGGAACTCTGGAATTGAGAGATTTTATAAAGCCTTTTGCACTCCAGTGAAGATGGTACTATATGACCATCAGGGGGTAAAAAAAAAAAAATGTTTTGCTCTGTAGGCCAAGGGTGCAATACTGCCTGATGGTCTGAATGTGGGTTTGATCACTTACGTTGTCAGAATGTAACTCTTCACATGTAAAAGCTTGCGGCCACAATGGCTCACACCTGTAATCCCAGCACTTTAGGAGTCTGAGACAGGCAGATCACCTGAGGTCAGAAGTTTGAGACCAGCCTGGCCAACATCGTGAAACCCTGTCTCTACTAAAAATACAAAAGTTAGCCGGGCATGGTGGTGGGCACCTGTTGTTGCAGCTACTCAAGAGACTGAGGCAGGAAAATCAGGAAAATTGCTTGTATCCAGGAGGCGGAGGTTGCAGTCAGCTGACATCCCATCATTGTATTCCATTCTCACTTTAACTAGTGATAACTTGCAGGAACTGACCACTGTTACAGCAATTGGTTCATTAATGTTCTTTGTTTCCAAAGTTTTCTCTAGTCTTTTTCCATTGCTCTGCACTTTGGCTCTGAAAATGGAGTTGGGGTGAGTCTTCCTGTTCAGTGTGTGAATACAGCAAGGCTGGGAGAGAGACTTAACAAACAAGTGTCTCCTGGCAGAGATGGAATTGAAGTTGTCAGCCTTAGCATTTGCTGAGCTGTCCCTTCTCCTCTCAGCCAGTGTTTACCATTTTTGGAGCATTTCTGTGGTTGAGGTTGTAGTAGAGCCTGGTAATAGTGCAAGAAAGAAAACTGTATGTCTATTCACAGTCCTCCTCCCCACCCCCATTTAATTTTGGCCAACAGTTTAAATTTCTTTTTGCATCTTTGCTTTTGGAGTTTCTCAGAGCTGAACATAGGTAGCAACAACAACTACTGCTGTTTTCTAACCTTTCCCCTTCTCCCCTTTCTAGTCTCCAGGGGAAATTAATGCATGGGGACATGGCAGAAGGCAAGTAGATGGAGAAAGAGGAGGCAAAAGGACCTGATGACCCACAGGCTTAAACACTCAGGTTCTGAGTGGTTGAGAAAGGACTTTCGAAAGGAGCTTGGTATTGTTCTAATTTTTACTCTGGTGGTAGCAAACTTCTTTTTCTACATACTGAGTCATAATGATGGTTTTTTGAGCTTTTACTCTGGGTCAGGTATTATAGTCACAGCTTGAGGTGTCAGTATTAATGCTCACATCATCTCTGTGAGGTAGATGTTATTAATCCCATTTCCTCAAAGTGGAAACCAAGGCTCAGTGAGTTTAATTACCTTCCACATAATCACAGGGCTAGACTCGAAGCCACCAGACTTCTGTGTCATCTTGCCTTCCTGTGGTTGTATGTAGCTACTGTTAATCCTTGATATCTGTGTGCTGGTGTTTAGCATGTTTCATGTTACTTAACTTTTAGGGATTTAAAGAGCTTTTTAAACCAGGCACAGTGGCTTATGTCTGTGGTCCTACCTTGGGAGGCTGACTCAGGAGGATCGCTTGAGGCTGGGAGTTCAAGGCCGAGCCATGATCAGGCTACTGCATTCCAGCCTGGGCAATGAAACGAGACCCTCTCTCTTTAAAAACTCTTCTTTTTTTAAAAAAAGTTTCTTTTAAATGACCTTGAAATTCAACTGTGGTTTTATCCATTTTTTTTCACTTAAAACAGAAATTTTCATGATAATATTTTTATTTATTGCAAGTAACAAGTATATAGCTATGATAGATGGCTTGTTACTTGGTCTTGAAATTCTTCTTTTTACCTTCTGAACATAGTATGTTAATATTAAGAAAACACTGTAGAGATGATAATTTTGAAAAGTGGTTGATAGCTTGAATTTATACCTTTGCCATTCAGGAGGTGAAGAGTGGAAGAGTTATTTTCATAAAGTTGGAAATGAAGCCGTAAGTGATGAGAATTTGTGGATGGGTGAGCACTTTGTAGAGAGTTCCAGTGTATATCATGGTCAGTGACTATAGCAGTTGACAAATGAGAAACCAACCCTCCCAAGGTTAAGAAAAACTTAGGACACCCAGAGAAGCCCACCAATGGAGAATGACTTATCTCTGTAAGTGCTGTTCTTTTCAGCTCTTACTGTGTGCCAGACATTGTGCCCTTCTTATCCCCACTTAACAGATGGGAAAACTGAGGAACAGATAAACAGATTCAGTAATTTGTCTAAGGTCACACTGCAATTGATGTGTGATGATGTCTGAGGTTTCCCTGTGTAAGCCTGGACTCATAACCTTTAGCAGTATGCCTCTTTATTAAATGGTCTGTTTTTAGGTGGCAATTTCATCTTAAAACAAATTCAGCATTAAAAAGTATTTCTCTTCAAGTGAATTTGAGCATGTTAGGGTCTGGAGAGATGGAATCGTTTACTTTAACTGCCTATTCACTGAGCCTCAAAAAGAAGCCCCTTACATGTTTGCCTAGGACAAATGATTATGCTGGATAAATACTAAAAACTGTTTTGATCTTACAAAATTTACTATCTGTGTACCTTTGGGGAACAAAAACAAACTGCGGCTGGGAAAATTTAGTGCTTGTTTACAAGCTTTATTTCCTTTGGTTCCCCAAATTTGCACACACAAAGAGGGCATCATGGTTGGATTTTAAGGGCCATTGGCAGCAAAAAAGGTAAGCAGCGGGAATCAGGGACCCCCCAGTACCTGCCACCAGGATGACTTGGCATGAAAAAATGGTCTGGCTGTCTGGCTTTAAGGGACAAGATGAGGCTCTCGATGAAGAGTACTCTATTCACACTCTCATTGGAAAAACAAACTAAAACACATTTAGATATAAACATGATAGAAACTGTTAAAAAGTCTTAATTGTTTAGTAGGTGCCTATTACCAATCTATTTTTCAGACTGCAATGCATCAGTTTTATTGAATACTTTTTAAGGGATCAAGCATGAGCTTCTTGTTTACTGCTTATTCTTTACCCCCTTGTGTGATTTTTTGTGTGTGCCTAGCCTCTACTTCCATTATTTCTTAAGATATTATTATTTTTGAAAACATCATTGTGTTGGAGTTAGATGTCTTGAAATTCACTTGGTCTAGCACTTTTATTTCAAACATTAGAAAACAGAAATTTGAATGATAGTATTTTATCTCTGTGTAGTAGTTTCTGATAGACAATTTGATTTAATCGTCTCTACCACCTTGTGAAGACTCGTGCCCATTTTATAGATGAGGAAGTGAGTTGGTTGGATTAGGGTCAGATAGCTGGTTATTAGTAGAGCTGGGACTAGAACTGCAGTCTTCTGATTGGTGGTCAGGTCTTTTTCTGTTGCATCATGCTGCTGCTCATACTCTTGGAAACTTGTGACTGTTGCACATCTCACAGCAGACTAACCCAACACTCCCAAGTGTTCATCCTTCCTGGCTTTCAAAGGTCTGATTAATCCTTGTAAGCTACATCAAAACAAATTAATTTTGTGTTACTTTTCAGTTCAAAAGTCATAAGACTTATCTAGTGTCTGAAGCTGATAAGCAGCATTTAATTATTTACTGAATATAGAACTGGAAGCCATTTTTCTTCTCTTTTAAAAGTTATTTAATTTTATGAAAGATGAGCATTTGTCGATAGTTGAATTAACATGTGCAGAGACCCTGAGAATGCTGGATCAAAGTATTTTTTTTTCTTTTTCTTTTTTTTTTAATTGCATTTTAGGTTTTGGGATACATGTGAAGAACATCCAAGATTGTTGCATAGATACACACATGGCAGTGTGATTTGCTGCCTTCCTCCCCTTCATCTGTATCTGGCATTTCTCCCCATGCTATCTTTCCCCAACTCCCCACCCCCTGCTGTCCCTCCCCTCTTTCTCCCCGACAGACCCCAGTGTGTGATGCTCCCCTCCCTGTGTCCATGTGTTCTCATTGTTCAACACCCACCTATGAGTCAGAACATGTGGTGTTTGATTTTCTGTTCTTGTGTCAGTTTGCTGAGAATGTTGATTTCCAGGTTCATCCATGTCCCTACAAAGGACATGAACTCATCATTTTTGATGGCTGCGTAATATTCCATGGTGTATATGTGCCACATTTTCCCTGTCCAGTCTATCATCGATGGGCATTTGGATTGGTTCCAGGTCTTTGCTATTGTAAACAGTGCTGCAATGAACATTCATGTGCATGTGTCCTTATGGTAGAATGATTTATAATCCTTTGGATATATACCCAGTAATGGGATTGCTGGGTCAAATGAAATTTCTATGTCTAGGTCATTGAGGAATCGCCACACTGTCTTCCACAATGGTTGAACTAATTTACACTCCCACCAACAGTGTAAAAGTGTTCCTATTTCTCCACATCCTCTCCAGCAACTGTTGTCTCCAGATTTTTTAATGATCGCCATTCCAACTGGTGTGAGATGGTATCTCAATGTAGTTTTGATTTGCATTTCTCTAATGACCAGTGATGATGAGCATTTTTCAATGTTTGTTGGCCTCATATATGTCTTCTTTTGTAAAGTGTCTGTTCATATCCTTCATCCAGTTTTGAATGGGCTTGTTTTTTTTTTGTAAAATCTGTTTTCGTTCTTCGTAGATTCTGTATATCAGCCCTTTGTCAGATGGGTAGACTGCAAAAATTTTTTCCCATTCTGTTGGTTGCCGATTCACTCTCATGACTGTTTCTTTTGCCGTGAAGAAGCTGTGGAGTTTGATTAGGTCCCATTTGTCTATTTTGGCTTTTGTTGCCAATGCTTTTGGTGTTTTGATCATGAAGTCCTTGCCTACACCTGTATCCTGAATGGTTTTGCCTAGATTTTCTTCTAGGGTTTTTATGGTGTTAGGTCTTATGTTTAAGTCTTTAATCCATCTGGAGTTAATTTTAGTGTAAGGTGTCAGGAAGGGGTCCAGTTTCTGCTTTCTGCACATAGCTAGCCGGTTTTCCCAACACAATATATTAAACAGGGAATCCTTTCCCCATTGCTTGTTTTTGTCAGGTTTGTCAAAGATCAGATGTTGTAGATGTGTTGCCTCGGAGGCCTCTGTTCTGTTCCATTGGTCTGTATCTCTGTTTTGGTACCAGTACCATGCTGTTTTGATTACTGTAGCCTTGTAGTATAGTTTGAAGACCAGTAGTGTGATGCCTCCCACTTTGTTCTTCTTGCTTAGAATTGACTTGGCTATGCAGGCTCTCTTTTGGTTTCATATGAAGTTTAAGGTGTTTTTTTCCAGTGCTGTGAAGAAGGTCATTGGTAGCTTGATGGGGATAGTATTGAATCTATAAATTACTTTGGGCAGTATGGCCATTTTCATGATATTGATTCTTCCTAACCATGAACATGGAATGTTTCTCCATCTGTTTGTGCCCTCTCTTATTTCATCGAGCATACCAAAATCCAGCAGAGACTAGCAAGAAAAGAAAACTTCAGGCCAATATCCATGATGAATGTAGATGCAAAAATCTTCAGTAAAATATTGGCAAACCGATTGCAACAGCACATCAAAAAGCTTATCCACCATGATCAAGTAGGATTCATCCCAGGGGTGCAAGGCTGGTTCAACATATGCAAGTCTATAAATGTAATTCACCACATAAACATAACCAAAGACAAAAACCACATGATTATCTCAATTGATGCAGAGAAGGCCCTTGACGAAATTCAACAGCCCTTTATGCTAAAAACTCTCAGTAAACTAGGTATTGACAGAAGGTATCTCAAAATAATAAAAGCTATTTATGACAAACCAACTGCCAATATCATACTGAATGGGCAAAAAACTGGAAGCATTCCCTTTGAAATCTGGCACTAGACAAGGATGCCCTCTCTCACCACTCCTATTCAATATAGTATTGGAAGTTCTATCCAGAGCAATCAGGAAAGAAAAAGAAATAAGGGGTATTCAAATAGGAAAGGAGGAATTCAAATTGTCTCTATTTGCAGACTACGTGATTGTATATCTAGAAGACCCCATCGTCTCAGCCCAAAATATCCTGAAACTGATAAGCAACTTCAGCAAAGTCTCAGGATACAAAATCAATATGCGAAAATCACAAGCATTCCTATACACCAATAACAGACTTAAAGAGAGCCAAATCAAGAACAAACTGCCATTCACAATTGCTACCAAGAGAATAAAATACCTAGGAATATAACTAACAAGGAACGTAAAGGACCTCTTCAAGGAGAACTACAAACCATGGATCAAAGTATTTTTGATGCAGGTTGTGGTATCTGGTACTATAATCTCAGCCCTTTGGGAGGCTGAAGGAACAGGATCACTTGAGGCCAGGAGTTCAAGACCAGCTGAGACAACATAGTGAGATACCATCTCCACAAAAAAATGTTTATAAAAAATTAGCTGAGTATACTTGAGTATGGTGGTGCATACTTGTAGTCCCAGGTACTTGAGAGGCTGAGGCGGGAGGCTCTCTTGAGCCCAGGAATTCAAGGCTGCAGTGAGCTGTAACTGTGCCACTACAGTCTAGCCTGAGTAACAGAGCAAGACCCTGTTTCATAAATAAATTAGTAAATAAATAAATATAAACGTGAATTTGTTCAGTGCTGACCTCTCCCTATTTTGTATGTTGTGAAGCAATATGAGGCAGGGCCAGTGGCCTGCTCAGGTGTCCTGGTGATACAAAGATCTCCTGACCCACCCTTTAGAAGTCACGCATCACACCTGCCTATCTGTCTAGGCAGCACCAGTGTGTCCCTAAGATAAAGCCATGCTACTCAGTAAGAAGAATGAAATAACCATTTTGAGAGGTAAAAGACAAGGGGGCGAAGTGGGTGCCTTCTTCCTCTCTTAGCCTTGTGCCTGCCCCTGAAAGAGTGTGGAATTTAGTGTATACACATTGTCTTTGGTTGCTGGACTAAGGCTGAGCAAGATTAATAACTTGTTATATTGAACTGCTTATCTTCAGTAGCTAGTGTTTGGACAGTATGCCATTCCTGTGGAATCTTGGGGACAGGAGTGAAATTTGAGAAGCCATCCTTTCCTCTTCTGTCCTCAGGCAGAGTGGCTTCCAGCTGGGAGAACTAATTTTCTTCAGATGTCCAGGAGATTCTAGTAGTTCATGCCATCGTCATGCTTCTCATTGATTAGAACTAACTCTGTGGGCCTTTGTGTCTCTCTTTCAGGTCTAACTTCAAACTTGTGGCTGTTAATTCAAAACTCTATGCCATTGGAGGGCAGGCCGTTTCTAACGTTGAGTGTTACAACCCTGAGCAAGATGCTTGGAATTTTGTGGCACCCTTACCCAATCCTCTGGCTGAGTTCTCTGCCTGTGAGTGCAAGGGAAAAATTTATGTCATTGGAGGATACACTACCAGAGGTAAGTGAAGGGACTAAGTAGGTGGTCTGGCCATCTGTAGGTGTCGGCAGCTGGGAAGGGCAAGACAGTGTCAGAGGAAGCTCTGATGTACCTGAGTGTCATTTTATGGTTTAATACTGTACACTTACACATCTGGAAGGAAGCGAGTCCCATTTGGGTGGGGTGATTGAGACAAGAGGGATCTTTTGATAACTTTGTGTGAGCATGAAAATCAAATGGGAAAGGGAGGGCTGTGAAAAAAATATGTTATTATTTTTGCTTCTGAAAACCCAGCTTTTTGGTCAACTGTCCTGTGATTTGGCTGGGCCTGGTTTGTGGGGGTCACTCTCTGAGGTTCGGTAGGTCTTTGGAGAAGATTATCTGGGAACTCCCGTTTTTATCTCAAACACGTACCAAACCTGCCCCCATCCACCATTATGGAATTTAGTACCAGAGCATACTTGCAGATTAGTTCTCATTTTCTCTCTTTATGAGCACACACACATCAGATAGAGGTTCCGGAAACCCAGCTCCAGGACATTGTTCACATATCACAGGAAGAGCAAGAACATGAATACAAGAGTTCTTTCCTGACCAGCAGTGGGAAGTGATTGTACTATCTATTTATTTGTTTATTTATTTATTTTTTGAGACAGAGTCTCCCTCTGTCACCCAGGCTGGAGTGCAATGGTGTGATCTCCGCTCACTGCAATCTCTGCCTCCCAGGTTCAAGTGATCCTCCTGCCTCAGTCTCCCTAGTAGCTGGGATTACAGGCACTCACCACCATGCCCAGCTGATTTTTGTGTTTTCAGTAGAGACAGGGTTTCATCGTATTGGCCAGGCTGGTCTGTAACTTCTGACCTCAGGTGATCCACCTGCCTTGGCCTCCCAAAGTGCTGGAATTACAGGTATGAGCCACTGTGCCTGGCCTGATTCTACTATTTATAAAAATGTACATCTGTGTTTTTCACTTTTTTGGTGGGCATTTTATAGTTAATAATTTGGAAATAGAAAATTTCTACAGCAAGTTTATTTTTTGTGGAGACAAAGTCTTACTATGTTGCCTAGGCTGGTCTTAAATTCCTGGGCTCAAGTGATTGTTCTGCTTTGGTCTCTCGAAGTACTGGGATTACAGTCATGAGCCACCATGCCCTGCTAACCAGCAAGTTGTATACTGCTGTTCTTGGTAGGGAATTCAGGTAACAGTGGTACAGAACAGTGGTTGTTGGTGGGACACAGTGGCTCACACCTGTAATCCAACACTTTGGGAGGCTGAGGCAGGAGGATTGCTTGAGGCCGAGAGTTCAAGACAGGCCTGGGCAACATAGCAAGACCCCTTCTCTAAAAATGAAAAGAAGAAAATTATCTGGATGTGGTGGCATGTACCTGTAGTCTCAGGCCCAAAGATACTTTTTTTGAGTAAAATCGCCATTCACAGGTTCTGGGGATTAGGAAATTGACATATCTTGTTAGGGACCACCATGCACCCCACTGAAGCAATGTGTATATTTATGTATTTAAGGAGAGGCAAGACAAAGAGAAGTGCATTGGAAGCAGTGACCTTTTTTTCCCCCCTACTCCAAGTTTCTGTCATTTGTCAAGCTATTCCTAAGGTCCCTCTCTGGTGACTCCACTGAAGATAGTTTTCAACTTTTTCTTTTTTTTTTTTTTTTTTTTGAGACGGAGTTTCGCTCTTGTTACCCAGGCTGGAGTGCAATGGCGCGACCTCGGCTCACCGCAACCTCCGCCTCCCGGGTTCAGGCAATTCTCCTGCCTCAGCCTCCTGAGTAGCTGGGATTACAGGCACGTACCACCATGCCCAGCTAATTTTTTTGTATTTTTAGTAGAGACGGGGTTTCACCATGTTGACCAGGATGGTCTCAATCTTTCCACCTCGTGATCCACCCGCCTCGGCCTCCCAAAGTGCTGGGATTACAGGCTTGAGCCACCGCGCCCGGCCTCAACTTTTTCTTTAAATATAATTGAAAAAAAAAAAAAAAGAGAGAGACTTAGTAGTCATTTCTTTGACCTTCGATATTGGTTGTCAGGTTACACTGATTAACTTTATAGGTTTAAGGCCGGGCACGGTGGCTCAAGCCTGTAATCCCAGCACTTTGGGAGGCCGAGGCGGGTGGATCACGAGGTCAAGAGATCGAGACCATCCTGGTCAACATGGTGAAACCCCGTCTCTACTAAAGGTGCAAAAAATTAACTGGGCATGGTGGCACGTGCCTGTAATTCCAGCTACTCAGGAGGCTGAGGCAGGAGAATTGCCTGAACCCAGGAGGCGGAGGTTGCGGTGAGCCGAGATCGCGCCATTGCACTCCAGCCTGGGTAACAAGAGTGAAACTCCGTCTCAAAAACTTTATAGGTTTAGACTAAGCCATGGGCCCCTCAGTCCCCCAGAACTCCTATGTTTATGTAATAATCTCTCTCTCTCTCTCTTTTTCTGTCTGTCTGTCTCTTGTGCGTGTGTGCACGCGTGTGCGTGTGTGTGTGTGTGTGTGTGTGTGTGTCTTCTAGGAAAGTAAATAGTTACTTACCTATGAGCAATTCTAAGAATTCTGATTCCTCTCTAGATTGAGTAACACAGATTGCATCTCGTGTACTGACATAATGCACATGTACCTTGACTTCTCTTCTGACCAAGAGCTGTTCAACACTGACAGGCAGCACTGTAACCCAAAGAGTACTTTACTGGTAGATTCCTAGTTTTTCCATGACGCTGGCTGAGCAAATGTCCTTTAGATTTGACCTAGAAAACCCTTCTTGTATGTTTTGTAGCTTCACAAGCCACTGCTAATGTACCTTCTTCACTTGGGCCACCCACTGTGATTTCTGTCCTGGATTCCCTGAGCCAAATACCCATGATGGGATGGTTCAGTGATGTGGATGGATAGCTATTTGTATAAGGGCTGAAACTAGTTTTCTAAGATGGGAGAGCTGGACAGTTATTTACACGCTAAAGCCCTCCTTCTTTTTTGGTGGGGCTTTCCAAGCACTGCCTAGTAGTTCCCTGTATTTAAGATAAGTCATGATTGTTAGGAAAAAAAGAAAAAAAAGTTAGTTTTTAGACTCCTGACTTCTTTTTTTAATTTTTTTTTTTTTTTAAGGTAGAACCTAGCATTTTATTTAGATCTTCATTAAACTGTTGGAATTGAGAACCAGACTTACGTAATAAACCTCCAAAAATAGATCCTGAAAGGCACTTTCTGCTTAGGGCAAGCGGTCATAGACTCCTGACTTCTTAAGTCAAGTAAATAATAAAAATTTCTTCTTAAAAAAAATTTCTTCTTAAAATTTAGCAAATAATAGTTCATGATTTTTATGATAGCTATTTGATTCTTTTAATTCCTTGGCAGCACTGAAGAAATTCAAAGAAGTTCAATAGCGAGTAATAGCTATAAAGGGAAGAAGGGTGATTTGTCAAACTTCAGAATCAACTTTAAATGTAAAAACAAAAAGATCATTTCTCCAAATCAAACCACCTCATCATGGTCTGAGCCCTTGTTGAGTGAGAAGAGAAAACATTTACAGAACACCTGGAAAGACCTTCTTCAGGCCTGGAGCTGAGAAGTATGTGGAAGCCTCACTAGAATGAGTTCTTTATTCATTCGGTGGACAGCCAGGTTACTAAGGAGCACTTTTTAATAAATTATTGACCAAAATCCCCTTGGGTCATCTCCTAAAATGATCTTTATTATGATAGCTATAGTAAAAAGAAATATGGAGAGGTATTAATATGGTTGGAAATCAGAAGGACAGTTTCCTAACACTGTGACTTACACTTCTGAGATTTCTGCAGGCATCAGGACATGTGCATGCACAGGACTTTGCTGTCTTAGGAGGTACCTTAGTTTGTATCAGATGTGGCTTTGGAGGGTGCCCTTTAAGCACTGCTAATTATGGGTGGGTTCTTCTCAGAAGGAAGAACTGAAAGAGGTATGAAACTTCTGAAAAAATGAGCTGTCTTCTCTTACCAGTGTCTGCAGCCGTCAAAATGCTGTAGGCTTTAGTTGTCTACCAGTTCCCAAGCTGAACTGTCTCCTTCATGGTTAGGATTTATTGTTTGTTTAGAAAAAGCAACAACATTCTGTTTATAACTCAGCATTTGTGGTTTCTGCTGAAGCTAAAATACTCATTTATTCTTTCCTAGAGGAGAAAAGAAAAAGAGAACAATTAAAAACAAGAAAAGCAAAACTAGATATTCTAAATTTCATAAGTATTTTTCACAAAGAGACTAGGCAATATTTTTCCTTAAAGAAAATCTTTTTTTTTTTTTTTTTTTTTGAGATGCCAGGATCTCTGTCACCCTGGCTGGAATGCAGTGACGCGTGATCACAGCTCACTGCAGCCTCACCCGCAATGCTAAAGCCATCCTCCCACCTCAGCCTTCCAAGTAGCAGCTGGGAATATAGGTACACACCACCATGCCTGTCTAGTTTTTTATTTTTTTGTAGAGACAGGGTCTCACCATGTTGCCCAGGCTGGTCTTGAACTCCTGGGCTCAAGCAACCCTCTTGCTTCAGCCCCCTAAAATGGTGGGATTACAGTCCTGAGACACCATGCCTGGCCAGAAATCATTATTAATTAAAAATGCCAGAGCAGCCTTTTATCTAGACTTTGATGTTATCTACATTGCAACTGTCTCTTGTGAAATGGGAAAAGGGAGAGAGCAGGACCTTTGTTATTGTCGCTCTGGTGATAGGAAACTAAGGCTGGGCATGGTAATGACCCTGTCTTTACAAATAAAAACAAATTTGAAAACCGAATTGCCGAGTGATTCTGTGGCTTGGTAGAAGGCCACAGGTGAGACTGCTGCATTTCTCCTGACTTGTAACGTTGTGTGCTTTTCACTAGACAGCCTCTGGAGAGCCTGTGTTGCTACTTGTCATGTTTCTTAGGATCAGCTGTCAAGAACAGATCTAGCTGCTGCTCAGCCTGGCTTCTGTATTAAGTAGTCGGTAATTTTGTAGCTATTTATGAGAGTTCTGAGGCACTTAGTTTTTTTACACTGATCTGGTGGTTCAGAGGTATGGGGGTACCAGGGAGGAGGGGCTGTGTGAAAGGCAGAGCTGCTCTTTTCCCTGGTTTTATCCAGTCTGAGTCTCCCAAGGAGGAGACGTTTGGAAGGGGGAGGTGAGTGTGGATGGATCTAAATATATCTCTTCCCAGCCATTTCGAAAACTGTTTTTCCAACTTGTGCTTTTTCCGAAACAGTTTTTTCTCTTTGTTACCAAATTATGCAGGTAGAGGTAGACATTTCTGGGCAGCCTAGCCTGATGGTGTTAGTGGGGGTCGTGTCATCACTTACCTTTCTTTCTTTCAGACCGGAACATGAACATTTTGCAGTACTGCCCCTCTTCCGACATCTGGACCCTCTTTGAAACATGTGACGTCCACATTCGCAAGCAGCAGATGGTGTCTGTGGAAGAAACCATCTACATCGTGGGGGGGTGTCTCCACGAGCTGGGGCCCAACCGCAGGAGCAGCCAGAGCGAGGACATGCTCACTGTGCAGTCCTACAACACCGTCACCCGGCAGTGGCTCTACCTCAAGGAGAACACGTCCAAATCGGGTCTTAACTTGACTTGTGCGCTCCATAACGACGGCATCTACATCATGAGCAGAGACGTCACCCTGTCGACCAGCTTGGAACACCGAGTGTTCCTCAAGTACAACATCTTTTCAGATAGTTGGGAAGCATTTCGGCGTTTTCCAGCTTTTGGACATAACTTGCTGGTGTCTTCTCTTTATCTGCCCAATAAAACAGAAACATGACTGAATTGAATTCCTAGATGAAAGAAAACTGGTTCAAGATTTTTTTTAAAAATGTAGTGTCCCATCGCAAGGGAGACTGATTCCTAAAGGGTAGAGAAGGGTTAAAATAAGTCACATATATACAGTAGCAGCTGTAAATAAGCTTACTTGAACTACTTACTTGAAAACTTGTGGAAAAAAGAGACCAACTTTGTTATTTTTTAAATTATTGATTTTTAAATTATGGGAGCAAATCCATCTCCAGACATAATACTCTTGGGCCAATGACGGATCATCAAAATGTAGATTCATTGTGACTGCATGGTAAAGGGCCAAAGTCAATAATTGGAACAAATGGTAAAGATGATTTTTAAAATCTGTTGTATTTAGGTCCCTTTACATATCATTAGCACCTTATGTGAGAGATTTTCTTTTTCTTGCCAGTGTACTTGATAAGCATTCATATTAACATACTCATTCCCTCTTCTCCATCAAGCATACCCACGCATACATCTAGTATGTTTAAAATAGGGTTCTGTGTTCAGATATTTTGTTTGCACACTACTCTTTAGGAAACTTACAATGATGGATCCCTACAGTGAATCCTTGCCAGTGTTCAGTCCTCCTCAAAACTTGCATAAAAACATTCTCAGCTATTTTTCAAGCCGCCTTTGCAGGTACAAATGCTGGATTAATAGATTAATATAACCTCTTATTTTATTTATGTGGCAGATTACATATTTATGTGGTCACATAGGTTGCATTGCTAGGTGTTCTGTATTGTTTTAAAGAGGATATATTTAGAAAAATGAATATATGAATATTTTTTAAAATTGAGTTAAATTTAAATGGGAAGGGAAGAAAACACCAAATAAGACAAAAATTTGCCTTTGAGAGTTACTTTTATTGAATGTATTTGACTTAGTTCTTATTTTAAGGCGTAAAAAAAGTTTATCATATTTAAGTCAGGCAACTAATTTAATCTTAGCTTTGTAATTCATGTTTTGCTTTTGTGGACTAAGGTAAGGACAGCATTTAAACATTTGTGCTGGAGTAAGAGGAGGAAGCCCTTAAAGAAGTGGAATGGCTTCTGGTAGTATTTCTGAAGTTGGGTGAAGTGCTTTACTTGTCTTGGTTGTTAATTGAAATAGAATTCAGCTCAAGCAGCTGTTTTCACTGAGGGAGTTAACAGTAAAAGTTTCTGCCAATCATAGATCAGCATTCCTCAAAAATATGTATACTCATACTTACAGAAATTTTTTTTTGATTGATAAACACTCTAAAATTATCTGATATTTTGTAATGGAATCAGTTGAACTGTGAGCTGGATTCCATCATTCTGCACTAACAGCAGGCAGAGCCATTTCAGTTAGTGTGTGCCTCACTTTAAGAAAAGCCCTTTGGCGGGGGAAAAATCTGTCAGAGCAAATTTATGCATTCAGCAAACACTTACTGAGTGCCTGCAGTATGCTATGCACTGTGCAGAGGTAGGACGGGGCTAATTACTTAGAGTTCTTCAGTTTATTATAGGAGTCACTACAGGGTTTCTTTACAACCATGGCCTCTAGTATACTTCAAATAAGGGTCCAGTTATAAAAAGCCTATTTGCACAACTTTTTGGGAATACTTCTATTAAGTAAAATGAGGTAAGCCGTTGTTTTGGACATAGAAACAGATCTTTGTATCTTGTCACCAAATAATTTTATCTCTAGTCTACTTACAATTTTGTAAAGGTTTCTAAGCTGTGCCCATTTATTCCCAAATATTAAGCCCTTAAAAAAGTAACCTCTGAACAAGAATCTTCCCAGTAATAGTACTTAATAGATTTTAATGTTAATTTATATTCATTGTAGAATTGAATTTCTAGTGACCTGTATTTCATTACGTATATTTTAAAATCTAATTTATTTTAGATGGTGTTAACTTGTTGCTAAAGAGCTTAACTTTTTAAAGGCTTAGTCCTATACATTTAGAAGATGAGTCAGTTGAATTAGTACTGGACAAACAGTTGGAGATTAGCTTGCAAATAAGCACATCATATCAAATACAGTATTCCTGCCAACCAGTTAATTCTCTTCCTGATTACATTCTTTGGATCTGTTTGCCTAATGTTAACAATTAGATTTTTGGACAAAGTGGAGGTATACTCTGATCCACAAAGCTCTTTTATAAACCAGGTTTGGGTTGTATGTATGTTTGGATATTATAGCTTTCTTTAGGACTGGCATCTATCAAGATTTTGTTATTCTGGGCTGCCCGCAGTACTTGAGAAAGGTAGAATGTGCAATAGGAACAGATTTGTGCATTTTGGGACATCATCCTTCCTGCCGTGCACATCAGCTGTGTTGACATTTTGAGGATAGTTTTAATTTAACTGTCTTCTTGTTGATGCCAGTATTACACTGAAGACCCTACCTATGATAAAGGCAGTGTTGCTTTGAAAATCTCCCTTCATCCCCCAGTACTGTCCTCTACTCTTTGATAGTATCTCTCCATTTTCTTCCCAATTCTCTAAATGCTTTATCATTTTTTTCAGAGATTCTTCTGAGGGATCCTGACCTTCCACTCTGGGGATGGGGTTGCTTGGAGGACCTGGGGTGACAGCCGGCTGGCCAGAAGCACCCTATTTTATAAATAGCGGTTTGAATGGTAGAGAGTGAGTCTTGTGTGTGGGTTGTTAGAAGGCTGTTTCATCCTGTCATTCTCTCTGGCTTTCCTTTCAACCCCCTCAGTTTCAGAGGCTTCTCCCCTTAGCATCCTTTAAAAGGTTTTCTGATGAATGTCTGCAAGAGTTGATTATTTTGACTGTTTTGGTTAAGTCACAACGACGAAGTACTGAGAAGATTATCAGTACCAGGAAAACAGAAGTTTTAAGATTAGAATGAGAACCAAAGAGAATTTAACCCTGCCATTTTTTTTAAGCACCAAGATCCTAAGTAATTCCAAATGCCTTAGATATCAATGAAAGCTACACACCATTGAGATGAACAAAATTCTCTCTCTATGAAGGGAGTAATCAAGTAAATGCCTGTTCTCTTTCAATGGACTGTTGCTTATTGAGCATTGTGGATAATGTGTTTTCAGATTTCCAGTTCTGACCCTACCTGTTTGGCCAAAGACGTAAATTGAGAGGAAAGGCCTTGATCTTCTGATCAGCCAGGATTTAATGAACAGTGGCTTAATGCAGATCACTCAAGAGGCAGCACAGCAGTGTAAAAGGAATGTAAGTAGGAGTTGGATGCCTTTTTCCTAGGCCAGGAATGGGGAATACATGACATCTGTGCCATTGTTCTTCTAAGGAGGCATTATGAATGAGTGCAGCATTCCTTTCCTCTGTGCCAGGATTCGGTCTTAGAATCCACGTCAGATGGATGCTTCCAGACATCTATTCCCATTCCATCAGCTATTTGCCACCCCTGCCTTAGACAGAATAGTGAAGGAATTAAGAGGGTAGACACCAACCGAAATGGCTTTGAAAGCAATAAGCTGATTGACCTTTAGTCCTGTGCTAACTAGAAAGTGTCTGTCATGTGCAAGACAATGCTAAGAACTGAGAATGCAGATATAAATAAGCCACGGTTCATGACCTTAAAGAGCTTACAGCCTTATAAAGAGGTTCACTGTAATTGTCTTCACCAGGGCATACTTTTCAAAGATGCCCACTTTTGTCTGGCACATAGGGGCTTGGTGGTCTGGTGGTCCCTTCAGTCTTGGCCCAATCTATCCTTTGTTTTTGGATTTACTAACAATTACCATGAACAAGTTTTGTTTTTCTTTTAAATTTGAACATCACATCCTGTGTTTTAGTTTTTTCCTCTGTGCTTTTCTCTCACTGCTTTTCATAGTCTATGTACTTTATTATTATGAAAAAAATGAAAATCACATGTAATTTTGCTTTATTTTAAAATGCTCACTAAGCACTGCAGACTTTGCAGTTGGGGGCCCAGCTGCTTGGTCCAGTGAAAAGGAAGATTGAAGCCAGGGAGGTTAGTATCCAAGAGGGGCAAGTTGATTGCATGTGCATTTATACCTATGCCTTTAAAACATTCCCATAAAAAGAATAAAGAAATTTCCATTCCGCACTAGTACCAATGAAAAGACACTTGATTTTGCCTTGTGATAATTATCAAAGGATAGTTTTTCATCCTTAGGTTTAATTCACATAAGAGTTTTTTTTTTTCTTTGTTAACTTAGGAACACATCAGTTCACATCAATTGACATGTTGCTGACGTCTGTCCTTGACATAACCGTTTTTGTTCCTATAGGAAACATTAAATATAAAAGATGGTCAATTTTGAAGAGCAAAAGGGTGCTGAAATGACTTGTAGGGTTGGCTGGTGCTTTCTCAAATGGATTGCTGTAGTTTATTACTAGTAAAGAAAAGGAAAATGTGATTAACGTTATTGTCGTTTTTTCTATTAAAAAAAAAAAACCTTACGAATGGGGCACTTTAGCTGTCCCCACAATGTTTTCATATCTAGTAGTCATTTTAGGGAAAGTGATAATATGTAGAATGAATAGTTACGTTTTGATATGACTGATACTTTCTTTGTTAAAAAGGTTGTATTAAGTCTTCAATTTCAAGTGTAGCTTAAAAGTGTAAACATTATGTGATTCATTTGAATACAAAAATGCCTATGAAGTACTCAATATAACAGCATTCCTTTTGTGTTTTGAACTATAGATGAAAAGATATTCAAATAAAGTAGTTCTCGGTCACTTTTTGTTGTCCAAGTTCTATGTATCAGCTGCATATTCAGGGCTGTGCCAGGACTAGGAGGAAATGGGCGAAGCAACTCAGGAACCTGAGGAGGGAGGATTGCTTGGGGCCAGGAATTTGAGACCAGCCTAGGTAACAGTGCAGTCCTGTGTCTACAAAAAATTAAAATAAAATAAACTAGCCGACATGGTGGTGCATGCCTGTGGTCCCAGACACTTGGGAGACTGAGGCTGGAGAACTGCTTGGGCCCAGGAGTTCGAGGCTGCAGAGAGCTCTGATTGTACCACTGCACTCCAGCCTGGGCAAGCAGTGCAAGACCCCAAGTCAAGAGAAATCTATGAATAAATGTACAAATTTCCTACACAGGACACACTAAAGGAGGAGGAGGATGGCTGACCCAGCAGAGTGACACCCAAAGCTAACTGAGCATTTTTTTTTTTTTTTTGCCAGTAATTCTAAGCATTTTTTATTTCTTTAATCCTCACATGAATCCCATGTGGTAAATAAAAATATTATCCTCCACTTTACAGTTGAGAAACTGAGGCACTGTTGGTTACAAATTGCCATTTGGGAAAGAGGAGAAGGGAAAACTACAAACGGCGGTCACTCGTCTAAAAGGTATCCTTTCCTTTGCTGGTGGAGGGGTGGGTTTCCGAGTGAGCCAATCTGGGAGCCTGTGGTCCTGCTTTTGCAGCAGTGTTCCATGGCTGGCCTGCGCGGAGGTGACGTGGCAGCCTCTTCCTGTGGGCATGGTTACAGGACGTGTGTAGAGGGGAGCTGAACATTTCTGTGGAGGCTGAGGATCCCAGGCTCCTGTTTGTAGGCCATCAACATTTCCTTGGCAATCAAACTTTAAAAATCCATTTAGGGCTGGGCCCGGTGGCTCACACCTATAATCCCAGCACTTTGGGAGGCCAAGGTGGAAGGATCACTTGAGCCCAGGAATTCAAGGCCAGCCTGGGCAACACAGTGAAACCATGTCTCCATTAAAAAAAATAAATGAAACTCAGATGCTGGTAAATCCAATCTCCCGCAACTCCATAGGATAAAGGCCCAGATTTAGAGGAGCCCAGTTTCTTTAGCTTAGAGCCCATCAGTATGATGTCTGTCTTTTAGTCACAGGCTTCCTGCTCATGCCTTCACCCTGAGTTTGATGTTGTCAATCTCTCTCTTAGCTTTGGGATCATCTGAAACTGTAGGGGTTTGCCGTTCCCAGACTACATCCCAGGGAATGCTGCATTAGTAGAAATGATTACCTCTGTGTGACAGGATTTGTTTAGAAAATAAAATTCCCACCCTATTTCTCTTCCTCTTCCTCCTCCCTGCTCCCCTTTCCTCATCCCCCTCCGTGCTCCTTCTTCCTCTTCCTTCTCCTCTACCTCCTCTTCCTCTTCCACTTTTGGAGACAGAATCTTGCTCTGCCACCCAGGCTGGAGTTCAGTGGTGTGATCACAGCTCACTGCAATTTTGGCCACCTGGGCCCAAGTGCCTCCCACCTCAGCCTCTCAAGTAGCTGGGACCACAGGCACGTGCCACCACATCCAGCTAAAATTTAAAAAAATTTTTTTGTGGAGATGGGGTCTTACTGTGTTGCTCAGGCTGGTCTTAAAAAACGATTCTCCTGCCTCAGCCTCCCAAGTGCTGGGATTTACAGGTGTGAATCACCGAGCCAGGACCCCGAGTCTATTACTTTGCCTTCTCTGGGAGCCCGATCCTACTATATTTTTTTTTTTGAGACGGAGTTTCGCTCTTGTTGCCCAGGCTGGAGTGCAATGGCGCGATCTCGGCTCACCGCAACCTCCGCCTCCTGGGTTCAGGCAATTCTCCTGCCTCAGCCTCCTGAGTAGCTGAGATTACAGGCACACGCCACCATGCCCAGCTAATTTTTAGTATTTTTAGTAGAGACGGGGTTTCACCAGGTTGACCAGGATGGTCTCGATCTCTTGACCTTGTGATCCACCTGTCTCGGCCTCCCAAAGTGCTGGGATTACAGGCTTGAGCCACCGCGCCCGGCCGATCCTACTATATTTTCCTGCCTGTTCATGCCCCTTTAACTAAGGCAGAGAACCTATCTCCTATAGTTCTGCCAGGCACATAATGTCTGATTCTCTGCAGTCTGCTGGCTATAGGCAAAATGGTGAAAAGCATCTAGCTATAGCTTTGGGTAGGCTACTTAATCTCCCCAGTCCTCAGTTTCTTTATCTGTAAAGTAGGGATAACAATAGTATCCACTCTGTGAAATTGTTGCAAAAAATTGTATGAGGAAATTCATGTGATGTGTTCAGAATGGCATCCGGCACATAGCACAGAATGAACGTGAGCTCTTACTATTTCCAAAGCTGTTTCCTTTATACCTTCAAATGAGCCAGCTTGGCTGGAAGCTTATGCCTTTCCTAAAATACCTTAGCAAAGCCATTAAGAGGTAACTAACAAATTCCAGATCCTGGCACGTTTCTTTTACTTCTCCCAAAGAGCCAACTTGAATGGTCTGATGCCCAAGATACAGCAGCTTAATCAGTGGCTTTGCTTCCCACAGGAGGTCAGGGATGAGAAAATTCTATCTACCCCATCCCTTCCCTTGATTTAGTTGGTTCCATATTTCAGCTTTAGATATTTACAACATCCGATCCCAAGTACCAAACCCTTTATAAGACTTATTTGAACCAGCCCAGGTAATGTGTCCATTTCTGAAGTGACCACTGTGGCCAGGGGAATGGAGGAGAAGCTCCAGTTCAACCACGTGGAATGAAGTCATCTCAGATGTTAGGGGTCTCCTTACTAGAAGAAAGGGTGTTGACTGTCGACTTGCAAAAGGAACAGCTGGACAAACAAAGTCAAGTTTGTTATGCTTACTGCCGAAAAAGCCTTAGTAGTGTCTCAGAAGGGATATGTCAGGGTTTTGGGCCTGGACTGGGTGATTTTGAAGTAGGTCTCAAGACTGGGCAGGGTTTCTGATACAAGAACTTTGGGCACAGAACTCTGTGGCCACAGTGTAGTGAGAGTCCCAAAGCTAGTCTTGAGAGCTTGTTTGGAGGTTCCAGCAGGGGAGTGCAGCTACTCGTACACCCTTGACTGAAGACTGGTCCTCCTCTATTGGGGATGGTCATCCTCTTCGACCGAACACACATGGAGCAGTGAGGGTGGAAGGGGACACCCGCCGAGCCAGCCAGACCAACTGAATCAACCCTGACGATCAATGGGGTGACAGATGTCGCAGCCAGATTGCCCTCACATCCCCAAAGCTAGTCTTGATGGGGAAGCTGTGAGTCTTGGTAAGTAAGCTAGCTGGTTGTCTTACAGTGTTACGGAAGATAAGCCTTCTGAAAATACTTGTTTCTGGTTATAGCTTCAGCTGTCTCTCAGGATACACATACTTGTCTCATAGAACAGTTCTTATGTGCTTGTCTTATTCCTCTTCTAGACTTTAGTTTCCTTGATGATAGAGTGTTTCATTAATCTTTTTATCACTCTATGTCAGGACATACACCAGAGCCATGTAACACAGCAGATTCTGAAAGTATTTGTGGAATTGGAAAGATTTTGAAGCTCCCTTGGGTTTTCTGAAAATATATAGGTTTTGGTTTATGCAGCCCTAAAATTTCCTTATAGGAAAAAATAGTGTTTTCTTGATGAACAATCGTTATTAGGAAAACAGTGTACTTTTCTCTTCTACCAATGTAGATAATGTATCACACAGTTGGGAGAAGTTTTGGCTTCTGGCCAAACACCTAGGAGCTCAGGGGCCCTGTAGGCAAATGGAATGGAGCCCCATCACTTCATTTTTTTCTTGTCACTGGAATCAATATTAGGGCTTGAGTGATATGATTGTCACTTATAGAACTGTTTTTTCCTAAAATCTGAATTGAATGGCACAAATATGCAGTTACCAGAATTTGAACGCCAGCGGGAAAGAGATGTAGAAAAGGTAGGCGATGTTATTGTCAGAAAGTGCGGTGGTCTGTGGCCGAGGGACAGTTTCCCACTGTGGTCTGACCCCCATGTGGGCCTATGGAGGGCTTCCTGAGGAAGTCTAGGAGGCCGAGATACCTCTGCTCAGGCCACTTTTGGCCCTGGTGGATTTCGAGATGGTGTTGGGTGGGAAGACAAGAAGTCAGAGGCAAGAGATCTAGAAAGAGGCACTGTAGTAACAAGTGGTTTGTGGCTGGTGGTGACTTTCCTTATACAATCTGGTGTGTATGTATGTCTGTCTGCTGGTTTTATTTATTTATTTATTTATTTATTTATTTATTTATTTATTTATTAATTATGGAGTCTTGCTTTGTTGCCCAGACAGAAGTGCAGTGGTGCGATCTCAACTCACTGCAATCTCCGCCTCCTGGCTTCAAGCGATTCTTGTGCCTCAGCGTCCTGAGAAGCTGGGATTACAGGTGTGTACCACCAAGCCCGACGAATTTTTATGTTTTTAGTAGAGACGGGGTTTCATCATATTGGTCAGGCTGGTCTTGAACTCCTGACCTCTAGTGAACTGCCGGTCTCAGCCTCCCCAAGAGCTGGGATTACAGGCATGAGCTATCATGCCTGGCTGCTTGCTAGTTTTATTTTTCCAATGCTTTTGCAATTGAGGCAATGTCTTTTTGAAAGTCAGGAGGACACTGTTCTTAGTTTCCTAGGGCTGCTATAACAAAGTACCACAAACTGAGTGGCTGAAAACCACAGAGATGTATGATCTCACACATACATGGAGGCAGAAGTCCAGAATCAAGGTGTCGGCAGGGCCATGCTTCCTCAGAAGCCTAAGGGGAATCCTTCCTTATGTCTCCCTGGCTTCTGGTTTGCTGGCCTCTGGCATTCCTTGGCTTGTCTCTGCTTTCATCATCACATGGTGTTCTCCCTGCATGTCTCTGTCCTCACATGGCAATCAGTCTTCTTACAGTCTTAAAGACACCTGTTGTATTGGATTAAAGGCTCACCTTGCTCAGTTACGACCTTATTTTAACTAAACTAGTTGGTTTGTAACAATCCTATTTCCAAATAAGGCCACAATCTGAGGTACTTGAGCTTAGGACTTCAGTGTGTGTGTGTGTGTGTGTGTGTGTGTGTGTGTGTGTGTGTGTGTATGGAGGCGGGGGGCACCATTCAGCTCAAAACAGGTACTAAATCTTATCTCAAAAACCTTTTAAAATGTGCTGTTTGCTTCATATGCCATTCATTTAGAAGGGGCATGTTGCCCGAAATGAAGTTTGCTTTGAGTTGCCTAACTTCCCTACCTCCCACATCCGCATGATGCCTGTCATTTTAATGCCTAATAATGTCATTTTAATAATTACAAGTCTGAAAGAACAGCATAGGTAAATCTTATACCATTAGCCATGCTTTGATTTCAACTTTTAATGAAAAAACACAGCACCTTTCTTAGCCAAGTGCATGAGTTAGCAGGTGCACATGTTAAATGATGTCTATGAACTCCATGCTGTCAGTGTTCAATGTTCCATGGAAGCTAATTTCTGTCACCTTCTAGTACGTGGTGGAAGGCACCCACCAGTGAGGATTTTTTTTAAAAGCAACAGACACTGACTCTAGCCAATTAAAAAGAAAGAAAAGTTATAAGATAGGATTTAGCTCAATATTTAATAGAAAATGAAAGAAACAGAAACTATGGCAGCTCAGGCAGTTGGGAACTCAAGGAAAATCTCTTCAGGGCTCCACCAATGGGATAGAAACTCTAACCCACTTTAGGTCTCCTGCCATGAGCCCTGAATGGAAACCGAAGGAGTGAGCACCCTGATTGTCCCGCTGGGGTCCCTAGGAAAGTCTCACCGAGACTGTACCCATTGACGGAGAGGGATTCTCTGGAGGAAAGCCAAGCTTTCAGTGGTAGAGTCAAGGCAGTGTTGTTCTAATCCCAGGAATCATCTGATGACTTTGCCTTATGCTTCCTTTTTTTTCCCTCTTTTTTTGAGACAGAGAGAAACTCTTGTCTGAGTTTCTCTCTGTCTCAGTGACACAATCTTGGCTCACTGTAGCCTCTGCCTCCCAGGTTCAAGCGATTCTCCTGCCTCAGCCTCCTGAGTAGCTAGGACTACAGGAGCGCCGCCACAACTGGCTGATTTTTGTATTTTTAGTAGAGACGGGGTTTCACTGTGTTGGCCAGGCTGGTCTCCATCTCCTGGCCTCAAGTGATTTCCCCCAATTCGGCCTCTCAAAGTGCTGGTATCACGGACGTGAGTCACCACACCTGGCCACCTTTGGCTTCTGTTTCTGAGGATCAGAGTCATCCTAAGCTTCCTAGTCTGGGCAGGTTCTCATGGGAAAAGGGAAGTCCCCATGGGCCTGCTCCATTACTATTTTAAGAAAATAACACAAACAGACCCAAGGCCAGGGCTGGCATGATTGCATATTAGACAGCGTACAAAGACTGCTGATTTATTCAGTTCTCTTATCTGATAGCCATTAAGGGGAGAAAGAACAGATGGGGAACATTCATTAGCACTGTTTATTATTATCTTCATGGACTATTTCAGAGCCCAAACTGTGGCAACTCCATAATCCTTCTGAAGCATTGATTTGGAACACGCTTTATTTTAACCAAGGCAGCCTAATTGTGAGAGAACATTCTGCATTTTTTCCCATTTAGTTGTTGCCCACAGCGATGCCATCTATGTTACTCTGGATCCCAGCCATCTGATGACTTTTGCAGGCCCTCGGCATTTTTGCCTTCCTGGGCCCCTTCCTTGGTTAAAAAATAATAATAATAATTATATTTTACTACTCTGTATAATGACCAATATAATCCAGGCTGGACTCATTATTACACATTCACTCATTATTGTCATACTCATGCTTTTCTTCATTTTAAAAATTTTTAGAGATGGGGTCTCTCTCTGTTGCCCAGGCTGGAGTGTAATGATGTGATTATGGCTCACTATAGCCTGGCCCTCCTCAACTCAAGGCATCCTCCCACCTCAGCCTTCCACTTAGCTGGGACTACAGGCCTGTGCCACCATACCTGGCTAACTTTATATTTTTTGTAGATATCGTGGGGGGCATCTCACTATGTCAGTCAGGCTGGTCTCTAACTCCTGGACTCAAGTAATCCTCCCGCCTTGGCCTCCCAAAATGGTGCTGGGATTACAGGCATGAGCCACCACTCCCAGCCCTTTAGCCCTTTCTTCTGGTTTTAAAATAAATTGCAATGAAAATGCTTTTATGGATCTCCAAAAGTATTATGATGCTTCATCTGTGTGCCTTGGCCCTGCACTAAGTCATCCTAGATGTGCACACCCTTGTCCTATGCCTAGCACTGTTCTGGAATGATCCAGAACGCTATCCCCACATCCCTTTCTGAGAAGTCTGGAGTAGAATGGCCTGGATGCAAATACCAGTTTCATTCTTACTAGCTAGTGACCTGCATTTAATACCACAGACCTCAGTTTCCTCATTTGTGGCATGCTGGTAATAATACCGGCTTCTTTATTGGTTTCTTGTGAGGATTACCAGAGAAAATGTCTGTAGACACTTCCCACCACATCTCACATATGCTCAATGCTCCATACATGATAGCTGCATGTATTTCTTGTGATCACTATTCCTAGGTCATGAAGGTCAGAACCTCACAGAAGGTGCCCTTGAAGGAAATCCAGTTATTTAGTGACTTGCTCCCCTTCCCCATTATCTGGCACATCTGCAGAAGGGGTTTTGGTGAGGAAGTGCAGGCCGGTCACGTGTAGTCATTGCCATTATTAAAAAAAAAACAAAAACAAAAACTTGGTTGGGCATGGTGGCTCACACCTGTAATCCCAACACTTTGAAAGGCTGAAGTTCGAGACCAGCCTGGCCAACATGGTGAAACCCTGTCTCTACTAAAAATACAAAAATTAGCCGGGCATGGTGGTGGACACCTGTAATCCCAGCTACTTGGGAGACTGAGGAAGGAAAATTGCTTGAACCCGGGAGACGGAGGTTGCAGTGAGCTGAGATCACACCATTGCCCTCCAGCCTGGGGGACAAGAACAAAACTCCGTCTCACAAAACAAAATGAAACAAAACAAAAAAACCTCATACACAAAGAAATAAGGAAGGACTTCCACATCTGCATTTTATTTGGAAAAGGTGTTGTAAGGAAGAGAGCTGAAGCAGTTAAATGGAAGGCTGTGTGTTTCATAGGATTGTTGGTGCCACTGTTGGGTTCTGGGTTTGGGTGTGGAAACCAGGCTGTCCTGCTTACGGCCAGACCCTCCACTGCAGCAGATTCATACAGAATGATTCGGAGCCACTAAAATGTAAAGAAAAAGACTGCGTGTTTTCCCAGCTCAGTTTTCAGAGCATTGAGTAGGTGTTTTCTAGTAGTGCCAATGTTTATTTGTTTTGAAGTCTTTTCCACTCTTTTGTGGGTCTGAAACTTCACTGATCTTCAGAGGCAGCTTTGTAAAATGAAGTGGGGTTTTAATGTCTCATACTCTTGGATTTGTTGCATCACTTCAAAATATTTTCCACCATGGTGCCTGCTCAAAGTTCTCTGTAAAGCGTGGTGTTATTGTCTCTCTGGCACAATTGCCCTTCTGTTTCCTTCTGAAGTTTGTAAAGTTTTTCAGGCTCTACTGTATAAGGAGCAGGGTCAATTTTACTAGCAGGAGTCTGAAATGAAATGGCAGCTGCTGTGAATGCTGTATAGAGTAAAACCTGGCATCACACACCCACTGCCCTGCCTAGATTCAAATGCATTCACACAGAAAACCCCAGTAAAGAAAATTTCAATGCTGAAAGGGAAGACTCGAGAAAATTACCGTAGAATCAAATATGTCTGCATGTGACAGATACCCTAGAATAACAGTCCCTTATGTAAGATAGAAGTTAATTTTTCTCTGAGGACAAAGCAGTGTGGAGGGTAAGCAGTGCAGAGCCAGGACCACCAGTGGTGGCTGCAGCTGGCTCATTCCAACTCCAGAGAATCAGTTATTTGCACCCCCTCTCAGTCCTATGTTCAATGATGTCACACAGGTAACTTGAAATTGACTATGGTGTGGCTGGGTGCCGTGGCTCATGCTTATAATTTCAGCACTTTGGGAGGCTAAGGGAGGAGGATCACTTGAGTCCAGGAGTTTGAGACCAGCCTAAGAAATATAGTGAGACTTCATCTCTTAAAAAAAAAAAAGAAAAAAAGAAGAAAAAAGAAAAAAAGAAATTGGCCACGGTGGAGGATTTACATAAAAGACATTGGCAAATGCTGCAAATCAGGGCTTCGCCCTCCAGAGAGCTGGTTGTTTACCACTTATCAGCATACCACTGGGTCTAGCTCTCTAATGGGGTTTAGGGACCCCAAGCTCTTTCTGTTTTACTGCCCAACTATCCTAATATGTGACTGTCATTCTTACTGTCATTTCACAGTTTAGAGTTGATGCAAGAGTTCCAGCCATTAAATGACACATTCCATATGGCAAGAAGGAATAGAAATATAAGGAGACAAATACTGAACACCAGCAGTATTTTCAGATCTCTTGGAAGCTGGTATACAGCATTTCTTTGGCAAATACTTAGCTCCATGGCTTTGCTTAGCTGTAAGGGAGGCTGGGAAATGCTGTCTTTATTAGGGGATCCATATGTCAAGCTAAAAGCTAGGGGTCTATGGTAGACAGAGCTCTACAAAATCCCCAGTGATCTTTACTTTGTATAATCTCCTTCTTTCTAGTATGAGGCAGGCAGAACTTGCGACTATGACAAAATATCACTCCTGCAATTATGTTATATATCAAATCAGTTGATCTTAAGATACAGAGATTATCTAGGTAGGCTTGACCTTAACAAAATCCCCTTAAATCCAGATCTAGAGTCAGAGATGGAGGAAGTCAGAGATTAGGGGCATGAGAATGATTGGACGTGCTATTCCTAGCTTGAAGGTGGAGGGGTCATGTGGCAAGGAGTGTAGGTAGCTCTAGGAGCTGAGAATGACCCCACTGACAGCCAGTAAGGAAATGAGGGTCTAAGTTCCACAACCACAGGGAAACGAATCTTGAAAATGACAAAAATGCTAACTGTAAAAGTGGATTTTTCTCTAAAGTCTGCAGACAATCACTCAGGCTGGCCAACATCTTGATTTTAGCCTTGACATGCCCCAAGCAGAGAACTTAGTCATGCGATGCCAGACTTCTGACCTACAGAACTGTGAATTAACTAGTGGGCATTGTATTAAAGTGCTAGGTTTGTGGTAAATTGTTACACTGCAAATGAAAACAGATATAGGATCTATTACTAAGGAAAAAGGAAAAAGAGCTATTGGAGTATACACCTTGCAGTCATTTCACAGTTTAGAGTTGATGCAAGTATTGCATTGAAGTATACTTATCAATGCAGTAAAACTCCCAAACATGTTAAATTGGAAGGAAACAGAGTTTGGTGAGCCTGACCTCCATGCAGGCATCTGTGGCCATGCTCAAGTTCTTGGAACTGTTTTTTTTTTTTTTTGAAACAGAGTCTTGCTCTGTCACCTAGCCTGAAGTACAGTAGCCTGATCTCGGCTCACTGCAACCACTGCCTCTCAGTTTCAAGTGATTCTCCTGCCTCAGCCTCCTGAGTTGCTGGGATTATAGGCACACGCCAACACCCGTGGCTAATTTTTGTATTTTTAGCAGAGATGGGGTCTCACCATGTTGGCCAGCCTGATCTCGAACTCCTGGCCTCAAGTGATCTGCCCGCCTCAGCCTCCCAAACTGCTGGGATTATAGGTGTGAGTCACCGTGCCTGGGCTCTGGGCTACATTCTTATCTAGAGGCTTGACTGGGGAAGAACTTACTTGTAAGTTCAGTCAGGTTGTTGGCAGAATTTATTTCCTTATGGTTGTAGGACTTGAAAATCCCGGCTTCCTGTTACCTTAGCTGTGAGAGGCCATCCTTGGCCCCTTGCCACATGGGGATCCCAACATAGTCAGCTATGGAGGGAGTCTCTAGGGTGAATCTTAGCCAGACAGAATCTTACATAATGTAACATAATCAGAAGTGACGTCCCATCACTTTTGTCATTTCTGTTGGTTAGAAGCAAGTCACAGGTCCCACCCACACTCAGTGGAAAGAAATTGGTATAAATACCATCATTGGGGGTTACCTAGAGTCTGTCTGCCATACAGACTGTAAAAAAAAATATATATATATATATAATAATTTTTAATTGACACATAATTAATATGTATTTGTGGGATACAGAATGATATTTCAATGCATGTATACAATGTGTAATGATCAAATCAGGGTAATTAGCATATTCATCCCCTTAAACATTTATCATTTTTTTGTGTTGGAGATATTCAAAATCTTTTCTTTCAGTTATTTGAAAACATACAAATTATTGTTAACTATAGTCATCCTTTAGTGCAATAAAAATCAGAACTTATTCCTTCTATCTAGCTGTAATTTTCTATCCTTTAACCAGCCTCTTGTTACTCTCCTTTCCCTCTTACTGTTTCCTGCTTATGGTAATCACAATTCTACTTTCTGTTTCTGTGGGATCAACTTTTTAAGCTTCCATATGGGAGTGAGAATATGTGGTATCTTTCTATGCCTGGCTTGCTTCACTTGACATGATGTCCTCCAGGCTCATCCACGTAGACAAGGAAGACAGGATCTTCTTTTTTTATGGCTAAATAGTATTCCAATGTGTATATATACTGTATTTTTTTAATCCAGTTGTCTGCTGATGGACACTCACAAATCTCAATTATTTTTCTCATGGTCATGATTAATCTCAGCCAAGTATGAGACTTCATTTCCTGTTTCCCCATCCTCCTTGTGAGGAGTGGTCATATGATCTAGGTGTGGGAATAATAACTAAGCAGAAGTATCCTGGGAGGTTTCTAGGAAATGTTTTGGACTCTCCTGATCAAAGGAAAGAAACATGGTTGGTAATGTTTTTTCTTCTTTTTAAAGCTTTGAATGTGTAAGTTGTAACTGAGACTACAACAGCACATGATCATGAGAAGTCAAAAGAATCACAGAGATAACAGTGTTAGGACTGGTGAGCTGCTGAATGACCACTCATAATCCTTACAGCTGGATTTCCTGTTGTATGACAATAATTAATTTTTCTGTGCTTAAGCCATTATAACATGGTTTGCATTATTTGCAGTCAAAAGCATTCCTAATGAATAAAGTTGGCCGTGATTTTTCTGCCCCCAGCCTTGGGTAATTATATTTCTGACAATAATAGGCAATTTTGAGGAGGTCTGCTGAGTCTGGGATCTCTATTCTCTGACTGATCATTTTTTTGCATGTGACCTTGCCCTGGCCTTAGCTGATTGAACCAGGATGCATTCTTGACCGAAGCTGGGCGAATCAGACTCTCTTTTGCATCTAAGCTGAGAGACACAAGAATAGGCTCTTAGGAGCTGAGTCACATTAATTCCAGAGCTTTGAAGTAAGGACTTGCAAACTTGTGTAGAGGAGGTCCTAGACAAAGTTTCAGCCTTTCCCAGGGCCTGGCTGTTCAGTTTTTCACTAGATTACATCAAAGGCATCTATATATTTGTAATCAGTTTTTTCCTTGTTTAATCAAGGTAGATTCTGTTATAAGGAGTATCAACTAGGAAAAGTGGCATTTGCAGAGCCCTTTATGATCTGATCTTTGTCTTCCTTCAGCAAGAAATTCTGCACTCATCCTCAATTACAGCAGTATTTTCTCAGCGAAGTCTTCATTAATCCCAGCAGGACAAGACAGCTGGAGTTCCCTCCCTACACCTGCACATCACCCACTACTGTCTGACTTAGTAGGCATAGGTAGACACTCTGTCTTTTCCATTTTGGTCTTTCCAGAATCTAGCACAAAGTCTGGCACCTCATAGGCACTCAGTAAATGCGTTTTGAATGAATAAAGACAGATGGGAGTTTCTGACTGAAGTAATAGTATAAACATAACCACAGAGAATGAAAGTACATGGGATTCTATGTTCCTGAAGGGCAGGGACCATGTCTTATTTAGCCTAGCACAATATTTGGCACATGGCAGGCATATTAGGGTATTCTTGCATTGCTATAAGTAAATCTCTGAGGCCAGGTAATTTATAAAAAAAGAGGTGGTTGTTTTTTTCTTCTACTTGGAGACAGGGCTGTTGTCCAGGCTGGAGTGCAGTGGCACCGTCTTGGCTCACTGCAACCTCTGCCTGGGCTCAAGTGATCCTCCTACCTTAGCCTCCCGAGTAGCTGGGACTATCAGTATGAGCCACCATGCTTGGCTAATTTTTTTTTATTTTTTATTTTCTTGTAGGGATGAGCTTTTCTGTGTTTCCCAGGTTGGTCTTGAACTCCTGAGCTCAAGTAATCTGCTTCCCTTGGCCTCCCAAATTGCTAGGATTACAGGCCATCATACCTGGCCAAGAAAAGAGGTTTTATTGGCTTATGGTTCTGCAGGCTATAGACAAAATGTAGTGGCATCTGCTTCTGGGGAGGCCTCTGGAAGCTTCCCATCATGGTGGAAGGTGAAGTGGGAGCTTGCACATCACATGGCAAAAGCAGGAACATAAAGGTTGGGGAGGTGCCATACACTTTTAAACAATCAGATTTGGCGAGAACTTACTCACTATTGTAAGGACAGCATCAGGGGAGTGATGCTAAATCATTTAGGAGAGATCCACCTCCGTGATCCAGGCATCTCCCATCAGGCCCCAACCTCCAAAATTGGGGATTAGATTTCAACATGAGATTTGGGTGGGGCGAATATCCAAACTATATTAGTAGGTATTTGTTAAAAGTCTTTTGAACTGCTTTACACTGTGCATTGCTGAGAGAATGGCAAGTGTCTCTCTGGGGCTGGGGCATAAGAGTCGTGTGTGTGTGTGTGTGTGTGTGTGTGTGTGTGTGTATGTGTGTGGAGGAGGTGGTGGTGGGTGGGGTGTTTAGTGGAGATGAGATTAAAAAGGCAGACTAGGGCCCTACTGTGTGAGGCTTTGCACACTAGGCTAGGGTTCTTGACATGTGTTTTATAATCGACAAATAAATCAAAGTATTTTATTTACAGATGTAATGGGGCCAGAGTGGGCAGCTTCTAAATAGTTCAGGAAATAAAAAAAACAACTGACTGAAGTAAGGAGGCAGCAGTAGACTTAGAAAGGAGCCCTGGCTCTCACAAACGTATTGTTAAATTTTTAAGTATTTTATGAGCCAAATGTTAAACCTTTGGTAGCTTGAAATTGACCATATTTACACCACAGAAATTGGCAAACACTGCAAATGAAAGCTTTAAAGAAATTCATTTTATGGGAAATGGTTTGACCAGTACACCACTGAGAAAGATTTCAGAGGGACATTTGAATGAAACCGATAGGCCCTGATGATTGGTTGGGGTGGGTCTGGGGGTGAAAAGTTCTTAAAGGTGGTACTGAAGTTTCTTATCTGAGATTTTAACTCTGAGTGACTTGCAGGATGAAGATGTCACTCAGTGGGAACATCAGGAGACTAGGTTTTGGGGAAAAGAAGCTGTGTGTGATTTGCTACATGAATTTGGGGGTATCACATGACATGCATGTGGCTTGTCCAAAAAAAGACACTGAAGCCTGTGTTTGATGCTCAGACCAGTCAGACCTGGAGTGTAGACTTGAAATCAGTTGTCTAGAGGTGGCGGTTGAAGCTTTACAAGTAGAAACATTTTCCAAAGATAAGGAGCAGAGTGAGAATAGACAGCAGAGAACACTGAGGATGCCTGCATTTAAGGGGCATGCTGTGGAAGAGGCTATGGAAGGAGACTGAGAATTCAAGAAGCATCTCTTTGCAAAACAGAAGCATATTCACATGTTCAAAGCTTCATTCTGGTATTTCTTCAAGACATTTGCTTGGTCTTTTTCTCCTGTTTTGGCTTCTAGATTTCAAGGAGATTGTCAGTATCAATAGTCTCAAACCTGTCAGTTGTAATACTTCCTTTTTATTATATGTTGTAATATTTTCTTTACTACTTTGAGATGCAATTTAGAAATAACATGATCTCCTTACACACATAATGAAAAATCAATGTTGCCCTGATGGTAAGAGAAAGGAGAAATAAAAGAAAAATAACTACAATCAAATAATGTTTGTCAAATGTAATTGGGGACAACTATCCTAAAAAGAGTCATTAAAGTAGTGACATGCCAGTACCTAGACACCGATTTTGTATATGTAACACAAATGCAGACTGGTAAAGTTTTTTTGTACCAGTGACCAAATACCCATAGGGGCCTTGACATTGGTGATTCGGATTTTCATCATTAAACAACTCTTGGCAAAATTCTGAGTGCAAAAAGGTACCAACTTCTTTTAATTTACATAGTAGTTGTATTCCTGGAAAATTCAGTGTATGGTCATACTGTACAAAAAAATACTCAATGCCTACATTTAAATGGACTTAGGTTTTAGGTAAGAAAATTGTTAACAGATTTTTTTTTAAACCTATGAGTGTCTTTATTACATGGGATGCTGGACAATTCATTGCATAGGACTGTTCTGTTCACTGTAGATTATCTAACATCTAGATCACTGTGCACTACGTGCTTGAAATGTTAACCAAAACACCTTGCCAATTTTCTTTCTTTCTTTGTTTTTTTTTTTTTTTTGAGATGGGATCTTGTTCTATTGCCCAGGCTGGAGTGCAATGGCACCATCTTGGCTCACTGCAACCTTTGCCTCCCAGGTTCAAGCAATTCTTCTGCCTCAGCCTCCTGAGTAGCTAGGATTATAGGTGGCCACTGTCATACCTGGCTAATTTTTTGTATTTTTATGGAGATGAGGTTTCACCATGTTGGCCAGGCTGGTCTTGAACTCTTGACCTCAGGTGAGCTGCCCACCTCAGCCTCCCAAAGTGCTGGGATTTATTGGCATGAGACACTGTGCCCAGCCCACCTTGCTGATTTTCTAAATGCCCCCTGAGGGCAGTACTAGCTGCATTGAGAACATCTGGTCCTATTCAGTGCTCAGTGGTGTTTGAGGTACAAAAGCCTGTGGAACTGAGATCAGAGGGCGCTAACCATGGTGTACAGACACTTCTTATTCCTGGGGTACTTGGGGCAGATGGATCTGCAAGTCAGTCTGGCCAAGAGGAATCATAAAAAGACAGACGGCCATAACTTGGAAAGTTTTGGTTCCTTCGAAAGTTAAAGAGTCTTTGGTAGAGACCTGGAGGACTTGATTTAGAAAGCAGTCTGTTTTTTTTCTTGGTAGAGACATGATCTCACTATGTTGCCCAGGCTGGTCTTGAACTCCTGGGCCCAAGAGATCCTCCTGCCTTGGCCTCCCAAAGTGTTGGGATTACAGGCACGAGCCTCCATGCTTGGCTAGAAAACAGTCTTTAAACAAGTTACAATAATAATAACAAACCAAACTGATTGCCTAAAATCCATCCCCCTCTACACATGGAGCTGAGAAGAAAGACAAGTCATTTACTACACATGTCTCTCATCCTCTGAATTTTGTCTCCTTCCTTTAACAAGATTTGAAAAGAGCAAAAATCCTTCCCTTTCTCCTTCCCTTCTTCCCTCCCTCCCTCCCTTACCCTTCTCCTTCCCCTCCCTCCCTCCCTTCCTCCTTCCCTCCCTCCCTTCCTCCTTCCCTCCCTCCCTTCCTCCCTTCCTACCTTCCTTCCTTCCTTTCTTCTTTCCTTCCCTTTCTTCCCCCACTTCTCTTTGTCTTGCTTTGTCACCCAAGCTGGAATGTAGTGGTACAATTCTAGCTCACTGGAGCCTCAAACTCCCAGGCTCAAGTGATCTTCCTACCTCATCCTCTTGAGTATCTGGGACTATAGGTGCATACTACTATGCCTGCTAATTTTTAATTTTTTTTTTTTTTGAGATGGTAGGGGTGGGGTGTCTTACTGTGTTGCCCAGACTGGCTTTGAATTTCTGGCCTTAAATGATCCTCCCACCTCAGCCTTCCAAAGTGCTGGGATTATAGGCATGAGCCACCATGCTTGGCCATGATTAACTTTCTTGCATTTGCTTTTAAACGTTAAGACAGAGCATCAAACAGGGATTCCAGGAAAGCACAATCTGGAATAGGTATTCAAGAACTACAAATTACTACCCATAGTTTAGAGGAGAGGCCACACAATTCCCATGAGTTTCACTCCTCTCTCACCATCTTATTGCCAGTGAATTCTCTCCCTCTCCTAAAGTTCAGAACTGCCAGCCCCATCTTGGCAGCCACTCAGGAGACAGGGCAACAGGAGCCAGGGTGGCAGCAGCTGTAACCTCTTGCAAATCACCTCCTTCTCTGAGTCTAAATTTCACAAACACATAGTTCAACAATTGCTAAAAACACTCGCAGCTTCTTGGCATTCAAAGAAGGCATTTCAGGACTCCTCAATTTTAATTAACGATCTCAAGTATTAAAGCACTTTGCTGAATTTGCTGAAGCATTCTATAGTTGTAGAAGAAAGCATCAGGTGCAAGGGGAAGATCCTCACAGAAAAACATGCTCTTCTGGATATATGACCATTTATAAATATGTCCTGCTTCACTTAGATATTGCCAGGTTCCAGACTATGCCAATTGTTATGTTCAGGGTCACGTTCCAGCCCATGCTTCGGTCTGGAGGGAAGTGGGTGGATGAGCAGAAAGAACACTTGGGGGCTGTAGGCAGGTGAAAGATGGTTTTATTCAGCAGCACCTCTCATCAGCGGCTTTCTCACATCGTCTGCCCTATCTTGGCTGCTTAGTCGAGCTCCCACATACAGCTGTGCGGCCGGCTCTTCCTTGCATTCAGGGTCATTAGCTTAACTCTTTCTCTCTGTGGGTACAAGTGAGCCAAGCTGTATCCTGGCTCCCCTCTCTCCATCTGCAAAGATGAACAGCTTTGGCACTCTCTCTTTCTCTGGTGCCAGCATGCCTGCACAGTGTCAACAGAGCAATTATACCTTTTAAAGACAATAGTGGCTTAGGGCCAAGGAATGGCCTTCCCATGTATGGCTACATGGCTTTCATAATGAGTGGATTATATGCCTGTGCTCTAAACTCGCTGAGTCACTCAGGATGTTTGCTTCGGCTTATTCTTGACCAAAGTACAGCCATGTTCCATACAGTTATGACTTAACCTGAAAAGGAGAGACAATTGTCTAGCTTTGAGTAGGCATGTTCGAAAAGAAGTGGATTGCTGACATGAAGTATTTGTCCAGAGGATCAAATATTTAAGGAAAATACTTCTTGTTTTCTGATATTGGTGCTAGGTTTTCCTTTGCATCAAGCAAGGATATTTACTTTACCCCTAAGATCAAAAAAGAATAGCCCTACCTTCATTACTTACTACTCACCATGGGGAAGTATAATTCTTTTGTGTAATACGAATATTTAATTAGTGGCCCCTTTTGGAATGCTCAATTGGCACTCCTGTATTACTTATCAACTTTTTCTGGCCTTGCCACTGCTGTCACTCCTAATGCTTAATTACTTAATGATGTGATCATCTTCCCAATCAGATATATTGGAAAGGGCAGCACCTCTCAGAAGGTAATGTACATGCAGTTCACCTGGGCTTCTTGTCACCTGCAGATTTTGATTCAGGAGGCCAGGGTAGAGCCCATGGTTCCTCTTTTCTAACAAGCTCCTAGTTAATGCCGATGCTGCTGGTCGGAGAGCCATGCTCTTGTGTAGTAAGGTATAGTGGAGAAATCACAGGCGTTAAGAAGGAAGATTACCTTTCAGAGAGCCACAGACCACCTGGGAAATAATATACCAGGAAGAGGTGAGAAGACATGTGTATATGTGAGATATATTTTTTCATATTAATGTATATGTGTAAACATACGAACTTTCTCTGCTTAAAAACGGCATTCTTCAATTGACGTTTTGCAAAAACATTTAAAAAGGAGGTATGGCCGGGCACTGTGGCTCACGCCTATAATCCTAAGACTTTGGGAGGCTGAGCTGAGTTTAAGAATTAAAGAAAGAGGAGAGAAACATGAAGGTGGCTTGCCAGTTAACAAGGACAGGTTTATTTTTGAAAACAAACCTGAGAGGGATTTCTGGCTGAGTTAGGTCAGAGCCATATTCTCTTACAGAATAAGAGTTTTTAAGAATTCAGAGCAGGAGAATATATCAGAGGCTTTGACTGCTTCTGGGTCTCTTTGTTGTTGTTTACCTGGGAGGGAGAGGTGTGTATTTGTGCGCATCTTCCTGCAGCTGCAGGCATATCCCTCCAAGTCAACTTTTAGCTTCCCTATCTTAGTGCACCTAAAGGGAAAGGAATGTGCTTCTTGAGGCCTACTATTTTTTTGGGGACCATGGTATGGAAGTTTAGCAGTTACCCAAGAGACGGTTCCCACCTCCCTTTGTGCCCAAGCTGTCTTATCTGTGTTTTACTGTCTGCTCTTTCTGGCTGCTTGTAGTTAGAAGAGAAGTGATTTCCTTGAAATGCATGAGGCTAGAAAGGGAGCTGGAACTTAAAGTGGCAGTATTTGTCTGAGATGAGGGTGTTCCTGCTCGCCAGTGGGCAGATCACTTGAGGTGAGGAGTTCAAGACCATCCTGGCCAACATGGTGAAACCCCATCTCTACGAAAAATACGAAAACTAGCTGGGTGTGGTGGCAGATACCTGTAATCCCAGCTACTCAGGAGGCTGCGGCAGGAGAATCACTTGAACCTGGGAGATGGAGGTTGCAGTGAGCTGAGATTGTGCCACTGCACTCCAGCCTGGGAGACAGAGCAAGACTCTGTCTCAAAAAAAAAAAAAAAAAAAAAGAGGGAGGTATGAAGCTATGTAGGGATGTTTATAGATAATAATATTTGGTGTGCTGTTGCTTAAATGAGTTAATATATATAAAATGCCTAGTGCTATGATGGGTTTAAGTAAAATGTGTTCCTTATATTTATTATTGTAGTTTTATGCTAGTTCTAGGATTGAAAGGTCGAGGAATTAGAATGGAAAGGAGTTCCTTGGAGAAAGGAATTGTTCATGACTGGAAAAGGACAGTCGTGGAGATAGTCACCAGGAAGTGAAACAAATCAAGAACCACCAATTTCTGCCTTAAAGAAGTCTTTCACCACACCACAGCCATACCAGATGGAGGAAAACTGTAAGTATGGTATTTCCAGAAGTGCGCAGGTTATGGAATAGCTGCAGTGTTAGAGGCTGTCATTCCTTCTCACCTCAGTCACATTTGCAGCCTGAAACTCTCCTGACCACTGGAAAAACAAAACAAAACAAAAGGAATGCAGGGAAAAAAGTTAAAATTCCCTCTTAAAAATAGAAAAAGCAAAACCAGTATTAGGTTTAGCAATAATCACCAGTAACTGAATTTTACGGAGAAAGGCAGTGAATTATAGCAAGATGAAAAAGCACTCTTTGTCCAAAATCAGATTTGTTAATTCTCATTTTTTTAAAGAAGGAGATTATTTTTACAAAACAGCATAATTCAGATTGTGTATTACAAACTAAATTTTCATACGATTTTATTGTTCTCTAATCCTGTTTAAGTTGTAAAGTCTTGTTTTTCAGTGGAGTTTATAGTCTTTAATGAAAGCTGGTAGAATTGACTTTATAAACGTAAATGTTTATCAGTTGCTGGGGAAAGCTTACTAGTATTCAGCAAAACCATTAATATATAAAGCACTACCATCCACCTAGTGGTAAAAATCCAAATTGCAAGCACTGCGTCTGGGTTGAGAGGCTCCAAACCACATTTGAGGAGTGAGCCAGATTCCAGCCTACCTGACCACAGGGGCCATGTGTGATGATGTGCAGCTCTCATTTATTTGGGGGTTCGGTGGACCCAGAGACACATGGGCTGCTCACGCACTGCTTTTGAGGTTGGAGTTAATGCATCTGTGAAAAAGCACACTCTTCATTCTCTTCTTAATTCATTAATAATGTTAAACCTATCTGTATGTGGGAGAAAAATAACCAATACTCTAATTATTATAACTACATTCAAAGTTATATAGTAGATACCTTCTCAAATTGGTGGATACAATGGAAGAAATGAAATAAGTATTTAAAAGCTCTGTTACTACTTATTGAGCTTATCTAAATTGAAGTGACAAAGACCCTAGTAAAAATGATGACTCAGAGGCGGCTCAGAGACTGTTTTACACTGTTTAAATTCTTACTGTTTTATACTGTTTAAATTCTTTTGTATTGCTTCTTCTTGGGAGGCAGTGTAATATAATGGAAAAGCACTGGCAATGCACAAACTTGGTTGTGGGGCTTTGGGAATCCCTCTGAGTCTCAGTTTCTTTGCCTTTAAAATGGGGCAATAATTTGGAACACATACTATCATGAAATTAAATAATATATGAAAAGTAACTAATACCATGTGATCACAGAGCCTGGTTTATGGAGTAGAGGCAAAGGTCATAAGTTTTTCCTTAGTTTCTGTATATTTGTGAGGCGTTCGGCACCTCCAGGAACACAGTATCCTCCAACACCAACTGGGCTTATGAGCTCAGCATTGAGTCAGAGGAAAGGAGGTCTCTTTCTGATTCATGGTTCCACTTCCTGAGGTTCCTTAGTCATCTGAATTGGTCCAGACGAGGCTGCCCCTACTGAGAAATGTTCATGTTCTGTTTTGAGTCAGGTTACATTATTTACTGATAGTCTTGCCTGGATGTAAGTGGTGTTTGTGTATTGGTACACGATGTGGCCAAGGTAACACATATGTTCTTCCGAAGTTGGCTTTTATTTTTTTGGAGAAAGTTATGAATAGCCGCAGAGAACTGGAAACTGTCTTTCAGCTTGGTGGAACAGCGGAAGTCGGCAATAGGTGGAGTGGAAGCTGACTAACTTGCAGTGTAACCTCTGGGGAGGATTACATAACCTCTGGGTTTGCCACCTGTACTCCGAAAGCCATGAGTTGAGGGTTGCTCCCCTGCTCCTGGTTAGGGGTAACTGATAGAGTGGTTTCCTAGCACTCTAATGAAACATTAGCATTTTACTCACAGTGGTTGCCGCATTTATGGCTCTTGGCATTATATGATTATGGTGGTAAATTATTTGAATTACATAAATTTAGCTTTATGATTTGAATGAAAAGAATACAGACTCACAAGAGTTAGAACTACTGGACTTTTTTTTTTTTTTTTTAAGGTGCACAGTGCAGTCCCTCTACTTATTAAATGATATATGCTTAAGGAAGGACATTTGATATACAGATGCTCTTCAAGTTACAACGAGGTTATGTCCCAATAAACCCATCATAAGTTGAAAATACTGTAAATCAAAAATACATTTAACGCACCTCACCTACTACATGTCATAGCTTAGCCTGGCCTGCCTTAAATGTGCTCAAAACACATACAGTTGGGCAAAATCATCTAACATAAAACCTATTTCTTAATAAAGTGCTAAATATCTCATGTAATTTATTAAATTCTGTACCAGAAGCAGAAGACACAGATGGCCATTTTGTGGACAAGATGGGATGTGAAAACACAAAACACAGTATCCAAAAAATGCTGGCAACACAGCGCCCTACAGAGACTCAGTTTTTGACCCTGATCGTTGTGTGGCTGACTGGGAGCTGCAGCTCACTGCGCCTGCCCAGCAACATGAAAGAATGGTACCACATATCACTAAGCCTAGAAAAGATCAAAATACAACAATTGAAATATGGTTTCTACTGAATGTATATGGTTTTCATACCATCGTAAAGATGGAAAATCCTAAGTCGAACCATCCTAAGTTAGGGACTGTCTGTATGTGGCATAATGAAAACAGTCACTCACAATCAGGTCATATGTCCTAGTGCCCCTAGGACAGGCTCAGTCCAAGTAGTGCCCGCTTTTACTCTCAAGAGTGTCCCAGTTTGAGTGATAGCTTATGTAGTCACTCTGCTACCATCGTGCCCCTAGACTGCCTCACAGAGGTAACTGGCGTACACATGTTGGCCAACGGTTATAGAACCTATTTTCCAACAATAAGGTCATAGCAGAGTAAGGAAGGTCCTACACTGGGGAGCCCCATAACCCAGATTCTGGAGTTTGGCTGGGTCTCTTACTAGCTCTGTGACTTTAAGCAAATGATTTTCTTAATAAGATGCAATTATTTCCTTGTCACATCTTGTCAAATATGCTTATGGTAAAAAAAAATTCTAACAGTATAAAAAGGTATAAGCTGCTGTCCGCTACACCCCTCCCCTGCTCCCCAGAGGTAATCATCTTCTGTTGGGTTGGTTATTTCACTTCTTTGCTCCTTCTCTCAACTGAAAGATGGGGATTGTAATACTCATTGCATACCCTCATGTACACTGACCTTACTTGCCCGGCACAGGTCCTGAGGTATAGTCAATGCTAAAAAAAAAAAAGAAAAAAAAATGCATTGCATATTAAATTAAGATTACTGGCATGTTCCTTAGTAGCCTGCTTCTTTTCACTTAGCAAGTATACAGAATGGTTTCTTAACCTCATTTGTAATAAACAAAAATCCCCCAGTAAATATGGAAATGTGAGTTTTCTGAGGGGCCTCTATTAAAATGTTCTTAAGCAAATATTACCAGGTTCAATAAGCATAGAAACGGAACCATCATCCCCCTGCTAGAAGCTGGTCCTTCCAGGTGGGGCTTGGGGCAGTCTGGGTGTGTGGGAGGCAGTGGGGTGGAACATTTGCACTGCTGTTTGTGGTGTACCTGTTCAGTCATAAACAGAGGGCTTTAGTTTCCATCTGGCTTTCTACACTGGCACTAAAGTCACATTAAAAAGAAAGAGAGAGTAATGAAAAAGAAAGACATCTAAATTGCTCCTTGGGTAGGGTAAAAAAAAAATTGGTCCGAGGACCCTAAGTTCTAATGTGGTCAGAATGAGGCAGGAGATGACAGTTTCTGAAATACAAGAAGCCTAGGAGATGTATTTTGACCATGAAGAAGATTAGTTCTTGTCAGTTCTTGGTGATGAGTGCTACTCACTGTGTAGTCAAAACATCCCGCTGAAACGGAGGATTGCTGACAAGAACGTCCTCCCTTTCCTGTCGCTTTATTTAGTTCCAGGCAGTTCCAGCTTGTTTTGTCACAGTCAGAGGCGAGGGAGATGCCTCAGTTATCCTCAGTATCGTGGAAACTTTTGGTTCACAGAATTCACTCTTTTTAGATTCTTCCAGCCCTCTGTCTCTGCTGTCCTGGTCTCCACCCTGACTGTCGTACTGGGCTTGAAAACTCTTTCCTAAAGTTGGGGATCGAGTATTTGAACTATGATCACTCAGAGACCCATCTCAGTTTTTACTGAATCCAGTGCCTTTTTAGGCTCTTTTAAGTGGATTGAAATCCACTCCCTGCTTTACTCCCAGGTGGGAGCATGCAAAACAATGAACTCTAGCATTTCCCCCAGTTATAGAACTGTTCTGGCACCAAACATATATGAATAGGAAATCACTCAAAAGGCCTTCCTGGCATGCTGTGAAAAGCAAAAGATTTACCTCCCTGAGCACTAATGGGTTATAGGTCTGTGTTCCTCTCTTCAGGAATGACAACTTGACTCTAGAAAGCATTTTCTGTATTTTGATGTCCTTTACATATATAGGGTAATATTCAGCAAAAAAATCTTAATTATCATAGCCCAGGTCTGTTATTAAAATTTATCAGAAGATAATAAATATATGTACTTTTAACCACATAGACATTTTTTGTTTTTAACCATATTAATGCAACACTTTAAACATTTTCTGTATTGGTTATCTGTATTTGTTATCTATGGCTATGTAACAAATTGCCCCAAAACATTTCAGTTTAATAAACAGATACTTATTATTCATATACTTTCTGAGGGTCAGGAGTCCAGGAGCAACTTCACTGGGTGATTTTGGCTCTGTCGCTTGTATGGGTTCAGTCAAGATGTTGGCTGGGCTGGAGAGTCCACCTCTGACCTCATTCACATGGCTGTTGGCTGGGGGTTTCAGTTCTCCACACTACAGCCCTTTTCATAGGGCTTCTCATGACATGGCAGTTGGCTTCCTCCAGAATGAGTGACCCCAAGAGTGAGGATAAGATAGAAGCCACAGTGATAGAATGCCACTTTCACCATATCTTATTGGTCACACAGACCAATTCTGGTACAAGGTAGAAGAAGACTATCTGAGGGTATAAATCATAGGTGCCACCTTGGAGGCTGGTGATCACAGTCCATCTTTTGGATTCTTATGATTCATATCCCTTCCATAAGCAAAATACTCAATTCCTCATAAGTTCCCCAAAAGTCTCATCCCATTAGAGCATAAACTGGAAGTCTAGAATATTGTCATATATTCAGGCCTGGGTACAGATGAGGCTTGTCAGGTATAGTTCCCTTTGGACAATTCCTTGAGTATTATTTCTCTCTATCCATACACCTGTGGGCTGCAGAGACAAGTTATCTGTCCTCCATACTCAATATACAGGCTTAGCTAGCCATTGTGTAACCACTATTGATATTCCTGCCCAAAGACGTGCAGAGCGGAGGCACACAGTGACCTCTAGCAGGTCTGAAATCCGGTTGGGCAAACTCAGAGGTTCCTTGATAGGGTCTCAGTCACACTCGTGACTAGGAGTTATTCTATTCACTCCTGGCTCTGCCTTCTGGACTCTTCGTTCTCTCTGAGTCATCCTTTTTTTTTTTTTTTTTTTTTTTTCATGAAAACAGCACGTGTTTGTGGCTGACTAGTTTTCTCAACTGTTTCTTATTTATATAAATTTTTGAGTTCAACAGCCTTTTTTTGTACTGTTCTTTTCTCTGTGCCTCTCATTCAAAAGCTGGGGTGTTTCTGCTGGTATCATTTTTTTTTTCCTTTTTTTGAGACAGGGTCTTGCTCTATCATCCAGCAGGTTGGAGTGCAGTGGTGTGATCATGGCTCACTGCAGCCTTGACCTCTGGATTTAAGAGATCTTCACACTTCAGCCTCTTGAGTAGTTGGGACTACAGACACATGCCACCATGCCTGGCTAGTTGTGTGTGTGTGTGTTGTGGTTTTTTTATTTCGTATTTTTGGCAGACAGGGGTTTTTGCCATGTTGCACAGGCTGGTCTTGAACTCCTGGGCTCAAGTGATCCACCTGCCTTGGCCTCCCAAATTGCTGGAATTGTAGGCATGAGCCACCACACCTGGCCTGATATAATTCTTTTAAAAATTTTGTAAGTCTGTGAATCCTACTGGAGTTTACTCCATTAGATAAAAAGTCATAGATCTCTTCAAGAGAACCTTTTTTTTTTTTAAACTATAAACTTCTTTAGAGAGATAATGTCCTCCTAAACTTCTTAAAGTCCTGTTGTTTAAATGAGTAAGTCTCTGACTCAAACCCTTAAAATCATTAGAGAGTCTTTGATGTGAAACATAATGTCTTCCTTGTAGCATCCTGGTTTGATTTTTGCTTGCGAGTCCTTTCTAAAATTTGTCAGTGTTTGTCATCTGAAAGGGCTAGAACTTTCAAAGCCATTGTGTCCAGTGGTTTTAGTGGTTTTTAGGCTTGTTCAGTTTAACAGTCTTTTATATATCAGTCTATTTGTTTTGAGACAGAGTCTCACTCTGTTGCCTAGGCTGGAGTGCAATGGCACAATCTCTGCTCACTGCAACCTCTGCCTCCTGAGTTCCAGTGATTCTCCTGTCTCAGCCTCCTGAGTAGCTGAGATTACAGGTGCCTGCCACCATGCCTGGCTAATTTGTGTATTTTTAGTAGAGACGAGGTTTTGCCATGTTGGCCAGGCTGGTCTCGAACTCCTGACCTCAAGTGATCTGTCTCCTCGGCCTCCCAAAATGCCAGGATTACAGGTGTGAGTCACTGTGCCCAGCCTTATATATCAATCTTATGTCTTACAAGCAGTAAGAAGAAACCAGGTGGCACTTTACCACTCTGCCTGAAATTGTCCTCAGCGAGATCACCCAGTTCACTGGGTACATTTTCTGCTCTCGACATAACTGCAGGTAACAGTGTTGCTAAACTTCCTGCTACTCCATAATCAGGATCCTCTTTCTTCTAGTTTCCAATAAGATTCTCCTCAATTTCCTTTAAATCCTCTCCAACAGTTACAGTCCAGAATTATATAAGAAGTGTGTTCAAATGCATTTAATATTTCACTAACACTCTTAAAATCCTTATAGCTTGTCTGGTTTCCACTCAATGCTCAGTTCTAAAGCCATTCCCACGTTTTAGTTTTCTGTTATGGTATGTGATTTACAAGGACCAAAATCTTTACGATTCCTCCAGATGAACATGTTTATTACCAATTTATTCCCAATTCAAGATAGGGAAATGGAGGTGCAGAAGGCTTGTGACTCAGGGTCACACGGACACTATGTGGAAGAATGATGACTCAAATCTATGAATGCCAGACTCAAAGGGCCTCTTCTTTTCATGATACCTCATGCTGTCTCTGGAGGGGTAAAGGCAAATGGAATCTATTAACCATTTGGAATTGCTGAAGTCTTGGCAGGAACATTCAATCACGCAATTCTAGATGGTACCATTTATGTTGTGTTCCATTGTGTTGTATTATCTGGTGCAGAGCTACTGAGTCTTTAGATGCTCCCATTTTATAAATACAGAAATTGAGTTAGAGTCAGGATTTAAACAAGTTACAACTGGCTCCAAAATACTTTATCTTCCATGTGCTCAGGAACACACATCTTATTCACTGACATTTGGATGGATGTAAAGGGGATTATGTTTCCTGAGAAGGGAGAGAATGGGGCCAAACATATGACCTTAAATTCTCTGTACTCCAGGTTCCTCATGTGTATAAAGGCGAAAAGGCAGGTTTCTCATAGGGAAACCTGTTGTCATGATTGAATGAGGCAATGCATGTAAAGTTTAGCAGTGCCTGGCCTCTGATAAGCTTCCTATAAATGTCCTCACATAGTCAGTGTGTAGGAGATTGGCATTCTAGTTCTAGCCCTGGCTAGTTGCCTGAATTATTCAAGGCCCTGCTTCAGATTTGCATCAAAACAAAGATGAAAATTATCCATCCTGGATGTCACTAACATCTGATGAGAAAAAAATGAAACAAGTTCCATGACAAGCATTGAGTTCCTCAGCAGAAAGTTGTTCCAGAAGTCTGGCCCTTCGATATCACCTTCTCAGAGGGTATGAAAGAGCCTCATTCTGAGTCTGTAATGCCCCTTTGGCTCCAGCCTGGAGCCCACGCTTCATTAAAAACTGTGAGCTGTGCCAATCTGTCTGGGGCTTTATGGGGTACATGAAAGGGGGCCTCAGAAGAGACTATCGGCTCCACCCTGGCTCAGGCTGGTGTTTGCCCCCAGACTCATGTGGTGAGATGAGAGTACCCGCTCGCCCACTTCGCTTCAGGCTGGGTTGCTCTCGAGGGCCAGGGCATTGATCTTGCCCCTAAGGCTTGGAATGTGGCTCCAGTCTTATTCCCAGGCCTCTTGAGGCCCCACAGTTGGCCTCACACTTTCACAGGTTTATTCTTGGTGGCAACGGGTCTCACAAGGTGGGAAAGTATGTATTTGGAGCTTTGTGGTCATTTTTATGTAACAATGTTTTAATACATAAGATGTTAGAGTCAAGCTTTCTATGCTTTCCAAACGGTGTCTGTATTTTGATTTTTAATGTGCTCCTGAACAAGGCTGTCTGCCAGCACAGGCCAAATCTGGTTAAGCAGGGCTCCTGTACCTGGAAGGGGTCCCTGAAGAAAGCACTTCAAGTCGTTTATCCAGCGCTGGCTGCTTTCGCTCTTGGCTTGGAGACTGTCAACTTTCCACCAGACCTGCCGCATAGTAGAGCACATCCTCTTGGAGAGGGTGAGATAGCCAAGGAGCAAGCAGGTTGCAGGAATGAGGGCTGTAAAGCAGATGTTATTAGTGGGCATTGGGTGAGGTTGGAGGCTGAGTACAGTAGCTTTATTTCAGCCTCCAAGGTGGGCCACAAGCCTGTGGTCTAGAAGGAAAGCTGTTCCCATTTGGCCGCGCCTGGCATCCTGAGAATCCCCAGGCGAAGAAACACTTCTGCCTGGTGTGTAAATTCAGAGCTTGGGTCTGGAAGGAGCGATGTTGATGAAATGCAACATTTGGGACGCAGCCTTGAAAGCTGTCAAAAAGACACCAGTGGAGAGCTAGGAGCAGGGAGTTTAAATGTCTCACGACCACCCAGTTTTCATTTTGCTTTGATTATTCTTAGAGTAAAAAAAATTAAAAAAGGATTTGGAAAAAAGGATGCGAGGTAATCAGAATGGCAGCAGGGTACAAATTGGTTTGCCATCATGAAGTGTGGCTTAACTGTGTGAGTCATACATGTTCCTAGGTCTGGTGACAAGAAGCTCCTATTTTAATTTAGGTTAGGCTATATGCTCCACATTTGATACATGGAAGGTCAGGTTACCTTCCTGCCACTTTGATTTCTTCAGTCCGAAAGGTAATCTGGGTCAGTTCAGTGTGCTTCCCCCTGCCAGTCCTCTTGGTGTCTGTAGAGTCTCTCTCGGCATAGGGTGAAGGAACTGGACTACCCACTGAATAGCCAAACACTTACCTAGCATTTCTGTTTGGATTTCTTAGTTTTTTTTTCTTCCACAGAATTGACATAAAAATAATTTTTGACTCTGATTTTGATCTGGCTTTAGATAAGACTACACCATCTCCCTGGGGCGGCAAGGGGCGGGGGGTCTGCTGTAGCTCTCAGTACTTACCGACCAACCCCTTGGTTTAGAGCCTTTCCTGATACTTCACCTTGTCATGGTCTCCCTCCCATCCTTCTTCCTCGAGTTCCTTAGGAAAGTCCTAGTAAAGTGCTCTGCCGACTGTTTCTAGAATTGGAATCACACAATGAAAGGGAAGGAAATATGCCAAGACCACACTTAACCTTGCTGAGTTCTGTTTGAGCATTTCAAACTCAAGTTTTATGACTGTATGTGTGTATCATGAGCAACAGAATGAGGATCCCTAGGGAGATTTATGCATATAGTGCTGCATAGACTATGCCATAGTTAGAGATGTTATACCCCACGGATTTGTCTGTTGTGCAAAAATAACCTTTTCAAAAATTATATTTATAATTTTGGTGCCACCCTTTTTTACCTTATGGAAATCAGGACCAGTTCTTAAGGTTCTTTTTTACCTTTAAGGCCAGTATACAGAAGTGTGTTCTGTGTAGTGGTATCAGTCATTAGGCTGCCCTGGATATTTAATCTGGAGAGAGCTAAAAGGAAATGTTTCCCACTTTTCTTACCTCCTCAAGAAGTCCACTGCCGTTGGATGCCAAAGCCCAAATGTATAAAACAGAAAACACTGACACAGCCTGGAAGCTTTGGGCACATCCATGAGAAGGATTTTTAACCTCCCAGACTTGAAATGTGTAGCGCCCAACCATTAATTCACTGCTCTGCACATTCATTCACAGTGTTCTAATTTGGCTTCTTTCCTGTTGTGATTAGGAAAGTGGCCTCATTAACTTCACAGCTATGTTGGTTCAAAGTAAGGAGTGGGCAGTTAACCTTCGAAATAGAAATGGAGTGGAGATTAACCTGGTTTAAATGGAGTTGAGGTTTAATGTAGAGAGAAGCATTGAACTAAGAAGGAGATACGGCTGGGCTCAGGGAAAAAATTGAAAACTGGGAGGGATGCTCTCTGGCCTCTTCACCCCACCTTCCACACTCTTTGTCTCACACTGCGTGCAGGGCTGGGCTCCTGCCCCGTGTTCTCATGCTGCCTGTCCTGCTGTTCTCTGACACCAAGTCCACAATAAGATAACAATGACTGAAATAAGCTTTCCTTCCCAGGGAGTCCATAGGTGTAAAGAGTATTGAGGATGGAGGATGATGCTTAACTCCAAAAGCAAATGCCTAATGTTAAACCTGGATTCCTATAACATTTAATTGACATGGGTGCTTTGAAGGGCAGACTTTATAGTGACTCCTACAATCAACTGGGGAATTGTCCCCCCAGATAGTGTCACATATTCTACTTTGCAATGTGACATAAAGGTAGACAACAGGTTGACAGCTTCCCACAATTTAACCCATTAGAAATTGCAAAGCAGAGAAGTTAGAGAGACTGAGGGAGAGACTAGAAACCATCACTGCTTTTTTTTTTTAACTTTTGTTTTAGGTTCAGGGGTATGTGTGAAAGTTTGTTACATGGGTAAAGATGTGCTTCAGGGGCTTGTTGTACAGATGATTTTATCACCCAGCTATTAAGCCCATAGTTTCTTTTCTGGTCCTCTCTCTCCTCCAGCCTTTCACCCTCAATAGACCCCAGTGTCTGCTGTTTTCTTATTTGCATCATTACTTTAAAAAAAATTTTTTTTTGAGATGGAGTCTTGCTCTGTTGCCCAGGCTGGAGTGCAATGGTGCCATCTCAGCTCACGGCAACCTCTGCCTCCTAAGTTCAAGTAATTCTCCTGCCTCAGCCTCCCAAGCAGCTGAGATTATAGGTGCCTGTCACTATACCCAGCTAATTTTTGTATTTTTAGTAGAGATGGGGTTTCACCATGTTAGTCAGGCTGGTCTCGAACTCCTGACATCAGGTGATTCACCAGTCTTGGCCTCCCAAAGTGTTGGGATTACAGGTGTGAGCCACCACACCTGGTCTGCATCATTGCTTTTAAAAGTTAATTTCTTTCTGCTGTGTAGCTTCAATGCATACTTAACAATTTTCAGGAAGATCTCTTAGACTCTCATTAAGTGAAGGCTTTTAGTAATGTGTTGGCAAATTAGTATTAAGTAATCACTGGCAAAACCACCTCTCTACACTGCCACTATGGATACATAAGTTGTGAATTATTGCCTTTCCTAAGTAATATAATCAGGCAATCATCATATATTTATTTCTGTATATTTAATCTGTATATTCTGAAAACATCTGATTATAGTGGATGTTAGTATCTGTATAAACTGACATTTATAAATTAGCTTGTGAAAGTTATTGTATTAGGGATAAACATGAATTGTTCAAATCTATGTACATTTCAATGTACTAAAAGCCAGTATACAGAACTCTTTTGAATTTTCTTTCTACCAGGGATTGCATTATCAATTTTCAATATTCTAGTAATCTGGTATACTATACTATTTTTAAGTGTCAAATAATCATATATTAGTTGATTATATGGTACCATTGTTTTTTATTGTAAAAAGATGAATTCCTGGCCAGGTGCAGTGGCTCATGCCTGCAATCCCAGCACTTTGGGAGGCAGAGGCTGGTGGATCTCCTGAGATCAGGAATTTGAGACCAGCCTGACCAACATGGTGAAACCCTGTCTCTACTATACAAAAATTAGCTTGGCATGGTGGCGTATGCCTGTAACCCCAGCTCAGGAGGCTGAGGTGGGAGAATGGCTTGAACCCAGGAGGTAGAGATTGCAGTGAGCCGAGATTGTGCCACTGCCTTCTAGCCTGGGTGACAGAGCAAGACTTCATCAAAGGAGGAAGGGGGGGGGGGAGAGAGAGAGAGAGAGAGAGAGAGAGAGAGAGAAAAGAAGAAAGGAAGAAAGAAAAGAAAAGAAAAGAAAGAGTCCCAGTCAGTTACAGGCATACCCCATATATTGTGCTTCACTTTATTTTGTTTCACAGATATTGTGGGTTTTTTTTTTTTTTTTTTTTCCGAATTGAACATTTGTGGCAACCCTGAGTTGAGCAATTCTGTTGGCACCATTTTTCCAACAGCATGTGCTCATTTTGTGTCTCTATGTCACATATTGGTAATTTTTGCAACAGTTCAGCCTTTTTCATTATTATTATATCTGTTATGGTGATCTGTGATCAGTGATCTTTGATGTTAGTATTGTTATTTTTTGGGGAGTCGCCAACCACATCCATAAAGATGGGAAACTTAATTCACAAATGTTATATTCTCTGACTGCTCCACCAGACTGGCTGTTTCCTTGTATCTCTCCCCCTCTGCAGGCCTCCCTATTCCTTGAGATACAACAATATTTAAATTAGGACAATTAGTAAGCCTACAGGACCTCTAAGTGTTCAAGTGAAAGAGTCATATGTCTCTCATTTTAAATCAAAAGCTAGAAATGATGAAGCTTAGTGAGAAAAGCATGCTAAAGCCAATACAGGCCAAAAGCTAAGCATTTTGTGCCAAATGGTTAGCCAAGTTGTGACTGCAAAGGAAAATTTCTTGAAGGAAATTAAAAAGTGCTACTTCTGTGAACACATCAATGATAAGAAAGCAAAACAACCTTATTACTGGTATGGAGAAGGTTTTAGTGGTCTGGATAAGAGATCAAACTGGTCACAACATTCCCTTAAGCCAAAGCTTAATCTAGAACAAGTCCCCAACTCTCTTTAATTCTGTGAAGGCTGAGAGAAGTGAGAAAGATGCAGAAGAGAAGTTCAGAGCTAGCAGAGGTTAGTTTATCAGTTTTAAGGAAAGAAGCCATGTCCACAACATAAAAGTGCAAAGTGAAGCAAAAAGTGCTGATGTAGAAGCGGCAGCAAGTTATCCAGAAGATCTAGCTGAGATCATTGATGAAGGTGGCTTCACTAAACAAAACAGATTTTCAGTGTACATGAAACATCCGTGTATTGGAAAAAGACACCATTTAGGACTTGCATAGCCAGAGAGGAGAGGCCAATACTTGGCTTCAAAGCTTCAAAGGACAGTCTGACTCTCTTGTTAGGGACAAATGCAGCTGATGACTTTAAATTGAAGGCAATGCTCATTCACCATTTAAAAAATCTTAGGGCCCTTAAGAATGTTGCTAAATCTACTCTGCCTGTTCTCTATAAAAGGACAAACAAAACATGAATGAGAGCACATCTATTTGCAGCATTGTTTACTGAATATTTTAAGCCCACTGTTGAGACCTACTGCTTGGCAAAAAAGATTTTTTTCAAAATATTGAAGCTCATTGACTATGCATCTGATTATGCAAGAGTTCTGATGACGTACAAGGAGATGTACAATGAGTTAATCTTGTCTTTGTGCTTGCTAACACAACATCCATTCTGTAATGCATGAATCAAGGAGCAACTTTGACTTTCAAGTCTTATTATTTAAGAAATATATTTTGTAAGGTTATAGCTGCCATAGATAGTGATTCCTCTGATGAGTCTGGGAAAGTAAATAGAAAACCTTCTGGAAAAGACTCACCATGCTAGATGCCATTAAGAACATTTATGATTCTTGGGAGGAGGTCAAAATATCAACATTAACAGGAGTTTTGAAGAAGTTGATTCCAGCCCTCATGGATGACTTTGAGGGATTCAAGACTTCAGAGGTGGAAGTAATTACAGATGTGGTAGAAATAGCAAGAGAACTAGAATTAGCAATGGAGCCTGAAGATGTGACTCAATTGCTGCAATCTCATGAGGAAAACTTGATTATGACTTGCCGAAGGCTCAGATGATAGGATTTTTTTTTTTAGCAATAAGTTATTTTTAAGTTATGTTCTCTTTTTTTGGACATAATTCTATCACACATTTAATAGACTACAGCATGGTGTAAGCATAGCTTTTATACCCCCTGGGAAACCAAAATATTTGTATGATTCCCTTTATTGTGATGGTCTGGAACCAAACCTGCAATATATTGTTGAGGTATTCCTGTATACCTTAAGATGATTTTAAAAAATCAAAATGAGCCTGGATGTGGTGGCTCATGCCTGTAATCCCAGCACTTTGGGAGGCAAGTGGATCACCTGAGGTCAGGAGTTCAAGACCAGCCTGACCAACATGGTGAAACCCTGTCTCTCCTAAAATTCAAAGATTAGCCAGGTGTGGTGGTGTGCACCTGTAATCCCAGCTACTCAGGAGGCTGAGGCAGGAGAATTGCTTGAACCTGGGAGGCAGAGGTTGCAGTGAGCTGAGACTGAGTCTCGCTGTGTCACCCACTGCACTCCTCAAAAAAAAAAAAAAAAAAAAAAAAAATCAAAATGAAAAGACAATCTGATGCACAGTCTACAAGACTAGGTAGTCAAAGTGTTTTAAATCTAGTGTAATATGGACACAAGAATATTGAACTTTAGTCAGGCGCGGTGGCTCAAGCCTGTAATCCCAGCACTTTGGGAGGCCGAGGCGGGTGGATCACGAGGTCAAGAGATCGAGACCATCCTGGTCAACATAGTGAAACCCCGTCTCTACTAAAAATACAAAAAATTAGCTGGGCACGGTGGCGCGTGCCTGTAATCCCAGCTACTCAGGAGGCTGAGGCAGGAGAATTGCCTGAACCCAGGAGGCGGAGGTTGTGGTGAGCCGAGATCGCGCCATTGCACTCCAGCCTGGGTAACAAGAGTGAAACTCCGTCTCAAAAAAAAAAAAAAAAAAAAAAAAAGAATATTGAACTTTAAGCATGAAAAGACAAAGATGAAATAAACTATGCATTCTTTGAAACAAAAATTACAGTTTGCTTTCAGTAAAAGATAGCTTTTGCCAAAAAAAAAAAAAAGAGATGTTCAAAAAGATCTCCTTAAAATTATCAAATAAGAAATGATATTATTTGAAGATGTAAGAACTGAAGGAAAATGTTTGGAGTTGGATCATAATTATCTTTCCGCTAGTCCACACACTACATAGTCATAAAATTTTTTTCCAGTGGCTGGATTATTTGTATGAAAATTTATGTATGATTTTTTTTTTTTTTTTTTTTTTTTTGAGACGGAGTTTCGCTCTTGTTACCCAGGCTGGAGTGCAATGGCGAGATCTCGGCTCACCGCAACCTCCACCTCCTGGGTTCAGGCAATTCTCCTGCCTCAGCCTCCAGAGTAGCTGGGATTACAGGCACGCGCCACCATGCCCAGCTAATTTTTTGCACCTTTAGTAGAGACGGGGTTTCACCATGTTGACCAGGATGGTCTCAATCTCTTGACCTCGTGATCAACCCGCCTCGGCCTCCCAAAGTGCTGGGATTACAGGCTTGAGTCACCGCGCCTGGCTATTTACGTATGATTTAAAGAAGACACACTTTGCTTTTTTTTTTTTTTTTTTTTTAAAAAAAGACAGCACTTGAAAAAACTAACGTTAATTCCTTGTTAACTTTTTAATATTCATTACATGTTTTCATGTTAGTGATTTTTGTTTTTAAACATAAATTTATTTTTATGAATATTATTTGCTAGTGCTTTATTTTGGAATGACTATGTATTTAATGTTCATATTTATATAAATAAATTTTACTGAAAATGATTTTAGTTTATCAATGTTATATTTTAATGAAAACATTTAGTTTCACTGACACTTTTAATTAAATAATTTAAATTTAAAACACTAGTCTTGGCTGGGCATGGTGGCTCACACCTGTAATCCCAGCACTTTGGGAGGCTGAGGCAGGAGGATCACTTGAGCCTGGGAGTTCAAGACCAGCCTGGGCAAGATGATAAAACCTTGTCTCTACAAAAAATACAAAAATTAGCTGAGTGTGGTGGCATATGACTGTGGTCCCAGCTATTCAGGAGGCTAAGGTTGGAGGATCGCTTGGGCGTAGGAAGTCGAGGCTGCCATGAGCTGTGATCATGCTACTGCACTCCAGCCTGAGTAACAGAGTGAGACTCTGTCTCAAAAAAACAAACACAAACAAAAACCAAAAAACAAACCCTAGTCTTATACAAACTAAATACAAATATGGTATAGCCATTTTTTCCTCATAATATAATCAATCAGGTTTCTACTTATCTCAGAAATATGCTAATTTTAAGGTTTAAAAGGGCTTGATTTTGAGAATTATTTCATGTTTAACCCACTACATGAGTACTTTAAATTCAAAAATTTTAAAGAGATATCTTACAGTACAATTTGTTTAAAGAATCTTTATCATCACAATATTACAAATAAGGAAGCCAAGAGCTCTGGGACGCAGCTATGATTCTAATAATTTACAATTGCCATTGCATAAAAATTCATCAGGTAATTCTGGTGAATTGAAAAGTTAATTTAGGTTTAAAAACATTGTTTTAGAGACAGGGACATGTTTTCATTCTGTCACCCAGGCTGGAGAGCAATGGTGCAATCAATGCTCACTGCAGCCTCCAACTCTTAGGCTTAAGCAATCCTCCCACCTCAGCCTCCTGAGTAGCTGGGACTATAGGGATGTGCCATTATGCCTGTAATTATTTTCATTTTTTGTAGATAGAGTTTTACTTTTTTGCCTAGGTTGTTCTCAAACTTCTGGCCTTAAGCAATCCACCTACCTTGCCCTTCCAAAGTGCTGGGATTACAGACATGAACCACCATGCCTGGCCTAAATTTTTATCAAAGTATTATTTACAAGTAGCTAAAAAAGTTAGATCACGTTACATGGCTTATTACAGAAAACAGTGGTTGCTTGTTTTTCATTTTACTTCTGTCCGCATCCACAGAAGCAACAATTTTGAATTCTTCGGTATGTATCTTTTGGCATTAGCCGTGTATTTCTTTTCTTTCTTTTCTTTCTTTCTTTTTTTTTTTTTTGAGATGGAGTCCCATTCTGTCACCCAGGCTGGAGTGCAGAAGAGTGATCTTGGCTTACTGCAATCTCTGTCTCCCAGGTTCAAGTGATTCTCCTGCCTCAGCCTCCTGAGTAGCTGTGACTACACGTGCGTGTCACCACGCCCAGCTAATTTTTTGTGCGTTTTTAGTAGAGACAGGGTTTCACCGTGTTAGCCAGGATGGTCTCCATCTCCTGACCTCATGATCTGCCTGCCTCGGCTTCCCAAAGTGCTAGGATTAGAGGCATGAGCCACTGCACCTGGTCTTTTGTGTGTATGTGTGTGTGTGTGTGTGTGTGTGTGTGTGTGTGTGAGATGGAGTTTCATTCTTGTTGCCCAGGCTGGAGTGCAATGGTGCAATATCTTGGTTCACTGCAACCTCCACTTCTCAGGTTCAAGCCATTCTCCTGCCTCAGCCTCCAGAGTAGCTGGGATTACAGGTGCCTGCCATCATGCCCGGCTAATTTTTGTATTTTTAGTAGAGATGGGGTTTCACCATGTTAGCCAGGCTGGTCTCAAAATCCTGACCTCAGGTGATCCTCCCACCTTGGCCTCCCAAAGTGCTGAGATTATAGATATGAGCCATTGCGCCCGGCCACAGTAACCTTGTATTTCAATTTTTTGGTTTATCGATTTTATACATTACATATTGACTTCCTCCTATCCAGTCCTCAGTTTTTGCTTAACTACAATATTCAGTCTTTCCATCATTATGACTATGTTATTCTTTTCCCACTAAGCCAAGGAGTAATATTTTTCCTGTTATACAACTTTTTCTTCTTCCTGGAGGTAATATTATTATAGTGACTTAAATTCTTCATCTGTTTTTCTAGGATCACATGGTGAAGTCTCCGTATACCTTTAAGCTTATAAATACATTCGCCTACACAGTTAAAGTCCTGGACAGTTTCTTACCTCCCTTCTCCTCACTGCCACCTTCAGGGAAGGGAACAGTCTGAAGGCATTTTCTGTTAACTCTGCAGAACCTTACCCCCACTCTTCCCTGTGCTTCAAGGCCGCATCCTCTTTGGTTCTATTTCTCTGGGGAAACATTGCTAGAAAGAAAACCCTTTGTATCCTGTGGTGGGATTGAAGAAAGAGAGTTCCTGACAGTGTAGGATGGGGGTGGGCCTAGGGTTTGAGAGAGACTTTCCTTATGTAGACTTTCAGACAGGCCTTTTCTTTTCAGTACCTTGGCCTCATCCCTAATAGGTACTTTGAATTCTGAGTATTCCTGGGTTCACTTCTCAAAATCATAGTTTGCCCCTACTCCCTCTATCTCACCATTTCGGCACTGGTTTTGACTTTCCTCCATCAGTTAAGCAATCCACAGTTAAACAATTTAGCATTCTGATTCAGAACTATAGGTGATTTTAGTTTCATCAAAAAGAGAGAGTCTTGTTTCTGTTTCCTATTTTCCTTGTTGTTTTCAGAGGACTTTTCAGAAGGAGTTGGAAATACCTTTGCTCTTCCAACTTGGAACTGGATTCCTTTTATAGACTTTTAAAGAAGGCTTTTTGTTTTCTGGCCAGCAGTAAATGGTGTGACAATCCATGTGGTCTTTGGTCCATAGGGATTTGCAAAATTCCTCTACATTCAGGAGACGCTTTGGTTGGGGCTCTTTGGTAGAAATAAAGAAAACCAACGCTGATTAACTTAAGCTCACAAAGTCCAAGGACAAGCTGAGTGTCCAGGTCTCAGAGGAGGCAGAGGTGAGGAGAACTATAAGGATCTCAGTAGCAAGAACTAACCAGCTGTTACTTCACTGAGCTGTTTTAAAAGGATTGCACCCAACAACTCTGTTCTTTTGTCTCTTTACTGAAGAGTCAAATTGCATGAAGAGAAAATTTGATTGTCCAAACTAGGATCACGTGTCCATTGCTTAAGCCTTCTTAGCCAAAATAAAGGGGAAGTGATGTTGGCAGGCAAAACAAAACAAACAAATAAATAGATGTCCACGCAGGTGATAATTTTATAGGGTTGGAAAGGTTAATGGAAGCTGGGTTTGCTTTTTTTGAGATCTTTCAGGCAAAATTCTCCTTGGGATGTGCCAGTGCTACTGGCAAGTCAACTTTTATTATAATATGCCTGGCTAGTACAGGCTGTACACACTTGGAGAAGCAGGATGCACTTGCCACCATAAACTCATCTGAATTCTCTGAAGTAGGACTTTCTTAAAATGGTTTCCATAGGATATTTTGGGCTAGGATTCTTTGGAGCAGAATTAAGAAATCTTTCTAGGAAGAAAGTGCTTTTATTTTTTAAAACACAGTTTGAACAGCATCTTTCTAGGAAGAGTCCCTGAGATAACCGTGCTGTTTTCAGTGGGGAAAAAGTTAGTTCTTCACTCCAGGTTCCTGTGAGGACTCAGGGTCGTGTCTCTCACACTGCAGCGTAGTCGCCATAGTGATTTATGAACCATAGCTTCAGGATCAGCTCGACTTAAGCATTTGGGAAAAGGCAGAACAATCAAGTGTGTTTTCTTTTTTGAGACGGAGTCTTGCTCTGTCTCCAGGCTGCAGTGCTGTGACATGATCTCGGCTCACTGTAACCTCCGCCTCTGGGGTTCAAGCAATTCTCATGCCTCAGCCTCCTGAGTAGCTGGGACTACAGGCATACACCACCATGCCCAGCTAATTTTTGTATTTTTAGTAGAGAAAGGGTTTTGCCATGTTGCCCAGGCTGGTCTCGAACTCCTGGGCTCTAACAATCCCCCCACCTCAGGCTCCAAGACTGTGTTAGAATTACATGCATGAGCTACTGCACCCAGCCTAAAGTGTGTTTTCTAAGTCCGTCTCTTTGCAGATGAAATGGTAATCTTTGTAGCCAAGCACCCATCTAAAATAACATCAATATTTCAGTCTCAAGGGGCAAGCCGGTCTTAAAAGTTTGTGAACTGTCAGCACAATTAAACCAGACTGGCGTGGCACAAAGACATTTCCCAGAAACCTTAGGCACCAAAGAAGACTATGTCAAACATCAGATAGAATAGTTTCAGATTTCTCAAGAAAAGGAAAATTACAGTAATATTTATAAGGGGAATCGGTACAAATCCAGTGTTTTCCTAAAGTCATCAGTTCTCAGACTTCAGCATGAGAGGGCTTTTGAATAAATAATGTGGAGTTAGTGTGAATATTTGGTGTTTGGAAAATTTATTAGCCAAATTAACCTCAGAAACATTGCCCTCTTCTGGAAGGCCTTTTAAATAGCTTTTCTGCAGAGGAATAATGCAATATGAATTTAATGAGAAATGTATCTTTTTCTAAACCTTGCCAATCAAATATACATGTTTAGTCCTTTCTAGTTGCAATACAAATGGAAATGTCACCTTTGAAATGCTGCCAAAGTTAGGGCCTAAGAATTATAATACATGCAGTTTTAGCTGTTTCCAAAAGACTTGACGTTTAGCAAATTACTAATTTGAAACAGTACTTATCTTCATTAGCTTAAGCAATCTATAGTATCATCCTCATTTTCCAGAAGAGGAAGCTGAACAAGGTAGAGAGTATGAGAGACAAGTATTGAAACTAAAGAAAGACTGAATGAGGCAGGCACTAAAATGACTTTGGTTTGTTGTTACCATTGGATCTGAAAGTGCAGCCTTAAGCCCTGCTTCTAAGAAGCCAGAAATTTCTTACGATAACGTGGCCTGAAGGTGGTAAACCCCATGCAGCAAAGAACAAAAGTGGCTTGATAGCTGGGGAGAATATCCAGTTAGCAAATTGTAAGTCTTACAGAATTACAACCAAGACAGGAAGTGATGTTTTTTCTTGTTAGTTTTTTAAAAGACAATGACACTGAAGGTGGGTTCAGTCAATCTTGTGAGCTGAGTGTCCCAGAAGAGGGGATAATCATCTTGGGCTACAACCCGCTGAAACAAGATACCTGCCTTGCTGAGGGATGGGGGGATCTAAGCAAGGAATGTGTCCCATTCTGATGATAGCATCAACAATTCCATGATGATGGATAAAGTCTGACAACTTTTGGATTAAAACAAATTCTTGAATTTTCATCCCAACACACTATCATGATTTTTTGTTTAATATGCTGCAATTCAATTCAGTGAACATTGTTTTGAGCACCTCCAATTTTTAAAAAATGAACCCTAGTGTTACTATCAATGCTTCTAGAATACTTATAATAATAAATTTCTTGTGAAACACAGCAGGCAGGTTATTAATCCCTTTTAAAGTACAATTTAATGCAAGGCTTCATGACAGGAAGTGAGCATGATAATAAAAACCTTTACTGCTTAAAACCACACTTAATATTTTTATGACCCAGTCGTACTGACAAAATATTCTTTGTGAGTCATCACTTCAAAGTGAGGGCCTGGGGACTTACTAAAGACATAACAGCAGGCCTCATGCCCATTGCAGACAGCCCCTCGAACTTGAACTGCTCAGGCAAGACCTTTCAAGTAAGAAGAAATACACCAGAGGGTCACTACAGAGTGTCCTTGTGTATCCCATGGTCTAGGAAGCCATGTGACCAGATGCATTTATTTTCAATCTCCCAATCATATTTTTGACAGCTTAGCTTTTGTATGGTTTTACCTTTACTCATAACTGACCACATTCTACTGACTAAAGAGATTGTGAAGCCTTACATGGTCCTATCTAGTTTGTGTAGAGCTTAAATAATTATGTCAAGTTCATTAAGATAAATGTTTAACCTGGAGCCATTTGCCAAGTATGGGTTGAGGAGAGAAATAGTTTGCAATGAACCACTCACTAGTTGCCCTAGTTTTTGGGCAATGGTCAGGATGGCCTTAGCAACTCTTTTAAACCAAAATAAGAGCAAATAAGGGAATATAGAGGCCTCTTCCTCATGTGTATAGGACTTTTTAACATTATTACTACTACCATAACACATATTTTTGATGATCTCTTTTCTTATAAAGTTCCAGGGGTTAGAAATCCCACCACTGGCATTGATACCCTTAATAATGTTTCAAATTCTTCACAGTCAGAAATATTTTCTATCTCTTATCTAAATCTTATAATGTGTTGCTTGAAAGCCGTTTCTTCAATTTTATTTTGAGACAGAGTCTTGCTCTGTCACTCAGGCTGGATTGCAATGGTATGGCCTTGGCTCCTTGCAACCTCTGCCTCTCAGGTTCAAGCGATTTTCCTGCCTCAGCCTCCTGAGTAGCTGGTACTACAGGCATGCGCCACCACGCCTGGCTAATTTTTGCTTTTTTAGTAGAGATGGGGTTTTTCTGTGTTGGCCAGACTGGTCTGGAACTTGTGACCTCAGGTGATCCACCCGCCTCAACTTCCTAAAGTGCTAGAATTACAGGCGTAAGCCACTGTGCCTGGCCTCCTCTTCTCTAAATTTAAAGAAAATAGATTCACTCATCATCTAAAAATTATTTACTGAAACATGTGTCATGCACCAGACACTACTCTAGACACAGGTGATTCAGCAGGGAACAAATAGGGTCCCTACCCTGGTGGTGTTTATATTCTGCAAATGTTGTCTTACATGGTGGAAACATTTTTACATGTGAGCATGACCTGCCAACCTTTTCTGTTGCCCATCTGGAACCTTCCATGTTTCTCAAAGGAAGCCACTTATTAAAGCTAAGTGGTTCTTATCTGGCTTTCATCTCCTCTCTCTGCAAATTTTCAATCTCTTTTCCCCACTCTCTGCTGTTCCCAATGTGTATACTGCTTCTTGTTTTTTATTGTTCAACTATCCTAAAAAAAAAAAGTAGAAAGTACACACACACACACACACACACACACACACACACACACACATCCCACATAAACAGATGCTTGCCGTTATTCTCCTATTATCTTTAGGAATAAGAGCAATTTTGAAATCAGGAGCTAGACCTATTTCCACTCCTACCTGGCTTCATTTATTCATTCATTTAGCAAGGATTTAAAATTACTTATTTGTAGAAATGTCTAAACTGTAGAGAAGTACAAGGAGAAAATAATGTGTACTCATATTCCCACCACCCGGAATTAACCACAGTTAACATCTTGGCGTAATTGCTTCCAGTCTTGTGACTTCATGTGGAGTTGTAAGAATAACTGTAGGTGAAGCATGGTGGCTCACGCTTGTAATCCTAGCACTTTGGGAAGCCGAGGCAGATGGATTGCTTGAGCCCAGAAGTTTGAGACCATCCTTGGCAACGTGGTAAAACCCCATCTCTAAAAAAAAAAAAAATACAAAAATTAACTGGGCATGGTGATGCGTGCCTGCAGTTCCAGTTACTTGGGAGGCCAAGATGAGAGGATCGCTTGAGCTAGGGGAGCAGAGACTGCTGTTAGCTGTGATCACACCACTGCACTCCAGCCTGGGTGACAGAGTGACACCCTGTCTAAAAAAACACAAAAAACCCTAATAATCCTAAACCTAATAATAAATGCTAACCCTATTCACCAGCACTTAACTCCATAATAGTACCCATTAGGTGCTTAATTATACTCAACCACTAGGAAGAAGAGGGAATGGTTTTCATGAAATTTTCTCAAAACCTTGTTTCTTGAGATGCATCTGAATGACGTGTAGCGGCCCTTGTTGCAGAAGCCTCACATCCCAACACCCTCTTCAGGGTCCTGGCCACACTGCCACAAAGCTTGTCTGTGTACACACGAGTATAACCCGGCAATGGCTCTTCTGTTATCTACAAAATATTTGGGTGTGGGTTTGGCTGTTGGACGCTACTGAACTCAGGCTCTTGTGAACTCAGACTTAACCGCAAATGATTAAAAACACACACATACTCCTCTCTCTCTTTCTGTAACACATACACACATACAAACCCCATTGGCTAAAATAATTAAAAAATGTTTAAAATAAATCATTTTTGACAGTGATTGCCCCTGGGGGAGGGGTAGCAAGTTACACTGGGAACTGCCCCAATTTCTTCCCAAGTCATGTATCCACGGGCTGGGAGGAATTTCCCAGCAAGCCTCTCCCACCCATTTGATCCTCTGGCAGTCTTATTTCAGGATTAAGTCTGTCTGAGTTCAGTTCTGATAAGTGATACAGAGGGAGAGGGTTTCAGTGCTTCTCATGCCTTTTGCAGGGAAAGGGGTTTTTGATTTTTTTCTGTCTCCGATGAGGTCGTGGTGGGTGTTAAGGAGGGCAGATGAGCTCCAGGTGCACCCTGTTTCATTCCTTGTCTTTCCTTCTCCCCTCAGCCCTGAACCAAGTATAGGACCAGAAATGTTTGGCTTGCCCTTCCCTCTGCCCAAGAGGGAAACCGTGCTCACAGAGCCAGTGGGGCTGACGGCAGCGAGAGCCCTGATCTGAAGCCCTTGTTTGACTCCAGGCCAAGTGTTTCAAACAGCAGGTCTTTCATAGCTGGGAAAACCCCAAGCTAGACCTGCTGGACACCGCACAACCACATACGGCTCGGCTCATGTCAACAAAACTGATAACCAAATTGGGCTTCTTGGCTTCCTGTCCCGGGCAGCCTTGCCAGCCCGCTACCCTCCAAGTCCCAATTAACAGGCGGCTACGCTATAACCATAAGGGGGGAGTGGAGAGTTTGTTTACCACATAGTTAACAGGCAAATACAACTTAATCACAAGGAAAACAGCTTTTATGAGAATCATCTTGAAGTCCTTCTACGGCCCTAATAAACCATCCAGGAAGCCAAAACCCAGAGTTCTCTTCGATTTCATCCCTTAGGGGAAAGGCCAGTAGGGACAGGTGGAGAAGCATATGGTCTTGCTTTCTGACCACTTACAGCTGCCAGATGAAGTGAATGTCTCTTCCCAGTCTGAAGGTTTCTCCAAGTGATCTCTATGCGATCCTTCTGTGATGGGCTGCAGAAGACTTTGAAAAGAACCACAAGGTGGGGAGGGAATGTGTCTTTTCAGCAGAACCCATTGAGGACCAGACACTACACACATGCTCTCAATCCTTATTTCATAATTTTATGGAAGACCCTTGTCTGTCTTACTCCCTTCTACAAAGGGGAAAACCAAAGCTTGGTGAGATTGGGTAATTTTAGAAGATTATACAGTTTAAATGCAAAACTTGGATTTGAACCCAAGTCAGATGGACTCCACAGTTCATTTCTTTCTACTCCACATCTACCATCAAAGGATCTGGATTCCAGCTTTGCGCCTAACAGTGATTGGTCATGGGATGCAAGGCAAATCTCTTAACAGCTTAACATTAATTTCATTATCAGTAAAATGTGGTTGTAGGAGAATGAGATTTGATACTGTAGACTTGCAAAACCTTATGGTATTTCTTGCACTGAAGAAAGAAGCACTCCAGGGCTGGACAGTGGCCTCTTAGGGTCCCAATTTATTACTGCAAGGCTTGCTGGTTGAAAATTATGAGACTAGATATTTTATTTGAAATTCTGTTTTTCTTTAAAAAAATTTTTTTAATTTAGGGGTACATGTGCAGAATGTGCAGGTTTGTTACATAGGCAAACATGTGCCATGGTGCTTTGCTACACCTATCAACTCATCACGTAGGTATTAAGCCCAACATGCATTAGCTGTTTTTCCTGTAGCTCTCCCATTCACCACCCCTCCCTGCCATGCCCCAGTGTGTGTTATTCCCCTCCTGTGTGCATATGTTCTTATTGTTCAGCTCCCACTTACAAGTGAGAACATGTGGTGTTTGGTTTTCGGTTCCTAAGTTAGTTTGCTGAGGATAATGGCTTCCAGCTCCATCCATGTCCCTGCAAAAGACATGATCTCATTCCTTTTTATGGCTCCATAGTATTCCATGGTGTATATGTACCACACTTTCTTTATCCCGTCTATCAATGATGGGCATTTGGGTTTATTCCATGTCTTTGCTATTGTGAATAGTGCCATAATGAACATAGGCATGCATGTATCTTTATAATAGTATTATTTGTGTTCCTTTGGGTGTACATCCCCTAAAGGGATTGCTGGGTCAGATGGTATTTCTGGTTCTAGATCTTTGAGTAATCGCCACACTGTCTTCCACAATGGTTGAACTAATTTACACTCCCATTAACAGTGTAAAAGTGTTCCTATCTCTCTGTAGCCTCACCAACATCTGTTGCTTCTTGATTTTTTAAAATAATTGCCATTCTGACTGAAGAGATAGTATCTCATTGTGGTTTTGATTTGCGTTTCTCTGATGATCAGTGATATCGAGCTTTTCTTCATAGGTTTGCTGGCCACATGTATGTTTTCTTTTGAGAAGTGTCTGTTCATGTCCTTTGCCCACTTTTTAATGGGGTTGTTTTTTTTCTCGTACATTTGTTTAAGTTCTTTATAGACTGGATATCAGACCTTTGTCAGATGGATAGATGCAAAACTTTTCTCTTATTCTGTAGGTTGTTTGCTCTGATGATAGTTTCCTTTGCTGTGCAGAAGCTCTTTAGTTTAATTACATTCAATTTGTCAATTTTTACTTTGTTGCAATTGCTTTTTAGCATTTTTGTTATGAATTTTTTGCCTGTGCCTATGTCCTGAATGATATTGCCTAGATTTTCTTCTAGAGTTTTTATCGTTTTGGGTTTTGCATTTAAGTTTTTAATTCATCTTGAGTTAATTTTTTTATAAGTTGTAAGGAAGGGGTCCAGTTTCAATTTTCTGCATATGGCTAGCCAGTTTTCCCAGCACTGTTTATTAAATAGGGAATCCTTTCTCCAATTCTTGCTTTTTGTCAAGTTTGTCAAAGGTCAGATGGTCATAGGTGTGCAGTCTTATTCCTGAGTTCTTTATTTTGTTCCATTGGTCTATGTGTCTGTTTTGTACAAGTACCATGCTGTTTTGGTTACTGTTGTATCATAGTATAGTTTGGTGGTATAGTTTAAAGTCAGGCAGTGTGATGCCTCCAGCTTTGTTTTTTTGCTTAGGATTGTCTTGGCCATTCAGGCTCTTTTTTGGTTCTGTATGAATTTTTAAATAGTTTCTGCTAATTCTGTGAAGAATGTCAATGGTAGTCTAATGGGAATAGCATGGACTCTGCAAATTACTTTGGGCAGTATGGCCATTTTCACAATATTGGTTCTTCCTATTATTGAGCATGGAATGTTTTTTCATTTGTTTGTGTCTTCTCTGATTTCCTTGAGCAGTGGTTCGTAGTGCTCCTTGAAGAGATCCTTCACTTTCCCTTGTTAGCTGTATTCCTAGGTATTTTATTCTCTTTGTAGCAATTGTGAATGGTAGTTAATTCATGATTTGGCTCTCTGCTTATCTATTGTTGGTGTATAGGAATGCTTGTGATTTTTGCACATTGATTTTGTATACTGAGACTTTGTTGAATTTGCTCATCAGCTTAAGAAGCTTCTGGGCTGAGATGATGGGTTTTCTAGATGTAGAATCATGTCACCTGCCAACAAAGACAATTTGACTTCCTCTTTTCCTTTTTGAATACCCTTTATTTCTTTCTCTTGCTGATTGCCCTGGCCAGAACTCTCAATATTATGTTGAATAGGAGTCGTGAGAGAGGGCATCCTTGTCTTGTACTGCTTTTCAAGGGGAATGCTTCCACCTTTGCCCATTCAGTATGATATTGGCTGTGGGTTTGTCATAAAAGACTCTTATTATTTTGATGTATGTTTTTTCAGCACCTAGTTTATTGAGAGTTTTTAACATGAAGCGATGTTGAATTTTATCCAAAGCCTTTTTATGTCTATTGAGATAATCATGTGGTTTTTTCTTTAGTTCTGTTTACGTGATGAATCACATTTATTGATTTGTGTATGTTGAACCAATCTTGCATCCTTGGGATGAAGCCAGCTTGATAGTGATGGATAGCTTTTTGATGTGCTGCTGGATTCAGTTTGCCAGTATTTTATTGAGGATTTTTGCATCAACATCATGGAGAGTGGCCGTAAGTTTTTTTTTGTTGTTGTATCTCTGCCAGGTTTTGGTATCAGGATGATACTGGCCTCATAAAATGAATTAAGGAGGAGTCCCTTTTTTTCAATTGTTTGGAATAGTTTCAGAAGAAATGGTACCAGCTCCTCTTTCTACTCTGATAGAATTCAGCTATAAATCTGTCTGGGCCTGGGATTTTTTTTTTTTTTTTTGTAGGCTATTTATTACTGCTTCAATTTCAGAACTCATTATTGGCCTATTCAGAGATTTTACTTCTTCCTGGTTCAGTCTTAGGAGAGTGTTTGCATCCAGAAATGTGTCCATTTCTTCTAGATTTTCCAGTTTATGTGCATAGAGGTGTTTACAGTATTCTCTGATGACTGTTTGTATTTCTGTGGGGTCACTGGTGACATCCCCTTTATCATTTCTGACTGTGTCTATTTGGTTCTTCTCTCTTTTTGTTTTACTAGTCTAACTAGTGGTCTGTGATGGTTAGTATTGAGTGTCAACTTGATTGGATTGAAGGATGAAAAGTATTATTCCTGGGTGTGTCTGTGAGGGTGTTGCCAAAGGAGATTAATGTTTGAGTCAGTGGACTGGGAAAGGCAGACCCACCCTCAATCTGGGTGGGCACCATCTAATCAGCTGCCAGTATGGCTAGAACAAAGCAGGCAGGAGAAGATGGAAGCGCAGGCTTGCTGAGTCTTTGGACCTTCATCTTTCTCCCATGATGGATGCTTCCTGCCCTTGAACATTAGACTCCAAGTTCTTCAGCTTTTGGACTTTTGGACTTATATAAATGGTTTGCTAGGGGCCTTCAGGCCTTTGTCTATAGACCAAAGGCTGCACTGTTGGCTTCCCTACTTTTGAAGTTTTGGGACTTTGATTCACCACTGGCTTTCTTGCTCCTCAGGTTGTAGATGACCTATTGCGTGAGTCATTTCTCCTTAATAAACTCCCTTCACATATGCATATATCCTATTAGTTCTGTCCCTTTAGAGAACCCTGACTAATACACAGTCTATCTATTTTATTAATTTTTTCAAAAAACCAGATCCTGGATTCCTTGATTTTTTTGAAGGGTTTTTCATGTCTTTGTCTCCTTCAGTTCCATCCTGATCTTGGTTATTTCCTATCATCTGCTAGTTTTGGGTTTGTTTGCTCTTAGTTCTCTAGTTGTTTTAGTTGTGATGTTAAGACGTCAATTTGAGATCTTTCTAGCTTTTTGATATGGGCATTTAGTGCTGTAAGTTTTCCTCTTAACATTGCTTTAGCTGCATCCCAGAGTTTCTGGTACATTGTCTCTTTGTTCTCATTAGTTACAAACAACTTCTTGATTTCTGCCTTAATTTCATTATTTACCCAGGAGTCATTCAGGAGCAGGTTGTTCAATTTCCATCTAGTTGTGTTGTTTTGAGTGGGTTTCTTAATCTTGAGTTCTAATTCGATTGCATTATGGTCTGAGAGAGTGTTTATTATAATTTCAGTTTTTTTTTTGCATTTGCTGAGGTGTGTTTTACTTCCAATTACGTGATCAATTTTAGAGTCAGTGCCATGTGGCACCAAGAAGAATGTATATTCTGTTGCTTTTGGTTAAAGAGTTCTGTAGGTATCTATCAGGTCTACTTGATCCAGAGCTGAGTTCAGGTCCTGAATATCTTTGTCAATTTTCTGTCTTGATGACCTAATATTGACAGTGCGGTGTTAAAGTCTCCCACTGTTATTGTGTGGGAGTCGAAGCCTCTTTGTAGGTCTCTGATAACTTGTTTTATGAATCTCGGTGCTCCTGTTTTGGGCGCATATATGTTTAGGATAGTTAGCTCTTGTTAAATTGAACCCTTTTCTATTATGTAATGCCCTTCTTTGTCTTTTTTGATCTTTGTTGGTTTAAAGTCTGTTTTGCAAGAAACTAGGATTGCAACCCCTGCTTTTTTCTGTTTCCCATTTATTTGGTAAATTTTCCTTAATCCCTTTATTTTGAGACTATGTGTGTCCTTGCATGTGAGATGGGTCTCTTGAATACAGCACACTGATGGGTCTTGACTCTTTATCTGGCCTGCTATTCTGTATCTTTTAATTGGGAACTTAGCCAATTTCCCCTTTAGATTAATATTGTTATGTGTGAATTTGATCCTGTACATGATGCTAGCTGGTTATTTTGCAGACTTGCTTATGTAGTTGCTTCATAGTGTCATTAGTCTGTGAACTTTAGTGTGTTTTTGTAGTGGCTGGTAACATTTTTTCCTTCCCATATTTAATGCCTCCTTCAGGAGCTTTTGCAAGGTAGGCCTGCCAGTGATGAATTTCCTTGGCATTTGCTTGTCTGAAAAAGATTTTATTTCTCCTTCATTTATGATGCTTAGCTGGCTGGATATGAAACTTTGAGTTGGAAATTCTTTTTTTTAAGAATGTTGAATATTGGCCCCCCATCTCTTCTGGCTTGTAGGATTTCTGCTGAGAGGTCCACTGTTAGTCTGATGGGCTTGCCTTTATAGGTGACCTGGCCTTTCTCTCTGGGCACCCTTAACATTTTTTCTTTCATTTTGACCTTGGACAATCTGATGATTATGTGTCTTGGGGTTGATTTTCTCATGGAGTATCTTACTGGGGTTTTCTGGATTTCCTGAATTTGAATGTTGACCTGTCTTGCTAAGTTGGGGAAGTTCTCCTGGATGATATCCTAAAGTATGTTTTCCAACTTGGTTCCATTGTCCTCGTTTTTTTCAGGTACCTCAATCTGTCATAGGTTTGGTCTTTTTATTTAATCCCACATTTCTTGGAGGTTTAGTTTATACCTTTTTATTCTTTTTTCTCTAATCTTGTCTGCCTGTCTTATTTCAGCAAGACAGTCTTCAAGCTTTGAGATTCTTTCCTCCACTTGGTCTATTCAGCTATTGACATTTGTGATTGATTGCATTGTGAAGTTCTTCTGTTGTGTAGCATTAGATTATTTATGTTTCTCTTTAAACTGGTTATTCTGGTTATTATCTCCTGTAATGTTTTTTCATGGTTCTTAGCTTCTGTGCTAAGAATATGCTTCTTTAGTTAAGTAAATTTAGTCGTTACCCACCTTCTGAAGCCTTCTTCTGTTGATTCATCAATCTCAGCCTCAGTGCAGTTCTGTGCCCTTGCTGGAGAGGTGTTGTGATCATTGGAGAAGAGGCACTCTGGTGAAATTCTGATTTTTTAAGTTAGTAAGCATTTTATTCAACATCAACAACATGTTTTAAGTCATAGAATACTTGGGAATAGAAAATGATATCTGTCCTTTAGGTGTATATCCATGGGCACTTACACTTAAGTATTCTAAAGAAACAGTCATGTTGGGGAAGGGGCTTGCAGACATTCTTACTTACCCAGCATTCAGCTGCCTCTTTCACTTTTCTAATGGGACTTTGTTCAGTAGATGCACCTGACGCAATAGCCTAAGCATGACCTGAGAATGACCCTGAATGGTAGACATACCTGAATGTGTGTTTGGAGTTCTGAGCTAAGGAATCTGGGAGAGGCCAACCTGGAGATTTATTTCTTATCTGTAAGGGACATCTGAGCCCCTGGCCTATCCTGTGGAATATTGTACAGGGGATCTAGATACTGTGTTTTGAGTTAAATAAAGGTTAATAGGTGGAGGCTTTTAGGGGGAGGGTGTTAAGTGAAGATGCTATATAAACTGCATGCTTTTTGTAAGCAGTTGTGGTTCTCCTGTTTAGCCCACTGCCACTAGACTCTCTCCTTGTTTGTAAGCTCCCGATAAAACCCATGTCTCATCCTCTATGTCTCTTCTTCAGCCTCTTGTACCTGGTGCTATCCCCATTAGAATTGATGGGGTTCAGCACAACAGACCTCAGTTTCGTTTATCAGTTCTCCCACCTGCATGACCACCCTATCCTAAGCTCCAGGAACAAAGGTAACATAAGGGAAGGTTTGCTGAGCTTCTAAAAAAATTCTTTTGGGAGAGTTGGAATTTTAGCCCAGGTTGGAAGAACTCATCATTTCTCAAACTGTGTGATCTATATTTACCAAAGTTTTACACATAGGTGTAAATCATCTTCTCATATGAAGATTTTCACTCCTTTTCACATATATGAATATAATTGTGTTGATACTGTCATTTAACTTTTAGCATTATCAAGACATGAGTATATGAGGAAGAATACATCATGGTCTTGTCATTGGATTTTCTGGTCATTATGTGATGGTAGTATAGATGACCCAAATGCTGAATGACTTTCCAGTGCTGAGAGTCTAAAATATTCAGGGAGAAATGGGTAATACTGAAGACTGTTACTACAGGAGTTCTAAGGGAAGAGTGGGCTGGTAAAGTTGGGAAGAAGAAAAAAAGTCTTAACTGGGGTCTTGAAGGCTGATTAAAATTTGTTTAGTTGAAGAGGACTGTCTTTTTAAAATGGCAAAAGGAAAACAGCTTAAGCAAAATCACAGAGCTAGAAATAAGGAAGGCACTTTTGGGGAAGAGTATTAGAGTGTTAAAAGATTGGTTGTGTAGGCCTTGAATACCACAGTAAGGAATATGAATTTTAGTCTCTAATATTGGTGAGCTGTTGAAAGTTTCTGGGTGGAGAGTTTCATAATGAAACCTTTGTTTTAGGGAAAATAATCTGAAGGCATTTGGCATTAATAGTCCTTGAAAGTATAATGTTAGTGCTATGGCCTTTTATTGATTAGCAACATGATAATTTCTTTTAGGTTTTGAGTTTTTCTTTTTTCCAGGTTACTTGGTCTTTGGGAGCTGTGTTAATACACAGTAGGCTGACTGAGTCCAGTGCTCATTTTATGTTTTCAGTTATTTTCTTTTACTTCATCTCTGCTTCTCTCCATCTCTCTGTGACACCCATCTGATTCACCAACACACACATACAGGTAAGCATGTCCTACCTACTCCCCTTCTCCCCTACACCCCCATAACAGGCAGACTTACTTCTTCCTATTATCATCCATACCCTTCATCCCAGTCATTTTTTATTTGTTTTTGTGTTTTTTGTAGAGATGGAGTCTTACTATGTTGTTCAGCCTGTTCCAAACTCCTGGCCTCAAGCAATCCTCCCAAAGTGCTGGGATGTCAGGCATGAGCCACTGCATTTGGCCCTTCATCCTTTTTCAAACTTATTTTAAATTTAATATTTTAACTTGTATTTCTTTTATCATATTTTAGATTCAGGAGATATAGGTACGGGTTTGTTACGTGGTTGTATTGTGTGATGATGAAGTTTGGGCTTCTATTGATCCCATCACCCAAATGGTGGATGTTGTACTTGATAGTTTTTCAACCTTTACTCTTCTCCCTCCTTCCCTGAATTTGGAGTCCTAGTGTCTACTGTTCCCATTTTTGTCTCTGTGTACCCAATGTTTAGCTGCCACTTATAAGTGAGAACATGCAGTTTTGGTTTGTTGTTTCTGTGTCAATTCACTTAGGATAATGGCCTCTAGCTACATCCATGTTGCTGCCAAAAACATGAGTTGATTCTTTTTTATGGCTACATAGTATTCTATGATCATACATTTTGTTCTTGATTCTTCATTTCTCTGGCCAATTCTCTTTTTTTGGATTCTAAGAAAACCTTGAAATTAATTTACCTCTTCACAATTTCATTTGTTCTACATTTATTGAGAGCCTATTGGGTACTAGGTACTGTGGGAGCTTCTGGAGACACAAAGTTAAGACATGGTACCTGTCCTTGAGCGTCAATATAGTGAGAACGATTAACAATATACAACTCTCACTTAACCTGTCTTTGATGGATTCTTGGAAACTGCAACTTTATGTGAAATGACATATAATCAAAACAGTTTTTTTTTTTTTTTTCCAGGCAGGGTCTCATTTTCCTGCCCAGACTGGAGTGTAGTGATGTGGTCTTGGTGCACTGCAACTTCCATCTCCTGGGCTCAAGCGATCCTCCTGCCTCAGCCTCCTGAGTAGCTGGGACTACAGGCATGCACCACCACATTTGGCTGTTTTTTAAAAAAACTATTTTTGTAGAGATGAGGTCCCACTGTGTTTCCCAGACTGGTCTCAAACTCCTGTGCTCAAGTGACTCTTTTGCCTTGGCCTCTCAAAATGCTGGGATTACAGGTGTGAGCCACTGCACCTGCCCAAAAACTCAGTTATTTTCCTCATTGATTCTATAATGAAAAGACATTATTTGAGGATCTACTGTATGTTGTTTCACTTAAAGTCACAGTTTCCAGGAACCTATTGATGACATTAAGTAAGAACTTACTGTATATATTATTACCATATCAAATGATAAGGATTCCATTGAGAAGTATGGACAAGAGGTATGAATACCTCACTGTGATAATCCAAAGAGGCCAACCCCTTGCTTGTCTATTCTTCCAGGAAACCAAGATAGAGAAATGTGTTCTACATTTGTCCAGTCAAATACCGCCCCTCAGGACTTTGAATCTTGAACTAGTGAAGCAAAGGAACTTGGAGGGAAGGAGTTCATTCTGGGAAGAATGACAGCAGTGATAGCGATGCTAGTGGTAGTATCCAGTGGCCAGTACTGGTGGCTGATGGCTTTACCACTGTCTTTGTCACTAGGCTGGTTCTGTGGGGTTATTTTGGCTGTGATTCTGGCTTTCTTGGTAATATTGGTTCTGGCTAGTTTACTGAGCCTTATTCTCAAGCCTCTCTAGCAATTCTGGGAACAACCCTAGGTGGCGTAATAAATGTATTTTTGACTTAAATAAAAGTTGCTTACAATTAAGCATCCTGGCTAATAATGTAAGAAGTAGCCACAAAGTGTCAGGGAAATTAGTGTAGGGGAATTTGGGTCTTGTTGGACTAAAAGTTGTGAAAAATCCAGTTAGAATTTGAGGATTGATAAATCCTAGCTTATGTAATACAATAGGGAAATAACTAATTCAATTATGGGTTGTAATAAACCAGAGTAACGTGTGCCTCAAAAGCCATTACTGTAGACCAAGATGAAGAGTGTAAAAAATTCAACATCCATGGGTTTGTGGGTTGCTTGCAGGGGCCCTGAACAGCTTAAAGAAAGAGAATGTGAAGCTCAGGGCCCTGAATTATTGGCCTAGAACCACAGTCTGAAATTCAGGAAATTTCTATGATTATGCTAAAATATTTTATCATCTGTTACAGCTACAGAGCTGAAGTTGCTACACACTTTTTTTTTTTCTTTTTTTTTTTTGGAGACAGGACAGAGTCTGTCTGGACTCTGGAGTGCAGTGGTGCGATCTTGGCTCACTGAAGCCTTGACCTCTCAGGTTCAAGTGATTCTCCTGCTCACCCTCAGCCTCTCCAGTGGCTGGTACTACAGGTGTGCATCATCACACCCAGCTAATTTATATATTTTTTGTAGAGATGGGATTTTGCCATGTTGTCCAAGCTGATCTCAAACTCCTGACCTCAAGTGATCTGCCTGCTTCAGCCTGCCAAAGTGCTGGGAATATAGACATGAGCCACCACACCTGGCCAAACCAAACAGTTTTATTCTGCGTGTTGCTAAATTACATCAATTGAATTTGCAGCTTTAAGGGATATCTTATTTGAAGTAAACATGTGTACAAGCAATGGACTCACATAGGCACACACAAGTTCGACAATCAGTGTGATGGAGCAGCTCCCTGGGGAAGAATGGTCAGCCCTGCTACCATGTGAGAGTTTCTTACTGCTCCATAGTTACCTCTATTCACATCTATTGTTGTCACCTCCTCCGGCCTTTTAAAGACCTAACCACTCAAGCCTGTAATCCCAGCACTTTGGGAGGCCGAGGCAGGTGGATCACGAGGTCAAGAGATCGAGACCATCCTGGTCAACATGGTGAAACCCCATCTCTACTAAAAATACAAAAAATTAGCTGGGCATTGTGGCGCGTGCCTGTAATCCCAGCTGCTCAGGAGGCTGAGGCAGGAGAATTGCCTGAACCCAGAAGGTGGAGGTTGCCATGAGCTGAGATTGCACCATTGCACTCCAGCCTGGGTAACAAGAGCGAAACTCCGTCTCAAAAAAAAAAAAAAAAAAAAAAAAAAAAGACCTAACCATAGCATACCACTTAATAATCAATAGACTGCAACATTTCTTCCATAGCTGGAAGATGCAGGTCAGGAAAGTAAGAGATATAATTGAGAGTAATGCTTTTCATTCTTAATAATCAACTTAAAAAATTTATATATCTTTTTTTTGAAAGCATCAATTATGTTGGTTCAGAAATTTTGTAACACAAGGAAGGAATGCTTCCATTGGGTTGGACAGGTTGAACACTACACAGCTTCATGGGCCATATATTTCATAATTAGATATAGCAATATTAGATTCAGTACTAATGTGACTTTGGGTTGTCTCTGTTTACAGAGAGACTAAATGTATTTGTGTGCATATATAGACATAGTTGCATTGTGTTAGGTAGAAACGCTTTTTTTTTTTTGAAGTTTAAGAATGGGAAAAAGTATTTTCATTCACAATGGTCATTTTTTAAAGTATCTTTTTAATTTTATTTTCTGGGGTGTATGTGCAGGATGTGCAGGTTTGCTACATAGGTAAATGTGTGCCATGGTGGTTTGCTGCACCTATCAACTCATCACCTAGGTATTAAGCCCAGCACATGTTAGCTGTTTTTCCTGATGCTCTCCCCCAGCTCCCCCAACTGGCCCCAGTGTGTCTTGTTCCCTTCCCTGTGTCCATGTGTTCTCATTGTTCAGCTGTCACTTATAAGTGAGAAAATGTGGTGTTTGGTTTTCTGTTTCTGTGTTATTTTGCTGAGGATAATAGCTTCCGGCTTCATCCATGTCCCTGCAAAGGACATAATCTTGTTCCTTTTTATGGCTGCATAGTATTCCATAGTGTATATATACCACATTTTCTTTATCCAGTCTATCATTGATGGGCATTTGGGTTTATTCCATGTCTTTGCTATTGTGAATAGTGTTGCAGTGAGCATACATGTACATGTATCTTAATAACAGAATGATTTATAATCCTTTGGGAATATACCCAGTAATGGCCTTCATGGGTCAGATGGTACTTCTGGCTCTGAATCTTTGAGGAATAATCACAGCATCTTCCACAACAATGGAACTAATTTATATTCCTACCAATAGTGTAAAAGCATTCTTATCTCTCCAAAACCTCTCCAGCATTTGTTGTTTTTTGACTTTTTAATAATTGCCATTCTGACTGGTGTGAGATGGTATCTTATTGTGGTTTTGATTTGCATTTCTCTGATAATCAGTGATATTGAGCTTTTTTCCATCATATGTTTGTTGGCTACCTATATGTCTTCTTTTGAGAAGTGTCTATTCATGTCTTTTGCCCAGTTTTTAATGCTTTTCTTTTTCTTGTAAATTTGCTTAAGTTTTCTGTAGATTACGGATATCAGACCTTTGTCAGATGGATAAATTAACAAAAATTTTCTCCCATTTTGTAAGTTGTCTGTTTGCACTGATGAGAGTTTCTTTTGCTGTGTAGAAGCTTCCTAATTAGATCTTATTTGCCAATTTTTGCTTTTGTTACAATTGCTTTTGGCATTTTTGTCATGAAATTTTTGCCTACACCTATGTCCTGAATGGTATTGCCTAGATTTTCTTTTAGAGTTTCTATAGTTTTGGGTTTCTATTTAATCCATCTTGAATTAATTTTTGTATAAGGTGTAAGGAAGGGTTCCACTTTGAATTTTCTGCATATGGATAGCCAGTTCCCCTAGCAACATTTATTAAATAGGGAATCCTTTTCCCATTGCTTATTTTTGTTAGGTTTGTCAAAGATCAGTTGGTTGTAGATGTGCAGTTTTATTACCGAGTTCTTCATTATGTACCATTGGTCTCTGTGCCTGTTTTTGTATCAGTACTATGCTGTTTTGGTTACTGTAGCCTTGTAGTATAGTTTGAAGTCAAATAGTGTGATGCTTCCAGCTACAATCATAATTTCTTAGCAGTTTCCTAGTATGTAAACTCATTTTCTGTTTTCTCATGAACCTTGGTGGGAAGCTGAAGCCACCTCCCAGTGCAAGGCTGAGAAAGCCACCTTGTTTCTCTGGACACTGTGGCAGTCAGGAAATAGTAATATGACCTCACAATGGCTGCCAGTTAGTTGCATTCACTCAAAAGGTACTGAATATGGGTGCAAATGAATGGTGGAAGAGAATTCATTTTGGAGGTGGCAGTAATTACAGCAATAGTCATCTTGTTACAGTGCTAGAGGAACCAGCAGCAGTGCCTAATGCCCAAGGCTGCCTTGGGTTCCAGCTGCAGTGTCTAGCATCTGTTGGAAGAGGTGGCTGGAAGAGGTGGACTGTTTTGGTAACATGCTTTTTTTCCTGCAATTCTGGCTGCCAGCCTCCGTTTGTTTCTACCTGTCTTCAGAGGCTGGCTCTTCAGTATTCCCAGAGTTTTGGTGAGCTCCCCAATATACTCTCAGTAAATTACTTTGCTTCTTAAATCATTTAGTCTTGATTTATGTTACTTGCAATTAAAAGCCTTGACTCGAAGGAGGGACAAAGAGAAAGATGAAGCTGGAGTGGTAGATTAGAACCAGATTTTCAGGAGCCTTCAATAATAATAATAATAATAATAATAATATTACTAATAATATTTTTGATACAAGGCCTTGCTCTGTTGCTCAGGCTGCAATGCAATAGTACAAGCAGAGCTCCTTGCAGTCTCAAACTCGTGGGCTCAAGTGATCCTCCTGCCTCAGCCTCCCAAGTAGCTGGGACTAACAGGCATGTACCACCACACTTGTGTGACTGTCTAACTTTTTGTGGGGACAGTGCTTTGCTTTCTTGCCCAAGCTGGTCTTGAACTCCTGGGCTCAAAGGATCCTCCTACCTCAGTCTCCCAAGTGCTGGTACTGCAGGTGTGAGCCACTGTGCCTGAACAGCCTTCCATAATTATTAAGAAGTTTGGGCTTTGTCCTGAAGGCAAAGAAAACTCAATAATTTAAACAAAGATAAGTAATTGGTTGAATGTTCTTAAATTACTTTTTTGATAGTAGTGTAGTGAATAGATTGCAGAGAGATAGAAAATGGAGATTGGGGCCAGTTAGGAGGATGTTGCAATAGTTTAGGTGACAAATGATAATGACAAAATTCACAGTGACAGAAAAACTGGAGGGAGTCAGTGAATTAAAAGAGCTTTAGGAGCTAGGCTGTCCAGGAATTGGAGTGGATTGGAAGGGAACAAGACAGTGAAGAATCAATATGACTTCATAATTTCTTGAGTGAGTAGATGGATGGTGATGCCATTAATTGAATTAGAAAAGACAAGATTATAAATGGTTTTTTGAGAGAAGAGAGTTTGAGGTGTGCTGAGTTTGTGATGCTCTTATCCAGGTGGAGATGCTCACTAAGCAGACAAAAAAATGAAACAAGGATTCAGCAGAGAAGTATAGACAAAAGGAGCCAATTTGGGAATCATTATTGCAGTGTTGAGCAAATGCAAGACTGTAGAGAAGAGTCTTAAGGAGAAGGAAAAAATAGGAACATTTTTACAAATTGGAAGACCTTATACTGACATGGAGCACTTACTGGTTAGGACTTTATGTATGATGCTGTGGGTGCCTACAGGGCCTTCTCATGATCTTTGTGGGCAATCCAATTGGCTCTGGATTTCCATACCACCCGTCTTTTCCCGCACCTCAACACTTACTGTTCCAGTACACACCTCTTTCAAGTACCTGTGACTTTCTGCCTCTCATTCCATAAGTAGGGCAGGCCAGAAGTGTCAGGGAGTGCATGTCTTTGGGAGCAGCCATTAGGCCTTGCAGGGTGAGCCCTGGAGGATGGATATCCTTCCTCATGTGGAATGACCTGGGGACCTATTTTCTACCCTCTCTGAGTTACTCAGCAGGACTGACTGTCGGTTGCTCACAGTGATAAATTGTTGCGGCTTTCTGGGCTCCCTGTTGTCTTCCCATTCCCCGGTGGTACTTCTTGGAATCACCTCCCCAGTAAATGACTTACACTTAGATCTCTGTCTCAGGATCTGCTTCTGGGAGAATCTGAACTAAGACAGACTTCCTGGTCTCCCCAGTCTCTTGAGGGTGAATGACTTGAAATGTATAAATTGTCATATCCTTCTGCATCAGCTGCTATATTCTGTTTTACCCTCTGCCGTCTTCTCTCAATGTTATCCTTCTATAATCTCCCAAAACAAACATGAAATTATAAGTGAGTCCCCTTGACTCAAGATACACCAAGGGATAATAGACACCTGGATAGAAAGTCCCTCTTCTATTCTAGGAAGAAGATGTAATGATAATCTTGTTTTCTATTTACTAAACATCTTTCCTTCCAAGGAGTTCAAAGTGCTCCTTTTGTATCCCCTGTGGGTAAGAGTGGGACTGACTTCTAGCACAGCTGTCAATTATGTAAAGAGTAAATTACATGAAACTGGGCTTTAGAAACCACCCTGTTCCCCCCTCAAGTGGCCTTCTCCCTGTTTCCTTGCACCAGGGCCCCTCCCTGCTACTCCATTTCTATTGTCACCCCCACTGCTCTCCTTCCCACAGTGATTTGTCCTTAACCATCTTTCAACCAATCTCCACTTACAGGATGACTAGTGATATTATTAATATGACATTTCCCCCAGGAATATTGACATTTCAACAGGATACACTTACAAACAGAACATTTTAAAAAGTGAAATTGAATAGAAAGATCATAGGCAAATAAGAACTTTTGGTCATAGATGATATTAAGCCTTTTGTTAATCTATATGATTTCAAATTGACTGATGGGGAACTTTCGAGAGGAAAAATACAGATGTTTGAAGCTCCAGCCATTTGTTTCAGGGACAAGTTGAAAAAACAAAAACAAAATGAAACGATAAGTTTCCATGTAAAAAGTTCTGTGCACATGATTATTCAAAGTGGGTTAAACTTGCGTGTTTTAGATTAAGCTTTCTTGAGTATTTACTGTGCAGAAAGCACTGGAACGGGAGGAGAATGCAGAAACATGAACACATTTTCTGCCTTCATGGAGCTTCCTTGTGACAGCTTCCCTTTAGGTTTGGATTGAGGAATGATGACTTCAGTTCACAAAATGAACTCCAAAATCAGCCTGCAAGAGCCAAGAGCGGTGGGGACTTCAGATCTGATTGGAATCAAGAACGTCTGCCTGAAATAAAGAAGATGCTTAACTTCCCATTAAAGAAGGGTTTAGAAAGGTGTCTCCTTTTCCTTGAACCCAGAACTCAGGAGGAAAAAGTATAGCACACACAGAGGATGAAAAAAGTCACTTCCTCCCCCAACCTTTTCCCAACAGTAATGGTGGTGAGAGCCTACAAAATCCTCCCTAAATAGATCTCTTTTAAAAAATATACTTCACCCAAGAAAGATACTGATCGAAAAAATAGCACAAATATATTGTTTTCTTCTCCCATTCTCAAGTATGTAACATCAACTGCAGGAAAAAAATTTTATGCCAGCAATTTAGCAACACAAACAACCAACTTCAAATGAAAGAGGGAATTTTCCTGCCTAGGGAAGAGGGGCTTGTGTCTTTGCTAGGTACAGCTGAGCCTTCCTGCTAGAGACAATGTTAAATCTTGCCTCCCAAGACTGGAACAAATGCTTTGTTAGTTCAGTGCCCCAGATTGTACTGAGCAGAAGGTTTATTTTCAAAATCTTTGAAGGCTAGAGAAGCAATCATCCTGTGTTAGGGCTTTCTATGTCCCCAGGCCTTCCCTGGCCAAATTGATTCAAACTCTGTGAAAAAAAAAAAAAAATTACCATAACAACAATTTCCATAAAGAGGTCCAGATGTTTAATTTTTCCAAAAGAAATTTTAACAAAAACAAAATAAAAGTAACTGAGGAAGGATCATTTTTCCATTGACTTCTTAACCCAAATGGGACTGGTTACGCCAGTCAAAACCACAGATTCACTTCCCCTGAGCACTCATCATTTTGGGCTCTTCTTGTCTCTGCCTTGACACAGGTGACTTCCCAGAATGCTGCTGGCCAGGCGCTTGCAGCTGCTGCATTTAATTTCAAGAAGCTGTTTTCAAAAGGCCAGCTGTGGACTGCTGTCAGTTGTCACACTTTCTCTCCAGTGCTCTGGGCCTAATAATAAGTAGAACATGGTTTCATCAGCTTGAGCTACATTTTCCTAAGTCAGTTAGGAAATCCCCTCATCCAGCAGCCTGCAAAAACAGAGGCAGTTTGAGAAAGAACAGGTTTTCAGGCAGGCATCGACCCATTCATATCTCTTGTAAGGGAGAGAATTTGGGTTAAGTGATCAGAGTGGGAACCAGTAGTTTAAAATAGCTTCAATCTGGTCATAAAGTCATGTTTTAGGGTTTCTTTTTCTCTCCAAAACAGTTAGGAAGCCTGAGCTTAGAAGGAGTTTCTCCTCCTGAAGCTTCTAAATTTTCTCATGATTTTTATGAAGATGAATTTCTGTGGACATAGTGAAGGTCCAGGCCTCTCTGTAAGCAGTAGGGTACCTGGACACCTACCTGGGCCTTTCTGCCATGCGGCACCATAAAAATAAGAGATGCCTGTGGGTGTCCCATAGCTTGTTTGGTTAATGCAATGGCTCATAACTAAAATGCCAGTTTAACCACCAGTTTGTTTTGCTGGTGTTTGGTTTATACATAAACATGAGTGGGAAGGGACCAACATTTTTTTTAAGTACGAATTTTATTTTTATTACTGCTGCTTTGTTTTTTGTTTCAAAGGGATGGCATGGAGTCAGGGTACAACAGCTGTACTCAGCCCAGCTGGAAGGCCCCGGATTTTGAACTTCTATTTCTTAAAAAGGAGTTGTGTGTTGAACATTCAAATGTTGTTAACCATCTCTATTTTATTTTCCCTACAGCTCCTTGTAGAGCAGAATCCAAGACCACCTCCAGCTCAGACAGTTGGAAGGGTTGGGGCTGAGGGAACTGGCAAAGGCAATTTAGACCAGACATCTCATGAGGAGTTGAGCCTCTCCCCACGAGGCCTTCTTAGGTGCTTTTATGATTCAGGAACACACTGAAGTTTTGTCTTCGAGTTCCTCTTGCCCTCTCCCTAGCTCATGGATTGTATCGCTGAGGGGTAAAGTTTGCCCAGTCTGGCCCGGCTTCTTACTGTGTTGTGTTTATCAGACATGTGAGTGGAACAGTCTGGAATGATAACATGTAAAAAACACAGAAGAAAAAAATACTAAATCTCTGCTACTTTCCAAGGCCAGTTTGATTTCTTTAAAAAAGATCAAACACACAGGCCTAACCCTGATCAAAATCCAATTCCCAACTTGAACCTGGAATGAGATAGATCCCTCTGAGATGGGCTTGGGAGGCACTGAATTCTCTGCCTTGTTTTGTAGTCACTTAATTCTAAGAGTATAGCAGATCTTTTATCACAGTTAAATCATGAGTCTTGGTTTTTTAAATACTGTTTTTTGGAGAAGTGAAGTCTCAATATTTTGCTCAGGCTGGTCTTGAACTCCTGGCCTGAAATGATTCTTCTTCCTCAGCCTCCCAAAGTGCTGGGATCATAGGTGTGAGCCACTGCAGCCAGACTAAATCCTGAGTCCTGAGTGTTTTAGAGTTACAGTGGTCATTCAGTGACAAATATCATCTCTGGGGATATATTTGAACCCAGATGAAATAATTTAGTAACATCTTAGAAGATTGATTTCTCCAAATGATCTTATCATTTCTCTTAGACCAGAGGGAATCAAGGTTCCTCTGGGCCAAAATGGGTTCCCCCTGAGAATTCTGGCCTAAGCTCAGGATATTTCTTGATCATAGGTGGTTGTGTGTGGTATCAAGAGGGTTAATCCAAGAAGCAGCATCAGCAGCATCTTAGGAAGGAGACGAAGGCGAGGCCAGCTTCCTAGTGAGTTGTCCATTTGAAGAGGCCAAGAAGTAGGGGAAAATCTATGTACATGTGAACCAGATGAAAAACAGAGAGATTCGCCTGGAGTGAAAGACCAAAACAAAATAAGTGACAAAGTTGAGAAATAGCCTGGATGGTGAGAAGGCAAGGGAAGCAACATTTTATGGAGTGGTAGTGGTTTTGGGTGTGGTCCGGGAGAGAACCATTAAAAGCCCCGACTTGGTGTGAACGCCTCTTAAATGTGTTTCTAGGAAAAACAGATTGGAAAATCAATTAACTAAAAATAATGAGAAGATGAAAACAATTAACTGGATCAAAAGAATCAGGGAAAGAAAAGAAATAGAGTTAGAAAGTGGCTCATCCCACTGGAATCAAAACATCTCATCGTATACAAATGATTTGGTGAGAGTACAATCAAGCTTCCAGAATAAGTACTTTGTATTTTCCTACTAGTGTGGACAGACAGGAAAGGATAATCCTGGGTTATTTGGAAGGCGTAGCAGTATTAGTGGCCTAAAGGTAAGCTATTCAATAATAGCTTTTGCCCTGGAGGGGAAAAACTTCAACTTTTATTTTACTTCATATTATTTGTCTTTTTTTGTTTTGTTTTGTTTTGTTTTTTTTTTTTGTTGGGGGGGTGGTTAGAATTGTTTATTTATTTTTTTTAAATACAAAGAGCTGTGCATAATTAATTTACACAGTTTGAGTGTGAAGATAACCATATACCTAGGACACCATTGCTGCAATCTATGTCCTTAAACATCCATCACCTCCAAAGTTTCCTCCCACTTTCTTACTTATTCAGATCTCTACTCTCAGCAAGTTTTCAAGCATGCAATACAGTATAGCTAACTATAGGTACTATGCTGTACAATACATCTCCAGGACTTCTTCATCTCATGTAACTGAAACTTTGTACCTTTGACTAATACCTTCTTGTTTTCCCCACCTCCTGCCTCTGGCAACTGTCATTTCAATCTCTGCTTCTATGAGTTTGACTTTTTTTTGGTTTGTCATTATTTGATGTTATAGAGCTTTTTTCTCTAAGTTACTAAGTAGGAACTCTACTCAAGATTCTGGACACATCAGGTGGAAACCTAAATACCCCTTGATCTAACTTACGGTGACTAAAGATACCTCAAAGGCAGGACTCAGAGTTATTGCTTCATGATTGCATTTACTAGAAGTTTTCATATTTGTAGCACTTATTTCTGTCTGATATAGATAGCTTATTAATTTCAACTTACTTTGTTTACCAGTACCTTTAAGACAAATCTAGTTCTGTACCTTAAAATGCGTATTTTACCTTATTTCTATATTAATTTAAACATGAATGCAGATCTGTTTTTTCTGATTAAAAAAGAAATTTGCTCATTAAAAATACCTCCAAATATTATAAAGGTATATAAAATCTTCACTAATCACCACCAAATAACAATTGTTCACAATTTGGGTGAATTAGTTTTCATGGAACACCTGCTGCTCCATGCTGTCCGGGCCAAGGCCTGGGGATAAAACATCAAACAGGGCATAGTTGCTGTCTATTTATTTGCTTATTGTTTATAGATGCTTTTGCATAGCTATGGCATAGTTGAGTAGTTGGAACAATGCTCTGGCCCACAAGGCAGCAAATATTTATTATCTGGCCCTTTACAAAAGAGTTTGATAATACTTGAACTACCCAAGGGTGATAGAAATGGGGAGAAAAATACAGATATGAGAAATATTTAGCAGATGTAATCACCAGAAGTTCATGACTGACTGGGTATAGCTTGCAGAGTTGGGTGGATTTGCAATACCACCATTTTCTGTGGTTGGTATTATGAAATTGGAACGGTGTGTATGTGTATATGTGTGCTTATGTTTGGGATGTGTGTGTGTGGGGGGCAGTTCTGTCTTCTAGGAGGAAAGTTAAAATTCACAATGTACTTTTCTTGGAAAATGGCTTTTGTGAGCCTTGGCGTGTGGGCATCATTATGTGCCCAAACCCATGGAATCATTTTCATTACTTCTTCATAACTTCAGAAAGTGTGAGTTGCATTTGTTGTTCATATTTATTAAATAAAATGCAAACAGGGAAGAGATTTTGATTCACTGTATCTGTGCTCAGTCTGAATATCTGATCTATGTAACATACTTTCTATTTAGTCCCAGAGGATCTGTTAGGGGAACAGTTTCACATTTAAGTGAAACTGAGGCTCTCTTCCACTATCTCATTTCCTGAAACCAACTGAGAGATGGTTTCCTGAATTGGGAAGGATCTCACTCTCTAACTTGATGATTTATGATTCTGTTAGTTGCATCTGTTTATTTTGCTTCCAGCCAATCATGTTGGTTTTAAAGAAATATAAGTGCAGCAAGAGGGGAAACATTGGAATGGCAGAGGAAGGAAGACTTTGGGAATGGTAAGGGTGAGAAGAATTTAGAAAAACATCAGCCCATCTGGATCTGTGTGGGAAAAAAGACTGCTCAAAATACGAAGACCAGAAGAGTAAAAAAGTAAGGTGGGGGGCAATGGAGGAACAAGCTGTGCAAAACCTTGTTGAACCGGCCTGAATCCAGTCCAAATTGACCCCTGATCTCATCCAAGTACTGTCCGGCCCCTTTACAGTTTGTAAGATTTGATGGAACCACAGGCCAAAGTGGTGTGGCCAGAGGCCATCAGCCTTGGGGAAGCATCTTGCCAGTGGGGTGATGTGGGAAGACGGAGTGCCAAGCTGGCCAGACGCTGGTGTCTAATACTATGTAATGAAGGCTAAGTGACAGACGGATATCCACTTAACTGCTGATTCCGTCTCTCCCCACCCTGTTTTCATCCTTAGCCTGCTTTGTAAAAGGCAGATTTTTGCCAGAAAATGTATTTTAGGTCACTTTTTTTTTTTTTTTTTTTTTTGGCTTTTGGTCGTCGAACAACTTTCTTTTTCCCCTGCGCTGATGTCAACCTGAAGTCTTGAGATGGTGCCATTTCAGAGCCATCCATGTAGTCATTCTCTCGAGATTTCAGATGGCATTTGGGAAAACTGCCAAGATGATGTTTTGACTCTGAAGACAAGGAGGCAGTTTCCACACAGAGAACCCGCTGAAGCCAGAGTGACCTGTGGATTGTGTGTGTCACATTGCAGAGGGATTGGACTCAAGTGGCCTATCTGTATAATCACTCATCTCTTACTTGTGATTGAGCTGGGGTCACGCTTGTTCCAATCAGCTTGGCATCTGTATTTTTGCTTGTGGGAATTCAATAAATCCTCAGCCATTGGGGTGAGAGATTAAAGAGTTCCAAGAAGCACAGGAAGCAATTGGTAGCTAAGAGGCTAAAAATTAGAAATGAATCCCTTCTTATGAACTCACTTACTTCTTTTAGAAGTAAGAATTGCTTTCCTAAAAACATAATAGAAAGCAAACTCCTCTTTGGATGTTTATTACTTATTTATAAACTTTTAAACATGAAAACTTTGTCTAACCTATATAAACACAATCAAAATCAAGGAGTACTTTGGATATTCGTACGTAGTTGTGGGGTAACTCAATGTGATTTTGGAAGACAATAAACAGAAAATGTCTGTTTATGGGAGTGGGAGCCTGACTGGTAGTGGGTTCTCTTGAGAGCCCTCAGTCTTATTTGCCATCACAGAGAAAAAAAACAACCCATTTCAGTAAGCAAGGTGAAGCTCCTTCTTCAGTGAAGGCAAATGACTGGATAGTTTTGCTGATTAATAAAGCTCTTGAGCCCTAGGTTAAGGAAGCTTCCTTTTCCACCATGTTGGGCTCTGCCACCCTGAACCTTTATCCTGTCTTTGCCCTTCCCTCTACTCTACTGTCCCCTTCTGTTTCTTCTTCCTATAAATGTTTATGGAGTATCTATTATGTGTCCACACTAAGTAGGTACAGATACGAATCAGGTAACAATGCTTTTATAAAACTCACTATTTACACTTCTGGCATTTTCTTCACATGTTCTTAATCCTTTATATATATATATATATAGTATATATTGTATGTAACATATATCATAAGGTCTTCTAATTAGATTACTAGTTCTTTGAGGACCAGTATTCTTTTTTGTACAGCTGTATCCAAAATAATTGTGACAAAAATAATAAAGTTGATGCTTCTCTTAACATAAAAATTTAACCCTATGGAAAGTACATTATAAGTATGCATTGCTGTCAAGTAAAAAAGGGAATTGTTATTTAGTAGTATATCCTAATATGCCTTCCTTTCAATCGACATGCTTTGAGTAGTTTCCAAAATCCTTGGAGGACTGTCCAAGGAGTTTTGTATGTGATTGTTTATCCTTAATGGGCTCTACTAGCAAACGTTGTTGCCCCCAACGGGAGCTTTCCAAGAAGAATCCTCCATCTTGGAGAGAAGAAAGCATAATTTTTGGGCGACACCCTGTCTATTTCAAATCATTGGAGAGGGGAAAAACATTTGTCTCCAAGACTGTAATTTTCCAGATGACGCCATATTGTTGCACAGTTGCCATACCATGAGAAAGAGCATTCTTGTGGTTTCTGCACTGGAAATCCTGTAGGAAAGCTATTTCTGGCATCTTTTCGTAATGAAGCCCAGTGAGTACGGGGAACAGACTGGCCAACCAGATACAGTTTGTGGTCTCTCAGCATTTCAGAAAAGTCCCTTCAACACAGCAATTTTCATAGGACCTCAGCGTATGAGGTGTTGAGTGGGGTGGATGATGAGGAGTAGGGGAAATATTAGTCCAGATCAAATCCCAAAGCAGTGGTCTGGTCAGACATCCGGACTTTCATGTGATTATTCTCTCATAAAAATAATTTTGAATCTCCAATTTTGTCTTTTAGTACATGGTGTAAGTATCTCTTTTCAAAAGTAAATTTTGATAGCTAAGGACCACAACTAAGTATGCATTTGAATAAAATTAAGAGTAACTGGATGAGTATACTGATATTCAATAGCAGCTTTTCAGATGGAGCTTGGTTCCTGTGAAAACCTACTTTCTGAATCTGAGCTGAATGCCCTATTTAAGGATGTTTGTAAAAAAAAGTTATATAGAAGTCTCTTTTGAAATAGGAAAATTATAATGGTTTTAAAAACTCTGTCCACATTTTGCCCAGGTAACATTTTTCTCCTTAACTTAAAAAGTGACCTTACTATATCACCTTTGAATAGCAAATTCCAGAAATACTTCCAAATTGTATGCAGCCCTTCTCCTCTGGGCTATAGACATTAATAAAGAAGGTATAACAGGCCGAGTGTGGTGGCTCACACCTGTTCAGCATTTTGGGAGGCTGAGGCAGGCAGATCACTTGAGGTCAGGAGTTTGAGACCAGCTTGGCCAACATTTTGAAACCGTCTCTCTACTAAAACACAAAAATTAGCTGGGTGTGGTGCTGTGAGCCTGTAGTCCCAGCTACTTGGGAAGCTGAGACACGAGAATTGCTTGAACCCTGGAGGTGGAGGTTGCAGTGAGCTGAGATCACACTTCTGCACTCCAGCCTGGGTAACAGAGAGAGACTCCAACTAAAAAAAAAAAAAAAAAAAAAAAAAGAGATTCAATAGACTTAAAGAGCTGTTTAATAGATCAGGAAACATTTCCTAGGTGTTTCTGACATGAGATTGTGGAACTGAATTGATCTAACCCAATAACGGACTTACAAATGGGTTAAGCCTCATTCATAGCAGGCTATGTCTCTTTTTGCCAAGTGTTCTTCGAATACAACTTCTCTCATCTCTCTCTCTTTCTTCTTTCTCTGGCAGTTTCAATAGCAGAAAAATAGGCTCAACCTCACGCGCCGGCCCCAAACTTGGTCTTCCTCTCCTTTCCTACTCGGGACTGCTGTGGGTAGGTTGAGGAGATAAGTTTGGCCCTGAGGGGCGGGTGTGGAGAGACCACATGGTTTCTCTGGCAGTTACTGGGAGCAGTGTTGACAGGACTGGGAGCAAGCTGAGGCTGCGTCTCCAGTGCCAGCAGTGGTGACTGATGCAAAGCTCTGTATGGCAGGAGCGAAGCAGGGAGCCTTGAAAGGCTCACGACTCCGGAAAGTCTGGGCTTCATGTCTAGTCAAACGTTTCAAAAAAATAACCTTGCGATGGAAAAATCCCTCTCTTTGTACTGAGGGATGGTCTATCTTTTAGGCAATTCTTTACACATAAGAAAACTGTTGATTGTTTTTATTGGTATAACTGATGTAAGAAATTGTAAATGCTAGACTAGGAAGACATCCCTTGTTGAATCATAATATTTACTAGATTGATGGAAGAGAGAGGATGTGTACAGCTAGCTCCTGGTGAACTTTGAAAACCCTTTCCTGGAGTTTTAAGAGAGAGAGAGAAAATATTTCTGGAAATGTCTGTAGTTACAGGAAGAAAGATGGTACACTGAAAAGTAAAAGTGTTAAGAATGTTGGGGAAAACAGCTTGGGGCTACACTCTTCAGTTTTCATGAGTTAGTTAAGAAAGTAACAACTATTTTTGAGAAATGGTTAGTAATTATGCACAGGCAAGAGGAAAGATCCACCTTGAAGCTCTGAGGCAGGCTACTGGTCTGCTATATTATGATGGGGTGACAAGAGGAGTTTGTCGGCACCTGCAGTTTCTTCAAAGAAAGTGACTCTAAGGATGACCAGTGGCAGAAGATTAGAAGCCTGCCCTTCTGATGCCGTGGCCTGGCTCCAGCACTTCAGAGAGCCAGAGGAAGGAGAGGAAGACCTAAGGAGACTTTCGATGGGAATATTTTGGTTCCCTCAAGGGCCTCTCGGGGTCACATACTATAGTCCCTCCAATCTGTGGGCCACCAAAGATAATTTGTTCCACTCCATTTTCACTGTGTCACGTTTTCTGCCTGTGCTGCTTCTCGCTTGTGTTTTTATAAACCTAGAACACAGTTCTCACAGAAACGTGAGAGACAGGCAGCAAGCAAAGAGGCGGAGGTGATTGTGTTTAGAATCCCAGTCAGATTCCTTCCGGCCTGCGCGCTATTTCCTTTTGGGTTGGCCTGTTTCCTTCAATATCCTGGACAATATAATTATTCATATGGATTGTCAGAAAGCAATGGCAGACTTTGATAAAAGTATTATTTCAATTAAAGCCACAGACACAAAAGTAAGAGATGATCACAATTATAAGTCATCTGTTAGCCAACTGGATACTTATATTGTGCTATCTTTGCTGGCTGGTCATCCAAAGAGTTTTCAAGGATTAACAAGGAGAGTTAGTGAGAAGATCTGTGGTCACAGAGGAATTTGCTGCATATCTTGTGGGCTTTTCTGGCATTAGATTTGTTTTAGGGGAAAATGTGAGACTGGATTAATGCCACTTGTGAATCTTGATACCTTGATCTCAGCTGTAACTACAGGCCTGAATTGAAACCTATGTCGGATTGGGTGGTGCTTCTAATGATGGTTTGACCAAAATATTATGAAATAATAGAAGAAAAAGTCCAACTTAATGATAGAGAGTTGGTCTCTGAATTTCCGTTTCACCCCTCAAAATGGAAAAACTAAATACAATAGATAATGATCTTTCCGTAGTTTGCGGAAGCAAGGTTGTGAATGTGTTTTTACTCATTGCAATTCTCAGGCTCGATGCAAAGATTTAAAAACTTACAATCAGAAAACCAATGAAAACTGTATGTTTCACAGTTAATCCTTGATTTTTAGAAGTATGGATGTGGTCTTGGGGCATATAATATTTTCCAGGGAAGTATCATCTCTTTCTGGGAAGGCCTGCATTGAATAATGTTTTGACAAGAGTAGATCAATCTGTTAGGATTTAATAACTTTTGCTCATTTAACAAGCCAGGGCAAACAAAAAATGGCAAATTAGGCAGAGTTTAAATTATGCAAAATAGAAGAGTTAAAAAGCACTCCCTTTTTGTACCCATGCTCTGATTTTTCTCATCCAGGGGCTGATATGTTTATTTCCGAACAAAATGATTTGATTCATTTTATTAATTAAACTTATAAAAAGCCTCCAACATTTAAAAATTCAGCTTCCCCACACGACCCTTCACAAGCTGAAGAATATGCAAGGATTTAATTATAGTGGACTTGGGGGTGGAAATGAAGCCCTTTTTTTTGTTATGGTACAATTAAGTACCTGTCAAACTCAGGCAACCCTTAATTTTCCTTGAGTGAAAGCAGTTGATGAATTTAAAACTAATCCTACCCTTAAGGCTTTCTTTTTGAAAGCCATATAATTAGAAAGAAAGGTTCATCCAAACTTAAAAGACTTTTTCTTTTTTCCTGGAAACGTTTTTTACTTTGACAAAAGTGGTAAGATTTTGTACTTAGTGTTGTTGGATAGAGCAGGACCAGTTTAAACAAGCACAGAAGTACTGCAATCACAGGTCCATATACTCCATGTGTGTAAAGCTATGATTGCAAGAGATGGGAGGGGATATATGTGCAATTGCTGTCCATGACCTTGCTGCCCAAAGTATTTTCCAGGGATGAGCAACATGGCCTCCCCTGGGGGTTCGTTAGCAAAGCAGAATTTTCAGTCCTGCGCAGACCCCTTGAAATCAGCACTTGCAATTTGTTAAGAGTCCCAGACTTTGAATGCGCAATAATGCTAAAGGAACACTGGTTTATAAAACTGACTGGTTTGTTGTAGAACAGATAAACTTTCAAGTAAATACTTAAGTTGACCCTGTTCTTAGGGGAAGAAAAGTTTGTGAATTAAAGAGCAGTTAAGGCTGGTGCGGTGGCTCACGCCTGTAATCCCAACACTTTGGGAGGCAGACCTGCTTTGTGGTGCCCTTGATTGGTACCTGTGTTGATATATCTTAGTCTTGTCTCAGTAGTATAATTGGCCTTCTCCCTTTTCCAGTCTTTCTGAGTTCCTACGTTGGCACCCTAGCTACTCTTCCAAATCCAAGTCTATCCTGAGGCCAGGCCTTGGCTTCCTTTCGCTTTCCCTCACTCGGCCTACAGCCCAGTGCCAGAATTCTAGCTCTTGGTGGACACTATTACGTTTGTGTGGCATCCCTATAGATTTCTGCCCCATGCTTGTCATCTCTGCAGAATATAGCTTGTAAGATAGATTTCTACTCTTGACTCCTTATAGTGATTGTTCATCTGCCTGAACTATGAGGGGTTCTAGGTCTCTTTACAGAAACCCTCCTGCCAGAGTTTATTCTCTTAGATGCTAGTCTTTCCCTGTCTTTTTTGTCTTGCCTTGAGAAAACTGCTATCGTTCATCAGTGAGTTAAAAAAAAATGACAGAAGCATTTTTGGTCCTTTTTTTGTACTCAGTATCAATGAAAAACCCAAGGAATAATGCCAGATTGATTCCTGATGAGATAATTTGGTTTCTCCAGGAAGCAGAATCTGAGACAGTGTAGTGCTGAGAATGTTTATTGGGTGTGTCCTTGAGATCAGCCTCTGTGGACAGGAGGGGATGATGAAAGTGGGATTGGGCTGACGGAGATGTCAAACTGGGATGCAGGCCCAGTGACGACAGCTAACCAACCACCTTAAGTTCTAGAACTATGATGGTTTATTGAGAATGGCCAGGACTTTCTCCCACTCCTCAGTCGGTCATTGCCGTGGGCTGCTCTTGAAAGGCTGTGACATTGGACCAGACTCTGGTCTGGAGCCAAGACAATTCCTGAAAAGTTAACAGCAGGAGGCTGTCTGCTGATAATTCTCCCAGCAGCTGGGCAACAAGGCCTTTCTTGAAGGAGGATCTGGAGAGTGTGTCCGTTGTCTACCATGCCCTGGAAGCAACTGGGCCCATGGTAAAACCATGATTGGACTTTGCATAGAGACGGAGTTTAGATAGACAGACCAGAAAAATATCCTTCTGTCAATCCTCTAGAGTGTGAATTATCTCAGAGAAGCTCTTGACTGGGGCTGAACAACAGAAAAAAAAATTAGAGATTAAACTTGCTATGGAGGGTGAAAATAGAGACATTCTTCATGATGAATACAAAGGAGCTTCATGTGCTTAGATATCAGGTACATAGAGCAGTTATAGTTAGCAATGAAAATTACAGCTTTTTGATATAAAAATTACCAAAAAATTACATTTAAAATTACATTTAAAGTAAAAATTGTAAATATTTATTGTATACAGTGTGGTGTTTTGATATATGTATACTTTGTGGAGTGGCTAAATCAAGCTGTTGAGCATATCATTTTCTAGTATGGTGAGAACACTTAAAATCTACTCTTTTAGCAATTTTCAACTATAAAATATATTATTATTAACTGTAGTTACCATGTTGAACAATAGATGTCTTGAACTGATTTCTCCTGCCTAACTGAAATTTCGTGTCCTTTAACCAGCATCTCCTAAATTCCCCTACCTGCTAGACTCTGGTAACCACCATTTTACTCACTGTTTCTATGAGTTCAACTTTTTCACATTACACACATAAGTGAGATCGTGTGATGTTTGTCTTTCTGTGTCTGGCTTATTTCACCATCCTCCAGGTTCATTCATGTGGTCATGAATGATAGGATTTCCTTCTTTTTAAAGGCTGAATAGTTTTTCATTTTGTTTATATACCACATTTTCTATATCTATTTATTCATTTGTAGAAACTTCTTGGCTACTATGAATAATGCTACAATGAATATGGGAGCACAGATGTATCTTTGATATACAGATTTTATATTTTTTGGATATATACTCAGCAGTGGGATTGAAGGATCATATGGTAGTTCTATTTTTAATTTTTTGAGGAACTTCCATATTGTTTTCCATATTGGCCATACTAATATACATTTCTACCAACAGTGTGCAACGGTTCCTATTATATTTCTCCAGGTCCTTGCCAAGGTTTGTTATCTTTTGTCTTTGCTATCATGGGCAATTCTAACATGTATGAGAGAATATCTTATTGTGTTTTTAATTTGTATTTCCCTGATGGTTAGTGATGTTGAGCATTTTCCCATATACCTGTTGGCGATTTCTATGTATTTTTTTGAGAAGTATCTACTCAGATCATTGACCACTTTTCATTGAGTTGTTTTCTTACTGTTGAGTTGTGTCACTTCCTTTTATGTTTTGGGTATTAATCCCTTGGCAGACATATAATTTGCCAGTATATTTTCCCATTCTATATGTTGTCTCTTCACTCTGTTCACTGTTTCCTTTGCTGTGCAAGAGGTTTAGTGTGATGCAATCCTATTTTTGCTTTCGTTGCCTGTACTTTTGGGGTCACATTTAAAAAATCTTTGCCCACATCAATGGTATGGAACTTTTCCCCTATGTTTTCTTCTAGTAGTTTTATATTTTCAGTTCATATATTTAAGTATTTTATCCATTTGAATTGATTTTTTGTATACTATGTAAGATGAATATCTAATTTCATTCTTTTGCATGTGGTTTCCCCATTGTGTATTTTTAGCATCTTTGTTGTATCAATTGACCATATATTTGTGGATTTATTTCTGGGTTCTCTATTCTATTCTGTTATGTGTTTGTTTTAATGCTAATTCAATGCTGTTATGATTACTATAGTTTGTAGATTTTCAAATCATGTAGTACGATGCCTCCAGCTTTGGTCTTTTTGCTTGCCTGGGCTAGTTGGGATTTTTTGTGTTTTTTAAATTACCATTAGGGTTTTCCTATTTCTATGAAAAATTTCATTAGAATTTTAATAGATATTGCATTGAATCTGAAAATCACTTTGGATAGTATGAACGTTCTAACAATAGGCTTTTAATTCATGAACACAGAATATCTTTCCATTTACTTGTGTCTTCTTTAATCTCTTTCATAAATAATTTATAGTTTTCACTGTATATATCCTTTCATCTCCTTAGTAAAAATTTGTCCCTAAGTATTTAGTTTTTAAAATTTTATTTATTTATTTTTATTGCATTTTAGGTTTTGGGGTACATGTGAAGAACATGCAAGATTGTTGCATAGGTACACACATGGCATTGTGATTTGTTGCCTTCCTCCCCTTCACCTATATCTGGCATTTCTCCCCATCCTATCTCTCCCCAACTCCCCACCCCCTGCCGTCCCTCCTCCATTTCCCCTCAACAGACCCCAGTGTGTAGTGCTCCCCTCCCTGTGTCCATGTGTTCTCATTGTTCAACACCTGCCTATGAGTGAGAACATGCAGTGTTTGATTTTCTGCTCTTGTGTCAGTTTGCTGAGAATGATGATTTCCAGGTTCATCCATGTCCCTACAAAGGACACAATCTCATCGTTTTTGATGGCTGCATAATATTCCATGGTGTATATGTGCCACATTTACCATAATGGGAAAAAATTTTTGCAGTCTACCCATCTGACAGAGGGCTGATATCCAGAATTTACAAAGAACTAAAACAGATTGACAAGAAAAAAAACAAGCCCATTCAAAAGTGGGTGAAGGATATGAACAGACACTTTACAAAAGAAGACATACGTGAGGCCAACAAACATATGAAAAAATGCTCATCATCACTGGGCATTAGAGAAATGCAAATCAAAACAACCTTGAGGTACCATCTCGTGCCAGTTCGAATGGCGATCATTAAAAAATCTAGAGACAACAGATGCTGGAGAGGATGTGGAGAAATAGGAACACTTTTACACTATTGTTGGGAGTGTAAATTAGTTCAACCATTGTGGAAGACAGTGTGGTGATTCCTTAAGGACCTAGAAATAGAAATTCCATTTGACCCAGCAATCCCATTACTGGGTATATATGCAAAGGATTATAAATCGTTCTACTATAAGTACACATGCACACGAATGTTCATTGCAGCACTGTTTACAATAGCAAAGACCTGGAACCAACCCAAATGCCCGTCGATGATAGACTGGACAGGGAAAGTAGTTTTTTATAGCTATAGTGAACATTGTTTTGATTTCTTTTCTTTTATAATAAGTATTTTTTCTGACCACAGTGGTATAAATAGTATTTTCTGACCATAATAATAGATAGAATTTTAGAAAAATCACAAATAAGTGGCTTATAATTGTAACAGTCTCTTATGATCCTTTGTAATTCTGTGATATCAGTTGTAATGATACAATCATTTGTTTCTGATTTTATTTATTTGAGTCTTCTCTATTTTTTAGTCTGGCTAGTTTTGTTGATTTTGTTTATCTTTTCAAAGAACCACTCTTAATTTCATTTATTGTTTTTCTAGTCTCTATTTTATTTATGTTTGCTCTTTTTATTACTTCCTTCTATCAACTTTAGGCTTGTTCTTCCTTATCTAGTTCTTTGAAGTGTAATATTAGATTGTTTATTTGGGATCTTTCTTCTTTATTGATGTAAGCATTTATTGCTATAAACTTCCCTCTTAAAACTACTTTTGTTGCATCCGATAAGTTTTGGTGTGTTTCCATTTTTGTTTGTCTTAACATATTTTAAAATTTTTCTTGTAATTTCTTCTTTGATCCATTCATAGTCAAGATGTATATTGTTTAATTTTCACATATTTGTGAATTTTCTAAAATTCCGTCTATTATTGACTCCTTTTATACCATTTTGGTCAGAAAAAATACTTAATTTTAATCTTTTTAGATTTTTAAAGATTTGTTTTGTGGCCTAACATATGACCTATCCTGGAGAATTTTCTGTATAAACTTGAGAAGAATGTGTATTCTGCTCCTGTTGGGTGAAATGTTCGCCGTGTGAATGTTAGGTCCATGTGGTCTAATGTGTAGTTGAAGTCCAATGTTTCCTTTCTGGTTTTCTGTCTAATGTCCATTGTTAAAATTGGATTATTAAATACCCTCACTATTATTGTATTGTAGTCTATCTCTTCAGTTCTATTAACTTTTGCTTTATACATTTAGGTGTTCTGATGTTGAGTGCATATATATTTATAATTGTTATATCTTCTTGATAAATTAGTCCTTTTGTCATTATATAATATCCTTGTCTATATTTATACTTTTGACTTAAAGTCTGTTTTACCTCATGTCAGTATAGCTGCCTTTGCTGTCTTTTGGTTTCTACTTGCATGAAAAATTTTCCACACTTTTCCTGTTCAATCCAGGAATGTCTTTTTTTTTTTTTTTTTTTTAAAAAAGCAAACAGACAAGGTCTTACTCTGTCACTAAGGCTGGAGTGCAGTGGTGTGATGATAGCTCCCTACCCCTACTGTCTCAAACTCCTGGGCTCAAGTGATCCTCCCATACCTTAGTCTCTTGTGTAGCTGGTACTATAGTTGCATGCCACCATGCCATGCTAATTTTTTATTATTTTGGAGAGACAGAATATTGCTATGTTGCCCAGGTTAGTCTCAAACTCCTGGCCTTAAGAGATCCTCCTATCTGGGCCTCTCAAATTCTGGGATTAAAGGTTTGAGCTGCCACATCCAGCTTATTTGTGTCATTAAATGTGAAGTGAATTGGGTCACTTATAAGCAGCATATAGTTGAATCTTGCTTTTTTCTTATTCATCCAATATTTTGATTGGAGAATTGTATCCATTTATATTATGGTAATAACTGGTAGGTAAGAACTTACTACTGCCATTTTCATAATTGTTTTCTGATTGTTTTGTAGAACCTTTGTTTCTTTTTCTCCTTTTGCTGTCTTCCTTCATGATTAAATGTTTTCTAGTGATATCCTTTGATTCCTTACTTCTTACCTTTGGTGTATCTTCTATTGATTTTTGCTTTGTGGTTACCATGAAGCTTACATAAAACATCTTACAGTTATAATGGACTATTTTAAGCTGATAGTAACTTGCCTTTGATCATACAAAAAAACCTGATACTGTTACTTCTCCTCCCCATGCTAAATGATTCTAGCATTTAGAATCTGATGTTAAAATTTTTTGTTTATTTTTTTAAAACAGGGTCTCACTCTGTTGCATAGTCTGGAGGCCAGCAGTGCAATTATAGCTCACTGCAGCCTAAGACTCTGTTGCATAGTCTGGAGCCCAGCAGTGCAATTATAGCTCACTGCAGCTGGGACCACAGGTATGCACCACCATACCCAGCTATTTACAAATTTTTTGTTGTTGTTGAGACAGCATCTCACCATCTTTCCCAGGCTGGTCTTGAACTCCTGGCCTCAAGCAATCTTCCCACCTCAGCATCCCAAAGTGCTAGGATTATAGACCTGAGCCACTGAGCCCAGTCTTTTAAAAACAGAAATTCTGAAGCTAAATTCCATTGCATTAATTATACTAATTTCCATTAGTTATTGCTTTTGTGATTTTGTTAAATTGTTTCTTTGCATTTTCTTAAAACTTGTTGAGCCTCTTTAAAAATAATTATTTTGGCGAAGTGCAGTGGCTCATGCTATAATCCTAGCACTTTGGGAGGCTGAGGTGGGTGAATCATTCGAGTTCTGGAGTTTGAGACCAGCCTGGCTAACATGATGAAACCCTGTCTCTACTAAAAATACAAAAATTAGCCAGGCATGGTGGTGGTTATCTGTAATCCTAGCTACTCAGGAGGCTAAGGCAGGAGAATTGCTTGAACCCAGGAGGTGGAGGTTGCAGTGAGCCAAGATTGTGCCACTGCACTCCAGCCTAGCTGACAGAGCAAGACTCCATTCAAAAAAAAAAAAACAAAAAACAAAAAAAAAGAAAGAAAGAAAGAAAAAAATATTTTTAATTCATCAGGTACTTTATATATATTTCTTTAGGGTTAACGATGGGAAATCATTGTGTTCTTTTGGTAGTGTTATATCTCAGCAATTTTTCATGTTTCTTGTTGCATTACATTGATGTCTATATATTTAGTGAAGCAGTCAGTTATCTCTCCCAGACTTTATGGGTTGGTTTTACTGTGGGACAGTCTTCTCCTGGGAATGGAGGGTGCAAGAGCACTTGCCTGATGGGAGTGCGGCAGTTCTGGCACCAGTGAGGGTATAACTGTATGGTCTCTGTGTAGCTCTGTCAGCTGAGGTTGACATTGACAAAGATTGGAGGGCTCCTCTCTGGCCAACACTGTGGATGTCTGCAGTGGCGGTGAGAGTCATTGGGTTTTTGGGTGGTGATGGCTGCTGTGGTCCTCCTGATCTCTTTTTCTCCCACTGGGGAAGTTGTGCCTGAGGGAATCACTTTTGGCACTGGCCTTGTGTGCTCACTTGAAATGAATATGGCTCTAGTGTCTGATGAGTAACTCTCATGTCTGATGAGGGGCCACAGAGCTGAGACCTGAAGCATACGTAGATGGTATTGATGGCCTCCGCCCTTCTTCATTCCCAGCATCTCAGTTATGCCACTAGCAATCCTTTCCATGTGGATATTCTCCATTTTTTTTCCCACTATGTTGCTGCAGGTTCTTTAATGGGCTCTTGAGCCCTTTCAGTGCTATTTTGATCTGTGGATAGCTGTCTATATGTGGTTGGTTGTGGAGGGATGAAGGCTGGTATCTACTACCGCATCATTTTAGTGACATCACTCCTCCAAATCAGAATTTTGATTTTATACAGACTTGTATTTTTTGCCCATGCTTGGGAACATTCAACCTTTGGAAGGAGTACTTGAGGCCAGGAAGGTTTTCATTGTTTTTTAAATCAAGAAGTCTCTATATATTTACATTTAGACAAGTACTTCATAAAGTCACAGAGTGCCAGACTATTAAATAATAAAAATTGAATGTTGGTCAGAAAAATCATGAGTACAGAAATGATTTACTATCTACTTCTCTCTGAAATTAGCCTAAACTGGCTCATGCATTTTTTTTTTTTTTTTTTTTTTTTGCATCTTAATGAATGATTTAGTGGCAAATGTAATCTTAGGTAAGTTACCTGTGGGTGGGATTTCTAGTATTATTTATTTTAAAGCTGAAGCATGTCTGGCAACAGTGACGATTTGGAGTACAAAGATACATAAAATTGCTCTTCTGTTGCAAGACTGGATCCTGCAAAACATTTAAACTCTTTCCTTTTTTCCTTTCTCCATGGACTTAATATTTTATGCACAAAAGATAGGAGGTAGAAAAATCAAGCAGCACACAGGGGTACAAAATAAATAGTAAATCTCTTGCCTTACCCTCTTGATTTCCAATTCCACATTTAGAAGTATTCTTGACTTTTTTTGTGTATCTTTCCAGAATTTTTTTTGTGCATATAAAAGTGTGTGTGCATGTGTGTGTCTGTATATACATACATATATATTCACTCACTTGAGACAATACATGTATTATTTTATGACTTACTTCATTCAGTTAATCTACAACTTGGACATCTTTGCATAGTTATGTATATACGTATACTTAAAATTTTAAAGTGTACACAATATTTCGTTGTATGGATATAGCATACTGTACTTAATCAGGTTAGTGCTGAGAACATTAAGATTGTTTTGAGGTTTTGCTCAACTTTTGTATGAACATTCTGGCAGATATACTTTTAAGTCTTTGTGTGATAGCTGCCTTAGGGAAAATTCCTAGAAGTAGTATAGATGAGTCATAGAATAGATGCATATAAAATGTTATCTTGTATTGCCAAACCACTCTTCAAAATGTTGTTATTAGTTATATTCAACCAATAGTATGTGAGAATATCAGTTTCTCCAAACCTTTGTCAGTATTAGCTTTCATTAAATGCTTAATCTTTGCCAGTCTGTTGGATGAAAAATAGTATTTCATTAATTTGATTTGTATCCTGTATTTATGATTCAGACTGGGCATTGTGCGTATGTATGTTTTCTTGGCCCTTTTATTTCCTCATCAGATTTGATCAATTCTTTGCTAATTTTTCTGTTGGGTTATTTGCCTTTTGTTTGTTTTGTAAAAGTTCTTTGTATATAAAGGAAATTATTCTTTTGTCATTAATACTGTAAATACTTTTCTCAATTTATAATTTGTATTTTGGATATTTTTACAGCATGTTTATACAGAAAATTTTAATTTTTGGTAGTGAAATTTACCACTCTTTCCTATGGCTTCTAAAATTTGTGAAATGCTTAGAAAGGCTTTTACTTTACTCAAGAGTTAAAGGCAAATTCAGCTATGTTTTTAATCTAATACTTCCATAGTTTTATTATTTATATTTAAGTCTTTATAAAATGGAGATTATAATAGAATCTAGGTTATAAGACTGTGGTGAGGATTGGGGGAGTAGAGAAAAAAATTAACTTTTTATCAGGTGTATTCTTATTTAATAGTTTTAAAGGAGAATATATAAGTTGCTTCTGTAAAATAAGAAGATATGATAAAACACACTTGTTAATAAAGTTATAGATTATTGTATGTTGATTTTAGAGTCAGCCACCTTACTCTTACTAAATTTTCTCATGGTTTGCAATAGCTTTTGGTTTCTTTTGGTTTTCTAAATTTAGAATTATTTTTTTCTGCAAATAATGATAATTATTTCTCTTGCTTTTTAATGCATTGGTTAATACATAGTAAAATACGTAGTAAAAAATGCTACATAATAATTTTCTTAGTAGGCATTTTAAACTTGTTTTTTACTTGATAGTGAATGCTTATGTAAGCATGATTCTGCCTCTTGTTTTGAAGTAGACACACACAAAATATTTTGTTATAACATTTAAAAAAAGTTAATACATGCTTATGGTATAAAATTCAGGAAAATAAAAGAGTAAATATGAAAAGTAGGCTAGATGCAGTGGCTCATGCCTGTAATCCCAGCACTATGGGAGGCCAAGGAGGGCAGATTGCTTGAGCCCAGGACTTTGAGACCAGCCTGGACAACATGGCAACACCCCAACTCTACAAAAATGTACAAAAATACAAAAATGTGCATGCCACCTGTAGTCCCAGCTACTTGGGAGGCTAAAGTGGGATGATTGCTTGAGCCTGGGAAGTTGAGGCTGCAGTGAGCCAGGATCATGCCACTGCTTTCCAGCCTGGGTGACAGAGCCAGATCCTGTCTCAAACAAAAAAAAAAAAAAAAAAAAGAAAAAGTAAAAAGTAATTATTTGTCATACATCTTTGCCTTACTGACCCATATCTCCACTTAGAACAAACATTGTTATAAGGTATTTACAAAGATGTCAGTTTAGAGAGTTAGGAGGTTTCTGTTTAGCCATTTTTAAGGACATACTTTATTGTTTTATCAATCAGCTTCAGTCATGAGGTTATCACTGAGTTCCTTCTATAGTCACCATACGTTTTGGATTTTTTTGGTCTGGCAGAACCAGTAGCTGCACAGGTTTGCTCTCTTTATGGCCACAACATTTCCATCCTTCTCTACTGTGTCCCTGGTAGACAGCACTCATTCTGGGATCCACTTCCACCATCATCATCATTCTAGAGATTCCCTTTGCCTTTCCAGTACTGGACCCTGAGAAAAATGAAAGGAAAATAACATTTTTGAATTATTACATCTGAAAGTATTCTTTACTCTACATTTCTAGTTGATTGGCAGTTTGGTTGGTTATAGAACTATGTGCTGAAATTACTTTTCTTTGGACTTTTGGAGATATTACTGAAATGTCTGATAGTATCAGCATTGCTATTAAAAATTCAAAGCCATTTCTGCTTCCTGGTTCTTTGTAGGTGTTCATTTTTTAAAATTTCCAGAATATTTTAAAAACTTCTCTTTGTTCTTGGTGTTCTAAAATCTTACTGTGATTTACATCTGTATGGATTATTTCACCTACTCTGCCGGGCATTTGATAAATCTGTTTAATCTTTAAGTTGATATCTGTCTCTCCTGGGAGATTTTCTGCAATTATTTTATTGTTATTTTCTTCCTCTCTAATGTCTCTATTTATTTTCTCCTCAATATTCTTTTTTTTTTTTTAAAGACTATCTTGTTCTTTCATCTTGGATGTAAAATCTTTTATCTCTCTGAGGATAATAATGATAGATTTTTTAAGATTTAAAAAATTCAGTATTTTTTTCAAGTTTCTATTTTCATCTCTAAATTTTTATTTTTTAGTGTTAAAAATGAGGTATCACAAAATAGTTAATTGCCAACTTATTTAAAGTAAGAAATTAAAAGCTATTTAGGACCTCTGAGCATTTTAGAAATATGCAAGAAATGGAGGCTGAGCATGGTGGCTCACGCCTGTAATCCCAGCACTCTGGGAAGCTGAAGGAAGAGGATCTCCTGAGGCCAGGAGTTTGTGACCATCCTGGGCAATATAGCAAGACCCCAACTTATTAAAAAAAAAGAAATGAGCAAGTTAAACCTTTGTATTGCTCTATAAAACCTTATTACTCCATTCTTCATCCTACAAATCCAACACTCTAATGCACTTAAAAAAAATCCTCTAAAACTATTTATTGTATATGGCTGTTGGTTGAATTCTTCTCCAACACTTAGAGAAAATTGGTGTGATTTTATAGAATGCCGTTTTGGAAATATGTACCAAAATGTTAAATGTGTATAACATTTTGCCTAGTAATCCATCTTCTAGGTAATTTACATGCCAAAAGTTGTCCACATGGAGATGTTAATTGCAGCATTATTTTAATAGCAAAAATGGGGGAAGCTAAAAAATTTCCAACAAAAATGACTTAGTTATATAAATTATGTTAAATAAGCTACAGTAAAATACTATGAGGTTTTAAACTATCATTAAAGATCTTTAGTGACCTTGAAAAGTGTTTCAAATGTGTAAGTGGAAATGGCAAGTGATAGTATAAATAGTATGATCTCACTGATGAGAATATTTTAAAAACTTCTTATATATAAAAAGTTAAATATATCTTCTAAATATATAGAGATAATTCTATAAAGATGTTCACCAAAATGTTAACAATGGTTAAATCTGGGTGTTGACATTTTAGATTTGTTTCTATTTCTTTGTGGTTTCCTGTATGGTTTATTTTTTACTTGCTTTTTAACAAGAATTTTAAAAAAGTTTTATTTTCATTGACACAATAATTACACATATTTATAGAGTATAATGTGATGTTTTGATACATGTATACATTGTATAATGATCAAATTAGGGTAATTAGCAGATCCATTTCCTCAAGCATTTATGATTTCTTTACAGTGAGAACATTCAAAATCCTCTTGCCTAGCTATTTTTAAATTCAAAATACATTCTTGTTAACTATTGTTATCCAACTATAGTCACCCGATTGCACAACGGAACACCAGAACTATTCTTCCCATCTAACTATAACTTTGTATCTGTTGAGCAACCTATCCCCATCCCCATCTTCCCAGCCTATGGTAACTATCATTCTACTCTCTACTCCTGTGAGATAAACTTTTTTAGATTCCACATGTGAGGGAGATCATACAGTATTTGTCTTTCTTTGTCTAGCTTGTTTCATTTAACATAATGTCCTCCAGTTTCATGCATATTGTTGCAAATGACAGGATTTCACTTTCTTTAAATAACTGAATATACTCTATTGTTTATATATCCCACCTTTTCTTTATCTATTCCTCCCTTGATGGATACTTGGGTTGCTTCCTTGTCTTGGGTATTGTGAATAATGCTATAAGGAACATGTGGGCATACATTTCTTAATGCAGTAGTGTTTTCCTTTAAATGTATATACCAAGTAGTGGGATTGATGGATCGTATGACAGTTCTATATTTAATGTTTTAAGGAACTTCCATACTGTTTTCTATAATGGTTGTACTAATTTACATTCCCACAAAGAGTGTATAAGGGTTCCCTTTTCCCCACATCCTCAGCAACACTTGTTACCTTAGTATTTTTGAGAACAGTCATTCTAACTGGAGTGAGGTGATACGTCATTGTGGTTTGAGTTTACATTTCCCTGATGATTGGTGATTGATACGGTTTGGATATGGTTTGTTAGTCTCCATCAAATCTTGTGTTGAAAATTGATCCCCAGTGTGGTGGTGTTGGGAGGTGGGGACCAGTGAGAGGTGTTTGAATCATGGGTGTGGATTCCTCATAATGCCTTGGTGTCATTCTTATAATACTGAGTTTTCACTTTCAGGAGATTGGATCGGTTCTTCAAGGAATAAATTAGTTCAAGCTTGTCCAACACACAGCCCACAGGCCACATGCGGCCCAGATGGCCTGGAATGCGGCCCAACACAAATTCATAAACTTTCTTAAGACATTATGAGATTTTTTTTTTTTTTTTAGCTCATCCATTATTTTGGTGTTAGGGTATTTTATGTGTGGCACAAGACAATTCTTCTTCTTCCAGTGTGGCCCAGGAAAGCCAAAGATTGGACACTCCTGGATTAGTTCTTGTGGGACTCCCTGATATGTAATTGTTCATAATGTTCTCTTATAATCCTTTGTGTTTCTGTGGCATCAGTTGTAGTGTCTTCTTTTTCATCTCTGATTTTATTTGAGTTTTCTTTCTTTCTGGCTAAAGAATGTTGATTTTGTTTATATTTTCAAAAACCCAATCCTTCATTTGGTTGATTTTTGGTTTTTTTTGGTCTATTTTTGTTTATTTCTGCTGTGATCTTTACTGTTTCATTTCTTCTAATTTTGAGTTTAGTGTGTTTTTGTTTTTAGTTCCTTGAGGTACAACATTAGGTTATTTGAAGTCTTTCTTCTGTATTGATATGGGTGTTTATTGCTGTTTACTTTCTTCTGAATACTGCCTTTGTCATATTCCACAGGTTTTGTTATGTTGTGTTTCCATTTTCAGTTGTCTCTAGAAATTTTTAAATTTTCCTTTTAATTTCTTCCCTTTAATTGACCCATGGTTGTTCAGAAGCATGTTGTTTAATTTTCATGTATTTTTATAGTTTCTAAAGTTCCGTCTCTTATAGATTTCTAGTTTCATATCATTGTGGTCAGAAACAATATTTGATATGATTTGATTTTTCTAAATTTGTTAAGGCTTGTTTTGTGGCCTACCATATGGTCTTTCCTGGAAAATGTTCCCTGTGTACTAGATAAGAGTGCGTATTCTGTTGCTATTGGATGGAAAGTCCTGTGTATATCTGTTAGGTCAATTTTGCCTAATGTGCTATTAAATTACAGCATTTCCTCATAAATTTTCTGTCTGGTCGATCTGTCCATTGTTGAAAGTGGTGTGGTGAAGTCCCCTGCTATTATAATGCAATCTGTTTCTCCCTACATGTCCATTATTATTTGCTTTATATATTTAGGTGTTGTGATGTTGGGTGCATATATATTCACAATAGCTGTGTCTTCTTCATGAATTATACCTTTATTATTAAATAATAACCTTTTCTGTCTCTTGTGACAGTTTATGACTCTATTTTATCTGATATACTATGGCTCTTTTTCTGATATACCTGCTCTCTTTTGGTTACCACTTGAGTGGATAGCTCCTTCCATCCCTTTACTTTCAGTCTATGTATGTCTCTTGTAGGCAGGATATAGTTGGATCTTGTTTTTTAAATTTATTGATCTACTTTATTTTTTTTATTGGATAATTTTGTTAATTTACTTTCAAAGTAATTGTTGATGGGTAAGGACTTATTACTATCATTTTGTTAATTGTTTTCTGGTTATTTTAGAGTCATTTGTTTCTTTATTCCTCTCTTGTTTATCTTTGCGAGTTGGTAATCTTCTTTAATGTTTTGATTCCTTTCTCTTTATCATTTGTGTATTTGCTATCCTTTGTGCTTTGTGACTTTCATGAGGCTTACATAAAACATGTTATAGTCATAATGGATCATTTTATACTTAGACAACTTTAGTCACACACAAAATCTCAAAATTAACACTCTTTCTCCACAAATTGTATTTTGATGTCACAATTTACATTTTTTATATTATGGGTTTCTAAATAATATTGTAGCTATTGTTATTTTTGACTGTTTTGACTTTTAACTTTCATACTAGAGAGATATATGATTTACAGAGCACCGTAACAGTATAGGGATATTCTGAGTTTACTTATATTTACCTTTGCTGATAAATTTTATACTTTCATGTTAGTAAATATTATCTTTTCATTTCTACCTGAAGAACTTCCTTTAGCATATCAGTAGGGCAGGTCTAGTGGTGATGACTTTTCTCCACTTTTGCTTGTTTGGGGACAACTATTTGTTGTCTGAAGAACAGCTTTGTTGGATATACTATTTCTGCAGGCAGTTTTGCTTATGGTACTTTCAACATATCATCCCATTCTTATCTGGCCTGCAGGGTTTCTGCTGACTTATATGCTAATAATCTATAGTCATTCTTTTGTGTGACACTTGGTGCTTTTGCTGCTTTTAAAATTATCTGGTTTTGACTTTTGACAGTTTAATTATAATGTGCCTCAGTGGGGATGTCTTTGGGCTGAATCTATTTGGGGATCTTTGAGCGTCATGTGTCTGGTCATATGTATTTCAAGAGTTGGGAAGTTTTCAGCAATTATTTTTATTAAATAAGCTTTCTGTCCCTATTTTTGTGTCTTCTAGATGTCTCATAATACAAATGTTTGTTCGCTTAATGGTGTCCCAAAATTCCTATAGGCTGTCTTCACTCTTTTTCATTCTTATTTCTTTTTTTCCCACTGATTGGGTAATTTCAAAAGACCTATCTTCAAGGTCAGATCTAGTCTGTTACTAAAGCTCTCAATAACAATAAGACATTTTTTAAAGTTTGTCTTATTTATTGCTTAGTTTACTCTTGTCTTTCTTTTTTTTAGCCATTTTGAAATTAACTGCTTACAAGAAAAAGTCTTTTGATCAGTTATTTTTGTTACTGTATTTAAAAATTTATTTGGAGAAATTTCATAAAATGAAAAACTTTGGAATGTCTGTGGATACCAACTTTTCATGCTATTTCATTGACCCTTACTATGAAAAATCATTTATATGTTAAATTCTTATTCTTCTTGAATTTATTTTTAAAATCTCTGGACCTCAGGTGTTGTGTTTCAAAGTTGTGACTTTGCTATCTAAACAAACTTAATTCAACATACAACTTATTACATTGCAGTTGCTTATCTGCAACTTTTCTTACACCAGGTAAACACTAACCAATGAATATAACAAAATAAAATAATATTTAGTATTTGTTTCAAACCTATGGCTTGTCTCTAGAAGAAGAACTTCTTTACAAGTAAGTTTTGGTGAACTATTGAGATATAGTGGTGAATTATTTGTTTATTCTTTGTTTTCTGTGGAGCACTTATAGACTAGCACAAAGATAAATAGTAGTGAAGGGGGATAAGTAAGAATACCATGAGATATTCATCTAATCTCTGGCAGTGTTTGCATCACTAATTAAATGACAAATACAAAAAGCGAGAGAAAGTAATGAAAACCTAGAGCTCCATTGTTGCACTGGACACTCAGGCATTTGACATGATCATATTTAGCCTTTTCAGCAACCCTAAGGGAGTTGTCTTCATGTTTTAGATACAATTCCATATCCAGTGTCATACAACTAGTAAATAATAGGACCCAAATCTATTTCCAAAATATGTAAACTTTTCTCTTTTCATTCAGTGGTCCTCTCAGATGGTAAGGCTATAAAACCGGAAAACATTTTGAAAAATGAATAGAACAAATAAGACTGTACATTATGGTTATTACTGGGGTCTTTAAAAATGTTCTCTGTGTTTTGTTTATTGGATTTGCTTGCATGGGCAGGGTGCAATTAAGTAGTACATCCTGATATGGCTGTGCTGTGAAGTTAACAATATATTTGAGTTTGTTCATGAGCAAAAGTTACATATATATGTGTGTATATATACACGTACATCTTATGTGTGAATATATTATATATTGTGTATGTTATTGTATATTATATTACATATACATAATGTGAATAGCATATTTTATACACATTTTACACACAGACACAAATATTTAAAACGTTTTTGAGGAAGGAGATGCTTCAAAGAGTTCACTCAAAGAAAAAGTGTTTTCATTTCCACAGCCAGTGAATACCACTTAAAAATTTTCAAATGCATAATTCACCTTAAGCACATAGAAGAAGCCTTGAAAGAGCTGAGGGTTTTCCCTTTCAACTGTCACAAGCTCCTTGTTTTGGACAGTGAAACGATGTTCTTCCTATATGACTCTGCTTTCATAAACATGCTCATTAAATTTTTTATGAAAACTGAATATAACATTTTCTTCAAATTAGTGAAAATGTTGTTTCTTCTGTTTTGTCCTCAAGTTTCCTAGTTTTGTAATGATTTCATCTGCTGGGTGTTAAGACATTTTGTATGTGCTAAATCTGCCTTAACTCTGTAGATATTCTTCACTCTTGGATCAGTAAGATGTTGGTACTTTATAGTCAGGCATAAAAACTTGACTTTTATATTCTAGGTAAAATTCTGGTGTGATGCTTTAGCACTTTTTTAAATCGATGCTGAATAACTTACACTAAGTTGTTTACTAGAATTTGTAGACTATTTTTCTTATTTAAAGAAAAAGATGCAAAATATCAACATGTCTGGGTTACTTATGAGAAGAAATGAAAAGGCATAAGAAGACTTTAGAAGATCATAAGTGAATGGGACAATATTACAGTCAATATTGAATGACTGTCCCTGTGCTATTCCTTATATTGTAAATATTGTAAAATAAATTTTAGCCACATTCTATTTTTTTTTTTTTTTTTTTGAGACAGGGTCTCACTCTGTTGCCCAGGCTGGAATGCAGTGGTGCGATCTCAGCTCACTACAGCCTCTGCCTGCCGGGTTCAAGCAATTGTCATGCCTTAGCCTCCTGATTAGCTGGGACTACAGGTGTGCACCACCATGCCCAGCTAAATTTTATATTTTTAGTGGAGATGGGTTTTTACCATGTTGTCCAGGCTGGTCTCAAACTCCTGACCTCAAGTGATCTACCTGCCTCGGTCTCCCAAAGTGCTGGGATTATAGGCGTGAGCCACTGCACCTGGCCCACATTCTTTAAGTGAAAATATTTGCATACATGCTGCTTCTTAACAGACATTTTGTTAATATTAACTTCCTCTAGGCAAGTTTGAAAGTTGAGAAACCCCAGATCTGGTTTAAAAGCCTGTGACTAAGTCAGAATATATTACAATATATCCTTGTATTTATATTTATATAAATATAAATATAATTCTATATTATGTTATATTCTATATATAATTATATATATTCTATATCCTATATATAATAATATATAATTATATATTATATAATATTTAATTCTATATTATAGATTGTAATATATTACAATCTTCTAACCCTATTATTTAAACCTTTGCCATACAAATTTTAAGATGTTTTCGGATATTCCAGAATCATAAAATTTTAAGGTGAAAAGAGTTTTAAAAATCATCTATTAATAATTTGATTTCTTCATTTTTTAGGAAATAGAACTTAGGCTCAAAGAAAAAAAGTTGAGTGTTTTTTTTTTTTAGGGAGAACAGAATTAAGGCAGAAACATGTTTCTCCATGAACACGTTTCTCCATAAACACATTTCTCCATACTGGGGCTTGGTCCTTTGGTCTACTCCCTGAGATATTTTGAGTTAGTAGGAAAATACTGTTGTGATGGGGTCAGATAAAATGAGCAGTTGAGGTCAAAATCCATACCTGTTAAGGTAAATATTTATTCCCCTGGCTCCCCAGAGTTATAGTACTCTGTTCTCAGTGGAAAAAGTTCTTCTAATAGAGTAAGTCATGAAATCCAAATAAAGTTTGGACTTCAGTTAATAATAATGCATCAACATTGGTTTATCAGTTGTGACAAATGTGTTATTCATATGAGCTTAACACAAGGAAACTGGCTCCAGGGTAGAAGGGAACTCAATGTACTCTGTGAGCAACTTTTCTGTAAATCTAAAACTCTTCTAAAATTGAAAATTTACTTATAGAAAGTAAATCTGTGTACTTTTTTGTAATATTAGTGTGTGAAATTGTTATTTTTCTTTTAGGAGTTTTCTGAGGAACACTTTAGATGAATGTGAAGGTGACCAGTAAAGGGAGACAACAAAGGCAAATATTGAAAATATTCATTTCCTCCTTTTCCTTTCAAAGATTATGCAGTCATAAGAGGTCCAAGTGATAGATTAAAAATATTAGTGCAAGAGAGCTTTAACAACCCAAATCCAATAGTCATTATGCTGTTAAATAGCACAATGTTGATAATTTTTGGTTATCATTAAAGCATAGAGGTTGAAGACATTCAAGAATATGATTTGTTCCTTAGTAGTCATTTGCTTGCACAGATTATATTGATTGATTATGGTACCTGATCCACAGATGATGATATGTAAAGTTTTCTTTTCCATTTCAATTTTTCTCCCCCTAAAATTTAGGAAGAGTTCTTTCCACTGAGATTTTTGGATAGCTCTGGTGATACGAGATGATGATGAAAGTGACAGGGACAGTTCCCCATCCCTGAATTGCAGCAGTTCGTGCTATGCATTACCAGGATTGTCTCTTTGTAAAACCATTTGTAGCATGCATCATATTCATCTCCACCCTCTCCCCCTTCCCAAAGTTGCATTCTATGGCATAACTTTACAAAGCGATTTAAATAATGGACTAATATACACGTAGAATTCAAATAAATCTCCAAGTAAGTCAAACCTCCTTGTGCAGGGCTTTGTTTTTAACTGGCTCAAGTCCCTCGCAGTGCCACGTGGTATGCCAGCTAGCAGACTTGTTTATCTTCTTGAATCATGTGTCTACTCCAGCAGCCCCCAAACTGAGCTATAGCATTACACGGGTGTTGTTTTTTCATGTGAAGTCGTCTGTCAGCATTGACTCTGAAGTCAGTGGCAACCTCCCCCTTCATGTTCTCACAAAGGAAAATGTGAGCTGAGTGCGTAGGCTTGGATTTTCAGTCGTTTGCTCAGATGTTGTAACCATGATGACTCTTCATCTATGCATGTTATGGCTCAAGAGGCTAAAAACACAACCCAGGCTTTGTCAACACAGTCAGCTCTGTGTGTGTGTGTGTGTGTGTGTGTGTGTGTGTGTGTGTGTGTGTGGGCAGGAGGGGAATTCATCCTCTGCCTCTCTGTACAGCCCTGTCTGAAATACTTTGCTTCCTAATTCTAGTTACCCTATGATGGTTTGTCCCCGTTAATAATTTACTTGTCATACACACTCTGGAAATGGCAGAATATCTATAAAGGAACTGGAATCTGACTCATAAGGTAATTTAATGTAACCATTAAAAAAGATTTTTTATGCAAATTAAAACTACAGTAAGATACCATCTCACACCAGTCAGAATGGCTTTCATAAAAAAGTCAAAAAATTAACCGATGTTGGTGAAGATGGAGAGAAAAGGGAACGTTTATATACTGTTGGAGGGAATGTAAAGTAGTTCAGCTGCTATGGAAAACAGTAAGATTTCTCAAAGAACTAAAAATAGAACTGCCCTTTGCTCAGCAATCTCCCTATTAGGTATCTGCCCAAAGGAAAATAAATTGTTTTATCAAAAGACACCTGCATTTATATAATCCCGTATTTATCAGAGAAAAAAAGACACCTGCACTTGTATGTTTATTGCAGCACTATTCACCATAGAAAAGTCATGGAATCAGCCTAAGTGTTCATCAGTGGTGGACTGGATAAAGAAAATGTGGTACATATGCACCATATAATACTATCAGCTATAAAATAAGAATGAAATCACATTCTTTGCAGCAACATGGATGGTGCTGAGGCCATTGTCCTAAGTGAACTAACAGAAAGAGAAAGTCAAATATTACATATTCTCACTTATAGGTGGGAGCTAAACAATGGTACAAATGGTCATAAAGATGGAAAAAATAGATACTAGGGGCTCCAAAAAAGGGAAAGATGGGAGGGAGGTGAGGGTTGGAAAACTACCTATTGGTTACAGTATTCACTATTTGGGTGATGGGTTCACCAGGAGCCCAAATGTCACCATGATACAGTATCTCCATGTAACAAACCAGCACATTGTAGCCCCTGAATGTAAAATAAAATAACAAAATAAAAAATAGCTTAAAATAAAAATACATTCCTTGAGCATCCATCATGTGCTGGACACTATCTTAGGCACTCAGTAAATGACTGAGCTTGGTTATTTAACATTATAGCCTCAAAAATCTGTATCTGTGCTGATATCTTCTATATGCGCTTCCACCCTTCTTCACACTGGTCAGAGTTCTGAGAGGAGCGTGAGGTTGGGGTGTTTGTTCTCCTGTGTCTTTCTTGGAAGGAATTGCAGCTCCTGTTAGATGGACTTCTCCACAGTCTTCCCTCTTGAGCTTCTTCCAGGCTGAGAGGTGATAACAGGGGCAGCCATTACTAGCCCTAAGGTTCTGTACCACCTGCCAAGCTCTCCCTATATCCTGCCCATTGCCTTTGTAAAAAGTCTCTTGATTAGAATCTCCTCAAATTGATCCTCTGTTGCGTGCCAGCATCCTGACTGATACAGTCGTGGTAACTAATCCTGGGCACAGACCACAGCCTAGCAACTACAGCTTTCACATGGCTTATTGGATTTTGTTAACTCCCAAACCCAAATAAGGTAAATGCTGGAAACTTAACTGTGACAAATGACGAAACTGAACTTTTGAAGGGTTTGGTAATTTCCCCAAGGCCACATAGGGAGTAAAAGGCAGAATCAGGTTCTAAGACTTCCAAACCCATGTCCCAGCTCTCTTTTGTGCCTCTTTAAGTGGGTTGTCATTTTCCATCGCTGTCATTAACATGCAGGCAGGAGAGAATGTCCATCGTGCTCTGTTATATCTATATCTCAACATCATGAACTCAGTTCTCTGTCTATTCAGTCTTGAGATATGGAGTAAGAATATACAATTATTTTGGTTAATTATCACAGCTCTGGAATTGAATCCCTGGGACATAACTGTAAAAGAAAGCCTGGATCATTATGATAAATTTCGTTACATGGCATATCAGTGGATTTAAGGGCTTCTTCTCCCATTCCACAGTTAGGAAAAGAAATTACCTAACTGTAACACTAATTTTAAACCCAGATATGAAATTGGCACATGCTGACCTGCATCTCATGTGGCTCAGATGGCTTTGGTAGTCAGCGTAGGGAGACTGCTTTATGTCTGTCATGCTGGTGGGCACAGCAGCCAAGGGAAATCTGCTCCCACACAGCCTGTGACGTCATCACCTTCCCTCGTAAAGAATTCTCCAGGGTGTCAGTTTTAACACTTTGATCTTCTACTTTAACACTTTGATTCTCTGCTGGGTTTCTAGACAGATGTTGTAAATGATTGAAATTCTTATAGAAATACAAACACACTAGGAGGGAGAATTAGGGTCATTTGTCCCATGAAGGTAAAGCTTTAGTTCCTTATTAAAGCATTCATAGAGTTATTTAATCTTTGCTATAGACCGGGATGCATGTAACCCTGTATACCCCTAATTTTTCCCCTTGTGAATGAGCATTCAAGTTTTTTCCTCCTTTTCTCTTTCCTTTCCCTTTTGTTTCAGTTTTGAGCTGAGGCCTCTTGGGAAATCCTCACATTTCAGGAGTTTGGAGGTGTGAGCTCAGGAATTTTGGTTTTTAATAATCTTTTAAATGTTTCTCTTCATATTGAACTTGATTCTTCAAATCATCTTATGAGGCTACTGCAGGTATAAATGGGGATGGAGATTAAAGGAGAAGAAAGTCAGAACCCTGATGCTAAAAACTGATTTCACCTAGAGGACAGTGGGTGATGTTGGTTGAAAATGAATGCTGTCTGGTTAACTGGGGAATCTGTTGATCTCATACATTTTCTTAGTGAAACTGCTGTCTCCCATGAGACTGATGTGAATGGAACTTTCAGATGATGAATTTGGTGGGGGAGGGAGAAGTGTTTGATGAGGTAGGTAGTTCCCAAAAAAGATGGAAGGCCCTGCCTTTACAGAGTTAAATCTTTCTTTAAAAGACAGTGGCTCATGTCATTATAGGTCAAGGGGAAAAAATAAAAGAGAGCGACAATCATCAAAGTAGCTTTCTCTCTCTGAGTGCTGCTCAAAGTGCTGAAGAGCCCTTCCATGGGATCCCATCTTCCCTATGCCAAGTCCTCACTGCTATTCATCATCACGTTTCTCCGAGTTCTGATTGACAAAATAACTTTTTGTGTTCACATCGTAATTCAGCATGAATGAGTATAAAATATAAAATCCCTTAAGGACTGCCTACTCTCGATTTCTTTTTTACTCTTTTTTCTTCTTCTTCTCCCTGTTTGCTGCTTTGAAGTGCTACAGCCACAGATTTACACACTCAAGTCACAGTAGGAGGACATTTAGAACTAAACTCAACATTAGACCTTTGACTTTCCAGTAAGTTATTTTCCATGTTTGCTGTGCTTTTCCCTCTGCCTGTCCTGTCTTTGTGTACAGTGTAGGTTTGATTTGATTTCTAAGGTTCGTATTGGAAGTCACTCCTTTGGGTTTTTTCCTTGGCATTTTCAAAGGAAGGAAAGAATTTCTCACCTCTGGAGTTCTCCTCTGCTTCAGGTAAAGAATTTAGCAGCTATGGGGGTGATAATTAGAGCCAGTAATAATTTGACTGACCTACCCTAGGCACAAAATTGTACAGTAGATCTCTTTTATGTTGTAAGATGATTATTTAAATCTCTGTATATGTGGTGTAAGAGACCTTAACAGTGTCTCGAAGTCACTGATAAGGTGATTTAGCCAGGGGCATCCAAGTGAATATTGCCCATGTAGATTTGTGTGGGTGAGCTGCAAATCGTCTGGCAAAAGTTATTTTTGAAAGAATTTCAAAACATATTTCCTTTTAAGTATTGGGATGTAGGGGTAATTCAGAAGTTGGCAATTTTTTTTGGCTTGAGTATTACAGGAGGAGTCTGGGATTTTGGGGTTCAGGAGGTGGGGCAGGAGCATTGAGTGAGAGGACCCTAAGGAGAACAAAGAGCAGAGTTCCTCCCACCCAAGCCAGAGCCTCAGCTTAGCTTCTTTTTCTTCCTCTAAGATTTAATGTCACCTTGGAAATGTCTGTGCAATTTGGCCTCCTTATTCATTCCTACAGCCACCACCTAAATACAGGCTTCACCATCTCTCATTTGGGGTAATTATTGCAGTAGAATGCTAACTCACCAACTGTTGTAGTCCTCTGGGGCTGCTATAACAAAATGCTATATACTCGGTAGCTTATAAACAGAAATTTATTTTTTCACAGTTCTAGAAGCTGCGAATCTAAGATACAGATGCCAACAGATTTGGTATCTGGTGAGAACTCACTTCCTTGTTCATAAATGACGGTCTTTTCATCTTTTTGCTATGTCCTCATGTGACAGAAGGGACAGGAGAGTTCTTTGTGGTTTATTATAATTTTTTTATAAGGGCCCTAATCCCATTAATGAAGGTTTCACCCTCATGACTTAATTACCTCTCAAAGGCTGTACCTCTTAATACCATCACTTCGGAGGTTAGGATATCTACATATTTGGGTTTGTTACCTGGCATTATTGCAGCAATAAATGACTAATATACCATCTGCAATATAGGAAGTAAAGAGCTCTCATTGACTCCAAATAAACTATATACTTAGAAACATAAACACTGTGGTTGATACAGCAGATTGCCTCATTCATCATCCATTCCAACCTCATTCTAGTATTGTAGAGTCTGGAAGCCACAAATTACATTTCCCAGATCCTCTTGCAGCTACGGTTTCAAATGTAAGTTAGGTTCCATCAATCAGATGTAGTTGTATGAAACATGAATTCAGAACTGAGTTAAGCAAGGCACCCATTTTTGTTGGTGCAGATCATGGCAGAAGCTTCCTGACTCGGCAGCTTTCAGCACAGGTGGTGGCAACATTGTTCCCCAAGGGAGATCTTGTGACTCTGGGGACTGTGAAGTTCTCCTAGATGCTCCGTTTAGTCTGCTCTTCCAACCCTTCCAGTGTTTTTGTGAACTGTATACCTGATATTATAGCATAAATTCCTTTCTTCTTAGAGTGATTTCTGTTGTCAGCTACCAAAGTCTGATAGAAATCATACAGCTGGAATTTCAAACTATAAGCTCATAAAAATCATACAGTAAGAATTTCAAATTAAAAGTTATAGGCTGATTCCTCATAGCTTCTTAATCACCTAGGGGATAAGGTATAAGCTCAACCTGATGTATAATTCACAACTTGACCCTAACCTACTTTTCCGAACTCTTCTCTTGCATCATTTCTCAGCTGTTATAAGCACCAGCTGTACTGTTCTACTAGACGTACCCAAAGTCCAACATGCTTTTCTGTGCCTTGGGCATGACGTCTTCTTTTCCATGCAGTTAGTTTTTAACTCCTTGGTTTGTTTAATCAGCAAATGTTTACCGATTGCCTGCAATATGCCATATCCTATGCTAGGCACTGAAAGGACAAAGATAAACAATCAAGACCCCTCTATGCATGGAGATTGTGGTCTACTGTGAGAAACTAAAATATAAATAAATAATTATAAGAAATCTTCTGAGTGCTAAGATATGAGTTTGGAAAAAAAAGTTCCGGGACAATGAAAAAAAACAGAGCCTTGTTAACCTGAGGAATTGGTAAACATTTCCCAGAGAAAGTGATCCTGGAGCCAGGGTTTATAATATGAATCGTCTTAGTTCAGGCTACTATAACAATACTGGGTGGCCCGAACACAAGCATTTATTTCTCACAGTTCTGGAGTTTGGGAGGTCCAAGATCAAGGCACCGGCAGATTCAGAGTTTGGCAAGGCCCCCTTCCTGGCTCATAGAAAGCCGTCTTCCTGCTGTGAACTCACATGGCAGAAGTGGGTGTGAGAGCTCTTTGGGGTCCCTTTTATAAGGACACTATTTCCATTTCTTAGGGCTCCATCCTTATGATGTAATTACCTACCAAACGCCCTACCTCCTAATACCATCCCCTTGGGTTTAGGATTTCGACATGTGAATTTTGCAGGGAACACAAACATTCAGTCCATTGCATGAGTTGTATAGAAGATTGACCTGGCATAGCATATGCCAGGCAATGATGAGGAGCAATTCAGGCTTTCAGAGTAGGGAAGTAAAACAAAAGGAGATTGTGTTTGCATTTCAATTGTAAATCACTTTTTAAAGCAATATTATGGAATGTGGCTAACAAGAGAGTCAGTGGAGGTTTTTCTATAAGGAAGTAATGTGATTAAATTGTGCTCTCATGCTTGTTCTGGTGGCCACAGGGAACATGGGCTGGAGTGGAAGAGACTGATGACCAGGATATAGCTTAGAAGGTGGTTTTGATGCAGTGAAACTGAGCGAATCTAGAAGGGGGTGGAGAGAAAGAGATCAGTTGTCAGAAATGTGTTCCTGAGATAGAATGTATAGCACCTGATAAACCATTAGATCTGAGGAACCAGAGGAGAGAGGAAATGGGATTCTGACGTTTCTAGCTTTCATTTGGTTAGATGTGTGCAAGCACTTGGTAACGTTTAATAGATATTTATTGAGAAAATGAGTGCAATTGGCTCTACTCACCAAGAGGGAATATAAGAAAAGAATCAAGTGTGTGTGTGTGTGTGTGTGCATGTTGGAGCTGGGGGAGGAAAAGGTGATGTTTTGAAATGTTCCTGTGTTGTGTCCACTTGCCCATTTATAGCAGACAGAGTAATTCTGGGGAGTGATCAGAACTGGAGCTATGTATTATATTTAGATCTCAAGAGCATATAGGAATGCTATATAGAGTGGGTAATATTGCCCAGGGTTAGTGTGTAGAGTGAGAAGAAAACTGGTCTAGGGATAAATGTTGGGGAATGTCAATGTATAGAGAAGACAGAGTGGGAGGAGTCAGCGAAGGAGACAGGTAAAGAATCCAAGGGAGAAAACCACTTTAAGAAGATGACATTAGGGATGTCAAATGTAGCAGAGTAAGAGATGTAAAGTGTCCGGTGGATTGAAAACTAGGAAGAGCAGCTTGGCAAGAGCAGCTCCACTGCATTTGGATGGTAATGGTGTGAACAGAATCTGAAAGTTGGAAAGAGACAGTAGTATACTTACATGTTTAGGTCTGGGTGAGAATAGCAGGACAGGTAGGGTACTTGTTCTCGGGAGGCCAAGGGTAATGGAAAGACATCTTCTTTCTTTTAACTTTTTTTTTTTTTTTTTTTTTTTTTTTTTTTTTTTTTTGAGACGGAGTCTCACTCTGTCACCCAAGCTGGAGTACAGTGGTGTGATCTCAGCTCACTGCAACCTCCGCCTCCCGGGTTCAAGTGATTCTCATGACTCAGCCTTCTGAGTAACTGGGATTACAGGTATGCCCCAACATGCTCCCCTAAGTTTTGTATTTTTAGTAGAGATAGATAGGGTTTTGCCACGTGGGTCAGGCTGGACTGGAACTCTTGGCCTCAAATGATCCACCCGCCAAGGTCTCTCAAAGTGCTGGGATTAGAGGGATGAGCCATCACACCTAGGCAGGGAAGGTATTTTCTAGAGGAGAATGAAGAGACAGAATATAACAAAACTGCTGTTCCTACCACCATCAATACCATCACTACCTCTGCTAACACCACAGCTAAAGTAAAGATACATTGCCTTTGTGGCACTTGTCCCAGTTTTATATAACAAGAATTGTGCTAAAAACTTTTTTCATTTCCTCCCTCCCTCCCTCCCTCCCTCCCTCCTTCCCTCCCTTCCTTCCTTCCTTTCTCCCTCTCCCTCTCTCCCCCTCTTTCTTTCTTTCTTTTTTCTTTTTCTTTCTTTCTTTTCTTTCCTTCCTTTCTTTCTCTCACTCTTTCTTTCCTGTCTCTCTCTTTCTTTTCTTTCTTTCTTTTCTAACAGGGTCTCACTCTGTTTCCCAGGCTATAGCACAGTGGTCTGATCCCAGCTCACTATAGCCTCAACCTCCTCTGCTCAGGTGATTCTCCCACCTCAGCCTCCTGGGTAGCTGGGACACAGGCACACACCACCATACCTGGCTAATTTTTTTTTTTTTTTGTATTTTTAATAGAGACAGGTTTTACCATGTTGCTCAGGCTGGTCTCAAACTTCTAGGCTCAAGTAATCCTCCTGCCTTGGCCTCCCAAAGTGCTGTGATTACAAGCCTGAACCATCATGCCCAGCCCAGAAGCTTTTTTCTTTCACTAAGGCCATGCGAAATAAACATATCTATTTCTTTTTCAGTGGAAGGAACATGTTGCCCCAAGGTCACTCATAGAGGAAGTGCCAGGATTTAAATCCTGGGCTGAGTCCCAGCTCAGGCTAATAATGGCTCCAAGGCATCTTGGAGAAGATATGGCTAATAACAATAGTTAACACTGAGCATTTACTATATGCCAAGCCATGGAGTATGTGTTGTATCTCCACAGCAACCTCTTGTAATATTGTTTCCATTTCCAAATGAAAAAACAAAGATTTAGAGATGTTAAGAAACAGTAACCTGTCTAAGGTTCCAGTTGATGAAGCAGAGAAAATTCACTCAGGCCTTCTAATTCTGAAGCTTATATTCTTACTGAGCTCATATAAGGTTCATTGGCCTCCAGGTGGAAGGCCATTCTGCAGTATGAGGCAGGGGCCATTTTTCTCTGAGAAAGAAGAGATGGAGTTAAGGAAGATGGAGATGTAAACGTCAAGTGTGAATATCCAGTGACCTCAACTTCCTTGGTGAATTAGGAGGCAGAGTTACCTGTGGAGAAGGAGGAGGTTGGGTACAGAGAGTGATGGGCTTGGGGTTAAGCAGAGTGGCAAAGATTTGGTTTAGCCACTGGAGAACATAGAAATCCAGCAATACAGAGTTAAATAGGTGGTGCTGGAGGCTCTACAGAGGACAGAACACCAGTCTGCACAGGCACACAGTCACATAGTTCTGTGTGTGTTTTTCCAATGTAGGTCGTTGCCAAAGACTGGAGAAAGCAGGCTGCATGGCCGCCCCCCACCTGGGGGTTTGTGCTGCGCACCTGAATGAACACTCGCTCTATCTAGTCCCTCAGGAAGCTCTGTCAGTTTTACCTCCCACACACCTGCCTCCTCCCACACACCCGCCTTTTACATCTGTTCACTTCTTCTCCATCTTTGCCATCATTACCTTAGTTCAAGCTATGATCAGCCTCTTCCTGGACCACTACGTAACTCCTAGCGAGTTGTACTCTACCTCCCTGGTGGTGACACAGTATCGGTAGTGAGTTTGCTATTGGAAATCTGGTTATACCACATCCCTTCTAAGCTTCCTTGGTTTTTCCTTGCTGTCTTAACACAGCATGCGATGTATCAGTCCTGCCTCATCCCCTTGCCTTTTCTACACCCGTCACACTGGTCTTTTCCTTCTAAAAATACTTGCCACAGGGCCTTTGCACATGTAGTTTCCTATTCTTGGAATACTTTCTCCTTCCCTCTTCATGGTAGTCAGTTTCTACTCCCCTTTCAGCTCTCATCTCTAGCACTATTTTCTTAGAGAAGCCCTCTTCAACCTCTTTGACTGAGCCCAACCCCCCTCATTTTAGGTTTTCACAGCCACAGAAACCTTCCCTTTATAGTGCTTGTCACAGTTTTACATTTTTGTCTCTCCCTCCACTTCTTGACTATAATTTCCAGAAAGAAAAGGACTTTTCTGTTTTTACTCATCATTATCTTACCCAACAATTAGCATGATGTCTCACACACAGTAGATGACCAATATTTGTTCAATGAGTGAATGGTGGAATAAATGAATGAATTAAAGTATTTATCAATTATCAGCCATACAAGATTCTTTCATTAGATAAGAATAATATTAGAAGATTTCAACCTTTTATGCTGTTTTTTTGCATGAGGAAAAAATCCATCTTTAGATTACACCTGTCTTTTCTTCATGCCATATTGTGCCACTTGCACCAGGAGACTATGCCATTTATTTAGCCCTTTGATGTTCGATCGTGTGATTAACATAGTTATTTAATTCTATGAGACAGAGATGGAGTTTGATTTAGATATTCTGAGAAAAATTCCTCAAGTTATATTCAGAAAAAAATAAAAATAATAATTTACAAAGATAGATAAGTAATCCCTTTAAAGAAGGTGCATTAATTATTTGGAAAGGCCTACTAGCAATATGTGTCAGTCATGATACGAATTTAACTGTCATGAAGCAAAAAAGAAAATACATTATAACAAATACTCCACGATCAATAACAGATTTTTTTTCACTGTTGGAAACCTTAGGTTTATGAAAAGACTTGTGTAGGAACCAATAGCCCCACTTTTAAAACTAAAGGCACAAGGGGATATTTTTAGAATAATATGTTTTGAGAAGACATTTCTGAGAATTGAATATATACATATTAACAACTTCATTAGTTGGGGAAGAGTCTATTTTATTCTTTGCAAGATCTAGAAAAATCTACTGTAGTAGCATATACTGGGTACCTAAATATTATTTAATTATAGCAAAGAAGCATACAATAGAAAAAATTAAGCTCTCCCTTTGAAGGACAATACGGATGAAAGCTGTGGCAGTTGTTTTCTCTTAACCTACTCTCTCTCTAAAGGGTTAGCTCAGTCTCACTTAAAGTATTCCGTAGTTAGAGGTCTAGGTACTGAAGTTAGGATAAAGCAATTTACCACCTTGAATTGTTTCTCATGTACCTTCCCATACCCCACGCTGCCCCAGCCCAGAAGCTTGAATGGTATTGAGACCCTGTCTGTCTTGATTGATCGCAGTTTGTAGCTTTTCACAATAGTATTTTGGAGACATTCAGTTGTAACTGCCATCTATGAAAATGAAAATCAGTCTCTCTCTCTTTTTTTTTTTTTTTTTTGAGACGGAGTTTCGCTCTCCTTACCCAGGCTGGAGTGCAATGGCGCGATCTCGGCTCACCGCAACCTCCGCCTCCTGGGTTCAGGCAATTCTCCTGCCTCAGCCTCCTGAGTAGCTGGGATTACAGGCACGCGCCACCATGCCCAGCTAATTTTTTTTGTATTTTAGTAGAGACGCGGTTTCACCATGTTGACCAGGATGGTCTCGATCTCTTGACCTCGTGATCCACCCGCCTCGGCCTCCCAAAGTACTGGGATTACAGGCTCTCTTTTTAAGGAAAAAATGTTTGAATATTCGGAAACCGTAACTTTAAACCTCAACTTTTTTTCTTTTTTTTCTTTTTTTGGTATCTTGTAAGTGTAGAAGACTCAATCGCAAGGAAAAAAGAGAGACAGGGGGATCCTACCCTTCCTATAAACTGGTACCTACCCAACCAGTTGCACTCTTCTAAATTAGGACTTTCTTTAGTTCCTAACTCAAGTAAACAATATAACACCATTATTATCTATTAACATAATAAAAAGAAAAGCCATTTACAATATTATGAGACAAACTGAAAATTGAATGCTAGGCTGGGTGTGGTGGCTCATGCCTGTAATCTCAGTACTTTGGGAGGTAGATCACGAGGTCAAGAGATCAAGACCATCCTGGCCAAGATGGTGAAACCCCATCTCTACTAAAAATACAAAAATTAACTGGGCTCAGTGGTGGGTGCCTGCAATCCCAGCTACTTGGGAGCCTGAGGTTGTAGTGAGCTGAGGCCATGCCACTGCACTCTAGCCTGGCCACAGAGTGAGACTCCGTCTCAAAAAAAAAAAAAAAAAAAAAAAAAAAATTGAATGCTATTCCAGGTTCGTATCTCTGGAAAATAGACTCTGAAACAAAGATTGACATGCAGGCATTTACTGGGGAGTGCTCCTGGAATCAACACCTGTGGGTGGTGGGCAGAATGGGGGTGGGGGAAGGCAGCAGGATTGGATAGACGGAGAAGTTGAACTAAAATGCAGTTGCCACATGTCCTCTGCTGACTGACCCCACTGGAAGCACTGAAGCCCAGATGGCTCCTTAGTGGAGTGCCAAGTTAGAGTATGGACCCTAGTCACACATCAAGCAGTCACTGAGTGTGGGCTGCCCCAGGGAAAGGTGCATGACCTTGAGGGAAAAGGCTCAGAAGACGAGTACTGATAGCCAATAGCACAGTCAGAAGCTGAGACATCAGCCTTTCAGAAGGAACTGCTGGGCAATGAAGCACAGAATCTATCACCAATGGTGTGTGTGTGTGTGTGTGTGTGTGTGTGTGTGTGTGTGTGTGTGGTGGAGGTGGGGGAGTGTTGACAACATCAAATAACTACTTTTTGTTTTCCTGTAGGTGTGATTTTTTTTATGGTTATGTTTTAAAAACAGTCCTTATCTTTTAGCAGTAGAGGCCAAAATATTTACCATGAAATGATATCATGGATGGGATTTACATTAAATAAAATAATCTTGGGGAGGATGTGGGGAGGAGTGGGACTCTAACTAAAACATGAACTGATTATTGTTGAAGTTGGGTGATTGACACATGAGCTCCATTATACTGTTCTCTCTACTTTAGTATATTTTGACCTTTTTTAATAATTAAAAGTGTAGAAAAAATACAGTTTAAAAATAAGAACTTAGAAAACAAATCTGTAGTTAATAAGGCATCACAGATGAGATTTCTATGAATAAGGGTTGTTGCTTGTCTGAATAAGATTCTTTCTTTCTACATAACACGTAATTAATTAGAGGGATATTTCTGTCCTCATTTCACAGAGAAGAGAGTAAGAAAAAAAGAGAGGGATGAATTTAGCTTTGAATGAATTTAGCTTCCAAATGCCCTAGGAAGTAAAGAGTTATTAAAAGTCCTTTTAGATTCCTGAGAAAGTGTTGTGGGCATCTGAAGAATGAAAAAGACATACATCCTTCTGAGAAGCCTCTTGTGAAATTAGACAGAAGGCACTCGGGGTGGTTGTAGCCATCCAGCTGTGTTTCATGTTCTAGAGTGTAGCTGTTGCTGCTTTTTTCCCTTCCTTTTCAACACATGGTAATTTTTTTCCCCTTTGAAGAGAAAAAATAGCTTTTATGTGTGCCATGAACAAAAAATAATTTTTGTTCTTGGTAACAAAATATTTGTATATCCAGTTTCAGGACTGGTGATAAAGAAAGCCAAGTTAAAAATAACAGAACGAACCCAGAAATAGAGGGTAGAATTGCAGTCACTAGAGGCTGGAAGTGTAGGAGGAGGAGGGCACAGAGTGAGGTTGGGGGACAGTTACAAAGTGACAGCTAGATGGGAGGGGTACATTCTAGTGCCCTCTAGCATTGTAGGGTGAATGTGGTCAGTTCTACTGTATATTCTCAAAAAGCTAGAAGAGAAGATTTTGAATGTTCCCAACACAAATAATAAATGCTCGATGTGATGGATATGCTGATTACCCTCATTTGATCATCACAAATTGTATACATTCATGGAAATATTACTCTGTACCCATAAATATGTGCAATTATTATGTGACAAATAATAAAAGGAAAAAAACCCACAAAGCATTAACATCTAAATGTTATTTTTTAGGATAAAAATTCATACATATAGCATATTTCCAGACTGTGCTGTTTCTAACTTCTGTCTCAGTACCTGCACTAAAGCATCTTACCATTGTTAGGGAGTGAAGTGGGTTGTACTAGCTGCCAGCAATATTACCTTGAGCTCTGTTCTGCTATTGTGATTCAGCAGGAAGACTTTTTGTGTGTGTGTGTGATATGGAAAAGCATTTCTTTTTAAAAAAGATTAAATTGAGTTTGTAATTGACATAACAATTTCAAATGGCATGATTAACTGGATTTGTGTAAATCATTAATAACTGAAAAAATATACCACATTGCCCAGGCTTCATGTCATTCCATGTGGGGGACTTGTCTTCACACTAAACGGATAAAAGAACATCTGTTCCTTGGCAGCTTTGGCCTCCCTGGGGCCCAATTTGGCCCTCACTATTTGGACCAGATTCTTACCAAAATGGGATGAAGGCCCTGCATCCTCTAATTAATCTTGCTGTGTTTCTTGCTGTTTGCATGGCTGCTTCTCTTCTAACCTTCACTTTGGATCCTTGTCTCAGATGTTATGCCAAGACAAGTTGAGAGAACCTATTGGTAGGCCAGGAGAAAATCCAAAGGTCTCATGGGTTTTCTGAAACATTAAGGTTTTAGACCGTGCTAAGTAGAGTAAAAGCAGAATATTAATGCTAGTGCTCTAGAAATCGCCACTGAACCAAGCATTGCTAATATTTCACTGCCGCCATTATTATGGATACGTGGTCAGTCATTAATGGGGAGGTTTGCTGTCTTAACAGCATGGCAATGAGTGGTTGCATCCTTCCAAAAGAGGCTTTCTCACCCAGCAATGGGCCAGGCAGTACTTTGTGAACAGGCGTCATCTGGTTCCTCGGTGGTGTGACTGCCGTTCTCATACTTCTTTTCCTGCTTCTGTTCTTTCTACTTCTTTCTGCCATTTTTCTTTCTTTCACTTTCCTTCCTTTACCCACATTCCCTTGTCATATCATCCTGTTCTACACCATAAATCACTTACCCATAAGCCTGGCTGAAAGCCAAAATGTGAAGTCAAAGAATATGCTTTGGGCTCCCTTTCTTTCTCTTTTATTCCACATCCCTCCTCACTGTCAAAAATGCTTTCTTCACTCTCTCTCCTAACAAAGCTTTCTGGCAGGTAGAGGATTCCTGGACTCTTGGAAACACTGAGAGGCAAATAACAGTGCTGAGTTTCCCACCCAGTGGCATTTGTATTTTAACAATTGCACTCCCTGTTCCCATTTTCACTCTTGACCCTCCTCTTCATTACTTATCCTTCCTACCTTTCCTTCTCTTCCTTCTTCTTTTTGGTTGCTTTTGTATTACCCTTTCCCCAAACTCTTCTTACCAAGTACTTGCCTTAGTACTTTCTTCTCATTTTTCCCACAAGATGCTCCTAGGTTGTCTTGGCTTACAACATCACTACTTCTAGAATCCAGGGTAGTTCATTACCTCTCAAACATGTCTACCTTCTTTGACCTTCATGGTCTCCTAATATCTCTCAGCTTTAAAAAATATGTGCATGTACTACTCAAAGCAATCTGGATTCAATATAATCCCTATCAAAATACTAATGATATTTTCATAGAAATATTTTTAAAATCTTAAAATTTATATGGAGCACAAAAGAGCCTGAATAGCCAAAGAAATCCTGAACAAAAAGAGCAGAACCAGAGATATCACACTACCAGACTTCAGAATATACTACAAAGCTGTAATAACCCAAACAGCATGGTACTGGCATAAAAATAGACACATAGAACAATGGGAAAGATTAAGAAACCTAGGAATTAATCCATGTATCTACACCCAACTAATTTTTGACAGAAACACTAAGAACATTAATGGATGAAAGGACAGTCTCCTCAACAAATGGTGCTAGAGAAACTAAATATTATGTGCAGAAGAGTGAAATGAGACTCCTACCTCTTGCCATATACAAAAACCAATTCCAAGTGAATCAAAGACTTAAATGTAAGACCTGAAACCATGAAACTACTAGCAGAAAACATAGGGGAAATGCTTCAGGATATTGTTGGGGCAAAGATTTTATGGATAAAACCCCCAAAGCACAGGGATCAAAAGCAAAAATAAGAAATGGGATGATCTCAAACTAAAAAGCTTTTGCACAGCGAAAGAAACAATCAAAAGTGAAAAGACAACCTACAGAATGGGAGAAAATATTTGCAAACCATTAATCTGACAGGGGATTAATATCCAGAATATACAAGGATCTCAACCATCTCGACAGCAAAAACCCAAGCCTGATTAAAAAATAGGCCAATAGATATATGAAAAAAATGTTCAACATCACCAATCATCAGGCAAATGCAAATGAAAACTACTATAAGTATCTCAGGATGGCTATTATCAAAACTGACAAAAAAATGACAAATGTTGGAAAGGATGCAGAGAAAAGGGAACTCTTATTTACTGTTGATGGGACTCTGGGTCTGTTCTCTTTGCTAAACTAGCATAGCCACTATGAAGAACAGTATGGAGATTTCTTTAAAAACTAAAAATAGAACTATCACATGATCCAGCAATCCTACTGCTGATCATTTATCCAAAGGACATAAAATCAGTGTATCAAAGAGATATCTGCACACCAGTGTTTATTTTAGCACTACTCACAATAGCCAAGATACAGAATCAACCTAGCTGTTCAACAACAGATGAATAAAGATAATATGGTATATCCACAATGGAGTACTATTCAGCCATATAAAAAAATTAAATATTGTCATTCATGTCATCATGGATGGAACTGGAAGGCATTATGTTTAGTGAAATAAGCTAAGAACAAAAAGTTAAACATCACATGCTCTCATTCATATCCAGGAGCTAAAAAAGTTAATTGTAGGCTGGGTGCAGTGGCTCACACCTATAATCCCAGTGCTTTGGCAGGCCTAGACAGATGGATCTCTTGAGGTCAGGAGTTCGAGACCAGCCTGGCCAACATGGTGAAACCCATTTCTACTAAAATTAAATTAGCTGGGCATGGTGGCACATGCCTGTAATCCCAGCTACTCAGGAGACTGAGGCAGGAGAATTGCTTGAACCTGGGAGATGGAGGTTGCAGTGAGTCGAGATCACACCACTGTACTCCAGCCTGGGTGACAGAGCGAAACTGCACCTCAAAAAAAAAAGTTAATCTCACCGAAGTAAAAAGTAGAACAGAGGAATCTAGAGGCTGAAAAGGATGGAGGGGAGGGCAGGAGATAGGGAGAGATTTGTTAAAAGATAGAAAATTATAGCTAGATAGGAGGAATAAGTTCTAGGGTTCTATATCACTGTAAGATGACTGTAGTTAACAATAAATACATACCTTCAAATACATAGAAGAAAATGGAATGTTCCCAACACAAAGAAATGATAAATGTTTGAGATGATGCATATGGTAATTACCCTGATCTGCTCACTTGATAGTTAATCCCTGCTGCATGGACCGAACTTGGGGCTTTCATCAATAAACACCTGTTCCCATTCAAATGTATAACACACTGAGACAGAAGGCACTGGCACGCGAAGACACTTGCTCACATCCTGGGAAGCCGGCTACCTGGTTGTATTTCCTAAGGGCAGTTATTCGAAAGTACTGTCGTTTTATTTTTAGTTTGTTTCAGAGTCTACCCCAGAGCACATCTCTTCACTGTCTCTCCCAGACACTCCTCTGCTTTTCAAAAGGAGAAACACTGAACTTTCTCTCCTCCACACTAAAAGGCCTTTGTCCGAAACCACACATGTCGATTTTAAACAGAAAATAATATTAAAGCACAGTGCTTCCTTTATGTGCCTCAGGCAGCTTTCTGAGTTCCTGTGTCCCTAGATTTATGATGTGCTCCACCCTTTCCACCTTCTCAGTGCTGTTTTCCCACATTTGAAGGAGAAATGATCAAGAGATTTGTGCTGGAGTAAATTTATTCTGTCTTGAGCTGGGTGAAGTTTCCAACACCACAGCATGGAAAATATAAATGCTGTAAGCATCTTGCCTCCTTCCTAGATGCTGCAGACAGGGACACACCAGGCCCGGAGCAGAAATGAACGCTGCATTCTTGCAACGACTTGCTGCTCCGAGCTGTTTGGCTTCTCTGAGTCGAGTGACAGAAACCTGACCTGATTTCATGACCTAACACTTGGTTTCCCACTGGAGAAAAATCTCCTGTGCCCCGTCCCCTCTTTTTCAACACTCTCTCTTTCCTTGAGGGTGAGAGAACTATGACTTCAGGTGGCTGAACACTGAGCTGGAGAATTGTTCCCGGTCTTAGGACAGAACACTGGAGTCAACAAAAGAAGACTATGTAAGGTGAAGTTCATTTTCACCTTTCAAGGGAGTAAACCATTGACTTCCAGTCTTAGTTCTGAAGGCACGCATCCTTCTACTGAAGAACGTGAAGCTTAGGCTCAGGGAGCAGAAACTTAGAAATAGTAGTTTGCTGCATGGGATTTCTTCCTAGCTGTGTTGGGACACCTCAGCCTTGGTTCCTATTTCCTTCTGGACATGGTGTAACTGTCCACCTGCTCCTGTCATGTCAAGAGTCCCCTTATCCAGTGGACCTGGCCCCTCAGGGACCAGAGAAGGTCTATCACAAGGTTAGACGGGGCATTATTAGTGGATGAGTAAACCTTCATCACAGAGTGGGTGGGGGTAACAGCCACCTCTTCCTTGAAGGCTGGAGCCAGGCAACCCCTACTATAAAGCATCTTTAATATATGCATTTGGCTAGGTAAGATGGTCCCAGTTTTTAAGTCCTTCATGCTTTGCTGCTCTCCTTCTTACCCCTCTTTTATTACAAACAAATCACCCATTCTGTAGTTTCTTCCAGTGTCCTAACAGGAATGACAGCAGGGAGAGGGCAGTCGGGAGCCTGCCTTTTGGGGATCTGCTGCATGGGACAAAGAATACCTTTCATCAGAAAGCGGAGGCCTTTCATTGCCTCTGTGACTTGGGCCCTGCTTCTCCCTGCCATGCTCTTATCTCCAGCCAGCCTGGCTTCCTCAGTGTTTCTGGGCTCCCTGCACACTCTCCCACCTCAGCATCTTTGCTGTGGCCATTCCCACCTCCGAGAATGCTCTTGCCTCAGATGTCTGCTTCGCTAATATCCTCACCCTCTTTAAGTCTTTGATCACTTTCTCATTGAGGCCTACCAGGAGCATCGTTTGTAATCCCGCGACAGATCTGCCCTGCTCTCCCCACTTCCAGTCCCCTTGCCCCACTCTGAGTCTTTGTTCCATAATGCTTATCCCCTCTAATGGCCATGGCACCTACTCATTCATTGTTTTTAACACATGTTTATGATGTTTCCTTCCATTCGATTAAAAGCTCATGGGGGCAGGGATCTTTCTCTAGTTTGCTTAATGATGCATCCCAAGTTCCTAGAACAGTAGCTGGCACAGTCACTCAAAAATATTTGAATAAAAGACCATTATGGTCAGTCGGAGCTTACCAGTGTGTCATAAGCCTCTGATGGGCCACAAATAGGTTACAGATGTGCTGAGATATTGACACCCTCAACCCTTGAGCTGTCTGGCCGGTTGGGGAAGCTGAATGCCTTGACAATTACGTCCTGCTGCAAGTAGCCTTCTATATTTACTCCAATATACATCATTATATTACCATTTTCTACATGTTTCAGGACATTAAAAGATTTGGGAAGCCTTCTATGGCCAAGCTGTGTCTTGGCATGTAAAAATGGGTGTATAGTGCACCTTTTACTCTGTTAGATGGAATGCCTGTGTCACTTTTTGGAAGTGCTCCTATATCTTAACATTCGTATCTCCCAATTTCAATCAAACATTAGTTCAGGAACAATTTCTGTTGTTCATCAATAAAATGTTCTTTTTAAACAAAGGATTTTATGCCATGAGTTACATATTTTAAAGCATCAATAATCTATGTTAAATGAATGAAAGAATTAGTGAATATGTAGCAAGAGAGTGAATAAAAGTCACGTTAAAAGCATTGAAATGACTGATGGTGATTGTGGAGATGGTGGTGATGAATCTGGAGGCCTGAAAGGTGGTGATAATGGATTTTGTTCTACATTCTCACTCCTGGTTGCTCTAAAATGACAGTTTCTTTAAGACGAAGGAAGGGAAGGAAAGATGAATGGTAAGGTTTTCCCTAGAAAGACCTCAAAGTCTGGGGAGCTGCTTTCCCTGCCTCTTTTTTTTTTTTTTTTTTTTTTTTTTTTTTTTTTTTTTTTAACCACAACAAAAACTCTTAGCATCACCTTTAGGCTAATCCTAAGTATAGTAAGAAAGGTCATGATGCTAGTTTCTTACAAAATATCACTGCACAGTATATGCAAGGTCTTGGCTGCTTGGTGAGTGTGTATGAAACCAGAGCTATCAAGGACTGAGAGGCAATGAGTCAGAGATTGAGAGTCAAGACTAGAAGAGCCAGGGGAAGCCTGGGAGGAAAGCTCAGGGCCAGACAAGGCACTTGGCTGGATTTGGGAGTGCCCAGAATTTGGCAAGCATGGTAGAACTTGGAGCCAGGACTTAGGCAGAAGCCAGGAAACTCTGGGTTCATGAGGTGAAGGCTAAATGGAGTGGGGAGAAAGGGTCAGGAACAAGACAGCAGGAACCAGCAGCAGGGATGTCTTGAAACCAAGACAAGTGCCTCGGCCAAGAAGCCTCATATGTGCCTCTTGCCAAGGCAAAATGCAGCACCTGGAACAGTATGCCAGGGCCTGCAGGTGGGAGCAGGGTAAAGAGGCTGACAGGGCTTAATGGCCAAGGTGGAGCTTGAGCCAAGTGAAGGTTCTGGCAGCCCGCCTCCCTCTCTGGGAAGGCGATTACTTCCTTCCCCTCTTTCTAGATCTTATGCAGCACTTTTGACCTAGAAACTCTGGAGCAAACAGACCAGGATGCCAAACATGAAGATGAATGATTTCTGAGGTCCCTTCAACAGTGGGATCATGGCCAGATGAGCCACTGCCTGTTAGCTTTGAGGACTCAGGGAAAGGCTGATAATGTCTGAATAGGGAGAGTTCAAGACAGGGCACGCCCAGGATCAGACCATCATACTACGGGCTTCAGTTTTATATATGCAATTTAAAAAATCAATGATCATCAATTAATCTAATGAACATGGTTTCTACTTCCATGTTTTCAACTCTTTTTATTGAGTACCTACTATGTGTCAGGCCCCGGCTTCTCTCTAGGAGCATTAACCTGACTCTCCTGGACAACTGTGGGAATCTTTTATTTTGTCATTGAACTCTCTTCTCCCTTCAGCTGATTCTTTCCTCTACGAATGCAGTTTGCTATGACTTTATTATATTACTCTTACCTTCTGCAGATTTTTGCTGGTGTCTGCATTTCTTGACCGTTCTATAGGCATTTAGAAGATGATTTGCCTTCTGCATGTTCTTCTGCTATTACATATTCCAAAGCTGTACAGAAAGTGCATTCACAAGGAAGATGGAAAGCCAAGAGGCAAACAGTTGCAACACAGCCTGCGCCCTCTGCTCTGTCCTCAAACTCACCAGGACTTGGTGTTCTAGGACCTGTGAGCCATCAGAGCACAGACTACTTGGATAACGTGGTCAAACACGGAATAGATGGGTTGGATGGAGTAGGTCTGATTTAGGAAAGACTGGATGGAGAGAAAGAATAGATAACAAAGACGGTGATAATACTGCTAATTCATAATCTATATAGTCACTATAGCATGCTCATAGAGAAGAACACAGATTTTGAAGCTAGGGAATATCAATGCCAGAGGTGACACTATTTGTGTAATCCTTCCCAGGTCATTTAACTTTTGGGGTCTCAGTTTCCTCATTTTTGATATAAATATAAACATACCTACCTCTCAGGGAGGGTTATTTTGAAGATTAAATAACAAGCTCATATATTTAAAGTACCTAAAGGGCAAATCCTATGCTTGTAACATAAAATGCATGGTTAATAAGTGGTGGGTAATAGTAGGAAAAGCCACTGGGTATTGAGCTTTTGTGATGTTCTTAACTCTGTAGCTGGCACAGGAATATTTTTCTCATTACCTGTGTCCTATGAGGTAAGAATTATCCCATTTTAGAACTGAGGATCCTGAGACGTGGGGAAATTTAATAAGTTATTCAGGTTTACATAATTAATGAGAGAGCCAGTCTAGGTAAGTAAGAATGGGAGAAGCAAATGAACATTCACTGAATGCTAAATGTGTACCAGGCACTGTACAAAGTGCATTACAAGTATGAACTCATGAAATCATCATAATAACCCTAGGAGGTGGGTGTTACCATCTTGTTGTATACGAGGAAACAACTTTTCTCTAGGTCTAGCAGTAGAGAGTTGGATTCCAGCCTATAGCTGGCTATCTCCCAAGCTTACAATCTTGAAAAGAGAGAGGCAAGATAGGCCTCTGGTTTTTCCCATTATGAGATAAAATTTGTGCTTTTAGAAATAAAAAAAAAGTGGGGTCTAGGCGCGGTGGCTCACGCCTGTAATCCCAGCACTTTGGGAGACTGAGGCAGGTGGATCACAAGGTCAGGAGTTCGAGACCAGCCTGGCCAATATGGTAAAACTCCATCTCTATTAAAAATACAAAAATTAGCGGGGCATGGTGGCACATGCCTGTAATCCCAGCTACTCAGGAGACTGAGGCAGAAGAATTGCTTGAACCCAGGAGGCGAAGGTTGCAGTGAGCCAAGATGGCGCCATTGCACTCCAGCCTGGGTGACAGAGCTAGACTCGGTCTCAAAACAACAACAACAAAGAAATTTTTTAAAAGAAAGCTGATTTCAGGAATGAAGAAAAGATTTTGACTTTTGGGACTTGTGAATTTTTGAGAACCATATCTTCTCTGACGGTTTGCTTTGTTTCCATTCTTAGTTACCCCAGGTCTACTCTGGTAAACATAGAAGTTATCTGGTCTTGTACCTGGAGTATTAAACGTTATGGACACTTGTGGGGCCTGGTCACTTGGAGAATCAGCATCGCTTGCTGTGTGGTTGAGGCTAATGTCTCAAATCAGTCAAGGCAGATGCTCTCTCTACCTAGACACAGGACCAAGCTTTAGGAATAACAAAGGAAACGCCTTATTTAATGGTGAGAAAATGAGAATATTGCTTTTTAGGAAAAAAAATACCTAAATAAAAAGTAAAGAGAGGGGATCTCAGGTCAGTGCAGGCCACTTGGTCTGGCACACTATCCGTTTAGCTCACCCTCTTCCCAGGATGGCCCGATCCTGACTCAGAACGTTTGGCAGAGTGGCTAGCCATGGGAGACATGGCTATTAAGGAGAGCAGGAAGAGAAAGCATAGTGTTCTCCATCAAGTGTACTGTGACAAAAAGCAGGACAGCAAGGAAGACAGAGAACAAACAAGTTCTTTAGAAAGTCTCCATCTAATTTATGTACCTCTCAATAACAGGAGTGGGGTCACTGTTTGCTCAGAGGAGGAGGTGTCACACACCAGCCTGTGCCAAAGGCTTCATTTTCATCTAGTCAACATTCAGTAAATGGGACTGTGTACTTACTATTTGTAGGGTAGGATATAGCAGTGAATAATTCCCATATGGAATTCTTTTATGTTGTTTTTTCTTTCTTTCTTTCTTTCTTTCTTTCTTTCTTTCTTTCTTTCTTTCTTTCTTTCTTTTTCTTTCTTTCTTTCTTTCTTTCTTTCTTTCTTTCTTTCTTTTTTTTCTCTCTCTCTCTTTCTTTCTTTCTTTCATTTTTTCTTTCTTTCTTTAAGAGACAGGCTCTTACTATGTTGCCCAGGCTGGTCTTGAACTCCTAGCCTCCTGAGTAGCTGGGACTGCAGGCACCAGCCACTGTACTTGGCAAGGGGCTTACACTGTTAAGAACAGAGGAGAAGGTATACAGACAATTAACCAAACTAAATATATAAATAATAGAGTATTTTAGAAGACGGTGACTTTCATGGAGAAATACCAGTATAATCACTCTAAGAGGGAGATATTCTTATTTATTAATTAATCGGGCCGCATGGTTGAGTGGTAGAGCTTCAACTACAAACCATGTCTTTTGGAATGAAGCTCCTTCTTCTTTTCTGCCCTCTGCCTTAGCTAGATTTTGAAACAAGGAAAGATTAGAAAGGTCAAGGCAATCTCCAATTTTGTAGCCCTTTCTAATTGTCTGGAGGCAGTTACAGAATACTTTGGCATTTGGCAGTAGAGAATTTATGTGAACTGTATGTTTCGGTAAAGAAACGATCTTTTATCTGCTAGCAGCAAAGATGTTTTTGAGGTCAGCGCTTCAGCCCTAGAGCTCAAGATGAGCTAGAATGAAAATCCAAAAATTCTCCTTACGAAGATAATTTGTATTTCCATTGAGTGCAAACCCACCGGCGAGCTTGCACGAAGTTCTGAACTTTGTCGTTGACAAGCATTGATACTAATCAGCGGCCTGTTTCCAGCATTGTGGGAAGCATTTGATCTTTTATTAAAGAAAATTCTTCCAAAAATATTAATTTAAAAATTAATGTCAACACTCTCTGACATTCCATCTCCGAATGCTGAAGAAGAAAAAAGTTTTAGAGTTTTTTAATAATCTTGGTAAATATTATTTGAACTTTACTTCAAGCCAAAACAAGTTTCATGGGGGAAAAAAATCCTTTCTTCAGCCATGGGCAATAAATTTGGCCAGGAGGGTCTGAAAGGAAGAAACTGAACAAGCTAAATACTAAGTGGGCATTCATAGCCACCAACACCATGGTTTTTAGAGACATTGATGCTGTTCCCTTAAAATAAAAAACTGTTTTCAAGAAAAGCCTCACTCTTGCCCATAGGATCATAAAGAGGAGATAAACTCCTGAGTGGGTATGTGGATATATCACATGGGCTTCTTCTTCTTCTTTAAAATAACCAGTGGTTAGTTAAAAAGCCACTGACTAGACACATTATCCAGGGTTCCTCATGTTTGGTGGAAAGAAGAAAGAAATGGAAGGCTAATGATTCGCTCAAAATCCACGTGTCTCTCCCAAGATCAAGGTGCTTATGTGCGCGCGCGCACATGCGCATGTACACGTCTGTTGTGTTTGTAGCAGCTGGTGTATTAGCTAAGCTTTACCTCCTTTTCCGTAAATGGAACTTTTGCCTTTCGTCTCTTTTCACTGTTGCTTACTAGGAAAATATATAAAGGGCTTGAAGCAGGAGAAAGGATTCTGAAAGGTACTTTCCCACCAAGGAGAGTGTGTTTATTGTCTCTTATTTAGCATTTGCTTCAGTTGGTGGAGGAAAATGGAAGACAGACAAACAAAAATAAAGAAGAGGAAGAAGAAAGTGGAAGGATAAAGGAGAAAGCGATAAGGAATCCTAAAGGGCTCTGAACTGGCTCAGAAGCAGAGAAGAATGAAAATGGCCTAAAGGACTGGAGAGTGATTCTTTCAACCCCAGGCTCTGAATAAACTTAGCTCAAGAACATAAGGTACAGATGGTGAAATGAAGTTAGCACAGTGACATTATTTGGTAAAGAAGAAAACAAGCTTTTTTTCTCCTCACATGCTAGATCTATTTACAATAAAGCATAAAATGGGAAGTCATGTATCCTGGAAATCAATCTGACTCTGCTGCTCACCAGCTAGGTGACCTTGGCCAAGCCACTTGAAGTCCTCCAGCCACAGCATGCTGGCAGCAGTATTACTCCTCATTCCTAAGTCATAGGATTGCTTTGAGGAGCAAGTGAAGTAATGTATTGCATGTTTATGCTTTCATTCAATAAGCATTTGTTCAACACCTGCTATAAACATATGGACACATTCATGTCTCATAAAGCTTACATTCTAGGTATATTCTAAAATACATTTCAGTATCTATTGTAATATTTGAAACATATGTATGTATATATATACTATACAATATCTATTTTTATGACACACAGAAACATATTTTACTTTATTCTGCAAAGATAATGATTACGCTACTCTCTCATGGTAGAATTTAATAAAAGCATCTATGTGTGGATCCCATGCTACACATATTTGGGTGTGGATGTGTGAACCGAAGTCTGAGCAGCATTTGTGGACTGTTGGCATGCCACCTCCCCAACACTCGGCTGAATCTAGCTTATCTCTAGGTTTCTCAATAGACAACTGGTGCTACTAGGAAAAGAACACCTTGAAAAGAAGAAGAGTGGGAATGTCTGCAGGTAACTCAGAAGATATCAATTGCTTTGGCTGGCTTAAATGGATGTTCACACTCAGATAGACTCATGGTTCTGAGGCTTGCTGAGTGAGGTGCTGTAAACAGCTTTTCTTTAGCTGAGCCCATCCAATATTGTCACATGGAAAACAAGTCTGTAAATTACTTTTATTTTATAGAAAGAAGAATGAGAGCTCATTCTCAGAAGCAAGGAAGTTACTGCTGCAATTGTTGATATCTGAATAAAATGTACTCAGCATTTGCCCTTGGTTGAATATTGCAGGGTTCCTAGAAAAGGATCAAGAGTCTCTTTTAGCTTTTTTGCCCCTCCCCATCCTTTCCTATTCCAGTTTTGTTCAGACAGTTTCCCACAAGACAGGGGGTAGCCAAGGTCAGGGGCAATGGAAGTTCATCTGGATGGGGTGTGTGTGCTGCAATTCCATCTCCTGAAGGGAGGATACATTGCAGCCGAGCAGCAACTCAGGAACTGCAAACATACCAAAGAACCCTGCCTCCAGAATAGGACCCTGGACCCCAGTGGGTCCCAGCTGTTGAGAGGGATGAGATGGAGGCTGGGAGACATGATGCTGTTAGAGATGGAGATCTGTCAAATGGAAAACAAGTCTGTAAATTGCTTTTACTTCTATTTCATGGAAAGGAGGATGAAAGCTTGAATTAAATATCCTAGAAAAGTGATTGCCAAGAGATACGTTCTTACAACTATCCTTTGCCATGGTCTATTCCTAGAAACTGTGGTGTGGCTCCATGGTATTTGTTGTATGATCTTGTAAGTTTGTTCTTTGAGTTAGTCTTTTCAGGCTGCTAAAAATAAACTACCATAGATCAAGTGGCTCATAAACAACAGACATGTATTTCTCACAGTTCTGGAAGCTGGAAAGTCCAAGATCAAGGTGCTGACAAATTTGGTATCTGTTAGGGGCTGGCTTACTGATCCATAGTTGGCTGTCTTCTCACTGTGTCCTCACATGGTGGAAGGGATGAGGGAGATCTCCGGGGTCTGTTTTATTTAGACACTCAAATTGGTGAGGGCTCTACTCTCATGACCTAATCACCTTCTAAAAGTCCCACCCCCTAACACCATCACACAGGGAATAAGGATTTCAGCATACACATTTTTTGAGAACATGGTTGAAACATAGTGCTCCCTGAATACACTTTCTACCCATCCAATTTCTACTACCATATCTCTCCATGAACACCAAAGAAAGAAAATCAACATGTAATATTGCAGGAATGAAATGAATAGGATGAGCATAGCACTGATTTTATTTTATTCTATTTAATCCCTGCATCACTACTATTAATAGTGACGATAATCTGGATCACTTACTTAACACTCACTATGTGTTAGGAATTATTTAGTTAATTGCTTTACTTGCATGATTTTAATTAGCCTCCCCAAAAGCCCCTTGAGTTAGGTTTGAGTATCATTCCCATTTACAACTGAGGAAACAAGCTTAAAGAGTTGAGTAACTGAGTTGCTCAGCTAGTGAGTGTCAAAGCCAAGAGTTAAAACCCTGACCTATCTTCATCCCTCCTCCTTCATCCTTCAGCTACTCTGCCTTGCCTTTAATATTTTCCTTGTTCTGCTACCACATCACTCTTCTTTCTTTTCTTCTTTCCTCTTCACTCCCTACCTTCAGTCCTTCACCCATTATAGAAACCAAATGGTAACATTCAATTAAAAACTGCAACCCAAAAGGAAAGCTAAGAATATTATACACATAACATTAATTTTTTCTCAGTCTTTTATGTTTGGAAACATATGTGTTGGTTTGATGATGGCTGATGGCTTGAGAGCAGAGCCAGTCCTTTCCCGTTGGAAGCTACACCAAACCTGCTGCAGGCTTCAATGATAATAATATTTCTTAGACATCCTCCAAGAAGATTCCAGGGATGGCAGAGAGCTTGCATTTTAAAAGACATCTGGTTTCTAATGGGTTGGCCCTTGCCAAGAACAGCACTGTACAATGATTACAGTCCATTGGTGATCTATGGAACTGGTGACAGGGCTTCTCATGGTCCCCCAAAGGGAAAGAGAATATCCACAGATGTATATGAACATGAATTTTCAAACGATTAAATGAAGTAAAAAACAAAGAGGTAAGCGATGTTTACAGAAAAGTTTGCAAAAGTAGAAAGAGCACATATAAACATTTCTGAAAGAAAGCAATAAAGTACCCCAAAGAAAACTCTCCAGGCTTATTATGAACAGTGTCCTGACAGTGTTTAAAGCAGTGGTTCCACTGAGTTGGAGTGCTTCAGCTTGTTCCACTGGGACTGGGGTGGTCTGAGAAAGGAAAGGGCCTCCGTGTTTCAAAGTTGGATGGGATGTAAAGAGCATGGCTCCAGTGGAGGGAACAGGCACAAACAACATGGGTTTATAATGCGCTAATCCTCCATATAGACCCTACCAGATGCCAGGCCTGAGTTAAATTAGGACGGAAAATTTCGGTCTGCTCGGTTCACTGCCATCCATCTATGTGAGGCATTTAAAGTATATGACTGGCAGATGTGTTGGGACTATTACTAAGTTTTTTGGTGAATATGTAAAATCTATTAATAAAATACTAATACTTAATCTTTTTGCCAGCAATTCACATATCATCCATTAAACTAGAGTTGAGACCTGGTGTTAGACCCTTTCTTAGCCCTTCCCCCACAGGCTTAGCCTCAGATCTCTCCCGTCGCACACTGTGGCCTCCGGGCTCTGCTCTTCTGCTGTCTCCTTGCTTTTGCCACCCTCTGTTTTAGATTCATATCTTGCTCTACATCTTGGTGTTGATGCTTTGGAGTTTCTCTTGCTTTCTGGACCTTTGTCACCTAAAGAAAAAAATTCAGTTATTATTTTCTTTGTGTTTTGCATCCAAGGTCAATCCAGCCAGCTCCCAAGATCAGAGTTCCTTAGATCTAACCCTAGGGCAGACCTGGCGTCTCGCCCTGCTTGAATAGGGGAAGAAGCTCCATGATTATGCACACTTAAAATAAACAGTCTGTTTGAAAGTCCAATGTACTTACATATGCCCAATTTATATCTGCTCCTTACCAACAAATTCAGAATGGGCAAGAATTCCCTTATTCCCTAAACACAGGTAGGGTTCTCTTTTCCTCTTCCTCCTTCATTCTCTCTTTTCATCCACATCCCTTTGCAAATGTTATCAGCCTAGAAATCCTCTGAGGGGATGCCTGGTATTGTGCCAAGATGATGTCTTGGTGTTTGGAAGGAGAAATAAAAGTATGAGAAAGTTTCTCCCAAGCCTCTCTGACCACATGGACATGTAACACTTGGTTCTGTATAAAAGCATCTGTTTATTAGAGACAAAGTAGAAGAAGAATGAAGTTGGGGTACAATATTCATATCCACTGACCTTCCACCCTTGGTCCTAACTCATTCTCTCCTATAGACGGCATTGGCCTTATCTAGAGGCTGAAGCTGCTGCTCATGGCTGCAAGATGGTTCTAACAGTTTCAGGCAGTACATCCAGACATCACCACATCAGAGGCAGAAGCAGAATCAAATCTTCCAGTGTCTTCTTTGTAAAAGCAAGAAATACTGCCCAGAATCTCTCAGCAGGCCTTCCCTTACCTCTAATAGGTCCAAAGCCAGTCATATGTCTGCCTCTAAAGTATTTGGCCACATGTGAAATAGACACCATGTCTGGATGAGGCCAGTCCCTGAGGCGGTGTGCACACTGAGGGAATCAGCCATCCATGTTCACCAACTTGCCGCTTGTATGCTAGGCCTCCCCCTTGTCTTTCTCCATGGGACATGTAGAAGGAGGCCTGCAACATGAGGCTTGAGATGGGTTGTATGGCAACTATCTGTGTTTCCATCATTACTGGCGATAATGGCCTCAGAAAGTCAGAGAACTTGTTTCAGAGCCAGGAAAGAAGAGGGAGAGCTATGAGATTTCCATTTTGTGGAGAAGGAAAGTGACATTTACTGAGCCCCTCTACTGACTGCTGACGATCCCCCTTCCCCAGAG